>NC_052069.1:4144455-4494455 GCF_015852505.1 Tachyglossus aculeatus | reverse complement strand
CACACAGTAAGCGCTCAATAAATACGATTGAATGAATGACTGTAAGCTCTCTATAGTCAAGGAATGCATCTGCTAATTCTGTTGTACTCTCCCATGCACTTAGTACAGTGCTCTGCACATGGTAAACGCTCAGTAAATGCCAGTGATTGATTGATAGATTGCCAAAGAAGGGAACGGAGTGCAATTGTTGTTGTTGTCCTGTGGTCCTTTTTTTAAGATTTTGAGCCCCATGTGGGGCTCTAGATTTTAAGCTTGCTGTGGGCGGGGAATATGTCTACTAATTCTGTTTGTTCAGTTGTATTTATTGAGCACTCACTGTGTGCAGAGCACTGTACTAAGTCCTCGGGAGAGTACAATATAACAATAAACAGACACATTCTCTGCCCAAAAGAGTGTACAGTCTAAAGGGAGCTTAGTCTTTTCCAAGTGCTTAGTACAGTGCTCTGCACATAGTACGTGCTCAGTAAATTCTACTGACTGATGTGGGACAGGGACTGTGTCCAACTGGATTACATTGTATCTACCTCGAGCTTAACACAGTGCTTGGCGTACGTTCGGCACTTAATGAATACCATGATTATTATTGTGGTGATGCTATTCATTAACTCATTCAATCATATTTATTGAGTGCTTACTTTGTGCAGAGCACTGCCCTAAGTGCTTGGAAAGAACAGTTATGGTATTGATGGATGGAGTCTCCCAACACAGAGAAGCAGTGTGGCCTAGTGGAAAGAGCTTGGGTCTGGGGGTCAGAAGACCTGGGTTCTAATCCCGGCTCTTCCATCTGTGTGCCGTGTGACCTTGGGCAAGTCATTTCACTTCCCTGTGCCTCAGTGACCTCATCTATAAAATGGGGATTAGGAGTGTGAGCCCCATGTGGGACAGGGTTGGTGTACAGCCTGTTTAACTCGTATCTACCCCAGGGCTTAAAACAGTGCTTGGTAAATAGTAAGTGCTGAAGAAATACCACAGTTATTATTATACCACAGATTATTATTTTATCATCTGTAAAATGGGGATGAACACTGTGAGCCCCCGTGGGACAACCTGATCACCTTGTATCCCCCCCAGTGCTTAGAACAGTGATCTGCCTGGGGTAAGTGCAGTGTGGCTCAGTGGAAAGAGCACGGACTTTGAAGTCAGAGGTCACGGGTTCAAATCCCGACTCCACCAATTGTGAGCTGTGTGACTTTGGGCAAGTCACTTAACTTCTCTGTGCCTCAGTTAACTCATCTGTAAAATGAGGATTAAGACTGTGAGCCCCCCGTGGGACAACCTGATTGCCTTGCAACCTCCCCAGTGCTTAGAACACAAAGTAAATGCTTAATAAATTCCATCATTAATCAATCAATCAATCATATTTATTGAGCACTTACTGTGTGCAGAGCACTGTACTAAGCGCTTGGGAAGTACAAATTGGCAACATATAGAGACAGTCCCTACCCAACAGTGGGCTCACAGTCTAGAAGGGGGAGACAGAGAACAAAACCAAACATATTAACAAAATAAAATAAATCAATATGTACAAGTAAAATAAATAAATAGAGTAATAAATATGTACAAACATATATACATATATACAGGTGCTGTGGGGAAGGGAAGGAGGTAAGACGGGGGCGATGGAGAGGGGGACGAGGGGGAGAGGAAGGAAGGGGCTCAATCTGGGAAGGCCTCCTGGAGGAGGTGAGCTCTCAGTAGGGCCTTGAAGGGAGAAAGAGAGCTAGCTTGGCTGATGTGCAGAGGGAGGCCATTCCAGGCCCGGGGGAGGACGTGGGCCAGGGGTCGATGGCGGGACAGGCGAGAACGAGGCCCGGGGAGGAGATTAGTGGTGGCAGAGGAGCGGAGGGTGCGGGCTGGGCTGGAGGACAGAAAGGAGGTGAGGTAGGAGGGGGCGAAGTGATGGAGAGCCTTGAAGCCCAGGTTGAGGAGTTTCTGCCTGATGCACAGATTGATTGGTAGCCACTGGAGATTTTTGAGGAGGGGAGTAACATGCCCAGTGCATTTCTGGACAAAGACAATCCGGGCAGCAGCATGAAGTATGGGCAGCAGCATGAAGTATGTTATTATGTTATTACTATTATTAACAAATACTCTCATTATTATTACCACAGATCTGCACTTAGTACAGTGCTTAGTCAAGCACTTAGTACAGTGCTCTGCACACAGTAAGCGTTCAATAAATATGATTGAATGACTCTGGACAGACCTCAGTCCTGCCCCTTCCTATACATCCTGGGCTACATTGTGGAGGCGACCGCCCACGACTGAACACGCATCGGGCAATGGGGCATCAGCGCTGGCTCTTCTGCTATGCTTGACCCCACCTTGCTTGTTTCTGTGAGAAGCAGCACGGCATAGTGGACAGAGCCCAGACCTAGGAGTCAGAACGTCATGGGTTCTAATCCCGGCTCCGCCGCTTGTCCGCTGTGTGACTTCTCTGTGCCTCAGTTACTTCATCTGTAAAATGGGGGTTAAGACGACGGATCCCGGACGAGCCCCCTCTCCAGTGGCTGCCTGTCAACCTACGCATCAAGTAAAAACTCCTCACTCTGGGCTTCAAGGCTGTCCATCCCCTCGCCCCCTCCTACCTCACCTCCCTTCTCTCCTTCTCCAGCCCAGCCCGCACCCTCCGCTCCTCTGCTGCTGCTAACCTGGATCAGCAGTGGCAGGTCCTGAGTCAGAAGGACCTGGGTTCTAATTCCGGCTCTGCTACTTGTCTGCTGTGTGACCTTGGGCCACTTCTCAGGGCCTCAGTTCCCTTCTCTGCAAAACGAGGACTATGAGTGTGAGCCCCTCGTGGAACAGGGACTGTGCCCATCCTGATTTGCTTGTCATAATAATAATAATAATGATGGCATTTGTTAAGCGCTTACTATGTGCCAAGCACTGTTCTAAGCACTGGGGGGATACAAGGTAATCAGGTTGTCCCACATGGGGCTGGCAGTCTTCATCCCCATTTTACAGTGAGGTAACTGAGGCACAGAGAAGTGAAGTGACTTGCCCAAAGTCACACAGCTGACAATTGGTGGAACTGGGATTTGAACCCATGACCTCTGACTCCCAAGCCCGGGCTCTTTCCATTGAGCCATGCTGCTTGTATCCACCCAGCAGTAAGTACAGTGCCTGGCACGTAGTAAGTGCTTAACAAATACCACAATTAGTATTACTGTTATTATTTGGCAGGTAGTAAGTGCTTAACAAATACAACAATTAGTATTATTGTTATCAGTGCTTAACAAATACAACAATTATTATTATTGTTATTTGGCACTTAGTAAGCACTTAACAAATACCACAATTAGTATTATTGCTGTTATTATTGGGAAGAAGTGTGGTCTTGTGGAAAGTGCACAGGCCTGGGTTCAAATCCCTCCTACTCCACATGCCTGCTGTGGGACCTTGGGCATGCCACTTAACTTCTCTGTGCCTCTGTTTCCTCATCGGCAAAAATGGGAAGAAGTTATCTGTCTCCACATTCCCTTTGGACTGTGAGCCCCACCTGGGACTCACACTCCAATCCGTGACTGAATTTTGTTGAGTACCATCTCCTGAAACCCTTCTCATCTGCAACTAAGAAGAAAATGAATACCACAAAATTACTAGTAATATAATAATGGCATTTGTTAAGCGCTTACTATGTGCAAAGCACTGTTCTAAGAGCTGGGGGGGTGGATACAAGGTGATCAGGTTGTCCCGCATGGGGCTCACAGTCATAATCCCCATATTTACTATTCTATTCTATTTTATTTTGTTAGTATGTTTGGTTTTGTTCTCTGTCTCCCCCTTTTAGACTGTGAGCCCACTGTTGGGCAGGGACTGTCTCTATATGTTGCCAACTTGTACTTCCCAAGCGCTTAGTACAGTGCTCTGCACACAGTAAGCGCTCAATAAATACGATTGATTGATTGATTTACTATCCTATTTATTTTCTTAATGATGTGCATCTAGCTTTTTTTCTATTTATTCTGATGACTTGACACCTATCCACATGTTTTGTTGTCTGTCTCCCACTTCTAGACTGAGCCCGTTGCTGGGTAGAGACTGTCTCTATATGTTGCCGAATTGTACTTCCCAATAGTACAGTGCTCTGCACACAGTAAGCACTCAATAAATACGATTGAATGAATGAATGAATAGTATTCTGAGGTTTATTAAGGAGGCCTCGGTCATGGTCTTTAAGTGTGTTTGCTTTCCAGTCCCTGCCCAAAGGGTATGTAAGGATGTCTTTTATAGCCTGCAAATAACTGGAAATGGGGGAATAGGAATGATTTATTCTCTCCTAATGGTTTGATTGATGAATGTCTTCCACTGAGTTTACTTTTTTCACCCAGTTCATTGAAAGTATTTCCTTTGCTCTTTGGGATTTAATAATCTGGTAATCAATTGTGTTTATTGAACATTTTCTGTGAAGAGAACACTGTTCTTAGCACTTGGAAATCATAATAATTGTGGTATTAAACTTTATAATGATGGCATCGTATTAAGCGCTGACTATGTGCAAAGCACTGTTCTACGTGCTGGGGAGGTTACAAGGTGATCAGGTTGTTCCATGGGGGGCTCATAGCCTTAATCCCCATTTTACAGATGAGGTAACTGAGGCACAGAGAAGTTAAGTGACTTGCCCAAAGTCTCACAGCTGACAATTGGTGGAGCTGGGATATGAATCCATGACTTCTATCTCCAAAGCCCTTGCTCTTTCCACTAAGCCACACTGCTTATCTGTGTAAGACACTGTTCCAATAAAAGATAATCAGGTGAGACACAATCTCTGCCTCCCACAGGGCTCACAGTCTAAGGAGGAAAGAGAACAGGTATTGGATTCCCATTTAACCGATGAGGTAACTGAGGTACAGAGAAGTTAAGTGACTTTCACATAGCAGAGGTAGATTTAGAACCCAGGTCCTCTGACTCCCAGGTACTCACTTTTCCCACTAGGTCATGCTGTTCCTTGGAGAATGTAATAGAGTGGGTAGACATGATCCTTGCTCTTAAGGAATTTATAGTCTGCCAGGAGAAACAAAGACATAAATAAATTACAGGTATAGGGAGTAATAAATGTCGGGAGATGTGTACTTAAGTGCACACAAAAAGAAGCAGCATGGCCTAGTGGATAGATCATGGGCCTGAAAGTAAAAAGGATCCGAGTTCTAATCCCAGCTCTGCCACCTGTCTACAGTGCTCTGCACACAGTAAGCGCACAATAAATACAATTGATTGATTGCTGTGTGACCTTCGGCAAGTCACTGAACTTCTCTAGGCCTCGGTTCCCTCTTCTGTAAAATTCATTCATTCATTCAATCGTATTTATCAGGTGATCAGGTTGTCCCACGTGGGGCTCACAGTCTTAATCCCCATTTTACAGATGAGGTAACTGAGGCTCAGAGAAGTTAAGTGACTTGCCCAAGGTTACACAGCAGACATGTGGCAGAGCCGGGTAAGACTGTGAGCCCCCTGTGGGACAACCTGATTACCTTGTATCCTCCCCAGCACTTAGAACAGTGCTCTGCACATAGTAAGTGCTTAATAAATGCCATTATTATTATTATTATTATTATTATTATTATTATTATTATTATTATTATTATAATGAAAACAGAGGACTGTTAGAAAGGTTACAGATTATGGCAGAGGATAGGACACTCTAGAGAAAATAGATCCACAGAGTTGCTATGAATTGGAAACAACGCGATGGCGGTTGATAAAAACGATCTATGTTGCTGACACTATATTAAGCGTTGGGGTAGATAGAAGCTAGTCCAATTGGACCCATTTACAAAGGGGAAGCAGCCAGACTAAGTGGGAAGAGCATGGACGTAGGAGTCAGAGGATCTGCTCTGTTTGTTTATTTATTTGCTTAGTTATTTGTTGATTCTATTGCCTATCTCCCTTATTTTACTGTGTGTCTCCCCCATCTAGACTGTAAGCTTGTTGTGGTCAGGGAATGTGTCAGTAATATAGTTATATTATCCTCTCCCAAGCACCTAATACAGAGTTCTGCCCACCCTAAGCGCTCTAAAAATATGACTGACTGACGTTGTGACCTCGGACAAGTCACTTCCTTTCTCTGTGCCTCAGTTCCCTCATCTGCAAAGTGGAGATCAATATCTGTTCTCCCCTAGAGAGGAACTGATTACCTTGTATCCACCCATTCATTCGATCACATTTATTGAGCGCTTACTGTGTGCAGAGCACTGTACTAAGCACTTGGGAAGTACATGTCAGCAGCATATAAAGACGGTCCCTACCCAATAACAGGCTCCCAGTGTTTAGTACAGAGCTTGACATAGGGTAAGCCCTTAAATATCACAACTATCATTATTATTATATCATTTGAGTGGACTGAAAATAGAGAGAGTGCTTCTCTTCTCAACAGTTGGTGTTTGCCTGGAAACAAATAGTCTTCTTCCTTTCAAATCCTTAATGAAAGCACAATTCTTCCAAGAAGCCTTCCCTGATTAAGCCCTCCTTTCTTCTTCTCCCACTCACTTCTGTCTCTCCCTGACTTGCTCCCTTTATTCATTTCCCCTCCCAGCCCCACACCACTTATGTCCCTATCGCTCATTTATTTATTGTTATGATAATGATAACAATGATAATAATTGTGGCATTTGTTAAGTGCTTCCTGTGTGCCATTCACTCACTTATTCAATCGCATTTATTGAGCGCTTACTGTGTGCAGAGCACTGTACTAAGCGCTTGGGAAGTACAAATCCCAGCATATACATACGGTCCCTACCCAACAATGGGCTCACAGTCTAAAAGAGGGAGAGCTAGGCATTGTACAAAGCCCTGGGGTAGATAGAAGCAAATCAAGTTGGACGCAGTCCCTGTCCCACGTGTTGCTCACAGTCTCAATCTCCATTTTACAGATGAGGTAACTGAGGCCCGGAGAAATGATGTGACTTACCCAAGGTCACACAGCACACAAGTGGTGGAGCTGGGATTAGATCCCAGGACCTTCTGACTCTCAGGCCTGGGCTCTATCCATTATGCTACGTCTAAACCTTTATTCATTCATTCATTCATTCATTCAATCATATTTATTGAGCACTTACTGTGTGCAGAGCACTGTACTAAGCGCTTGGGAAGTACAAGTTGTCAACATATAGAGATGGTCCCTACCCAACAATGGGCTCACAGTCTAGAAAGGGGAAGAAAGACAACAAAATAAAACATGTGGACAGGTGTCAAGTTGTTAGAATAAACAGAATTATACCTAGATGCACATCATTAACAAAGTAAATAAATAGGTGAAATAAAATGAATAAATAAATAAATAAATAAATAAATAGACTGCCAGCTAATGTGGGCAGGGAACTTGTCTCTTTGTTGTTGTATTTCCCTCTCTCAAGGGCTCAGTACAACACTCAATAAGCATTCAATAAATAAGATTGACCTACTGATTCTCAATGGTTGGCCTTTGCTGGATTTGCCCTTTTGGCATAATAATAATAATAATAATAATAATAATAATAATAATAATAATAATGGCATCATTAAGTGCTTACTACATGCTAAGCACTATTTGTTCATTCATTTATTCAATTGTATTTATTGAGTGCTTACTGTGTGCAGAGCACTGTACTAAGCGCTTACTGTTCTAAGCACTGGTGAGGTTACAAGGTGATCAGGTTGTCCCACGGGGGCTCATAGTCTTAATCCCCATTTTCCAGATGAGGGAACTGAGGCCCAGAGAAGTGAAGTGACTTGCCCAAAGTCACACAGCTGGCAATTGGCGGAGCCGGGATTTGAACCCATGACCTCTGACTCCAAAGCCCATGCTCTTTCCACTGAGCCATGGTGCAACGGCCCTTGACTTTCTCCTGAGATGCAGGGAGCCATTTGGACCATTCCACAGCTAAGATAGAGGCAATGGGGCCTTCAATTCACAGTTCCCGGCAGACAGCCCCGGGAAGGCGACTCTTCCTTCTAATTGCTGAACTGCCAGAGCGCTTTGAAGGATAAAGCCATGGCCTCGGGCTCCGGCCCGGATGAAGGCAAGGATTTCTTTCACTTGTCATTAAGCACCAAGGGGAGATTAATATTTCCTAAGCGGAATTTCACAGACAAGGGTGGGCAGGAGAAATCCCAGAAAGAAGTGCCACAGGAGAAAAATGTGGACTTCTCTTAGGACTTTGAACTTAGGCGGCAGCAATTAAGAGACAGCTAGTGGAAACATGATTAAAGCCTCATTCTTGGAGTCCTTTTTTCCTCTTAATTGTGCCCAGATCACTTCCATTCTCTGGTACGTTTTCAATTGTATAAACGAGAGAGATACCTTAGAATTAGTTCTCCCCCCTTCTAGACTGTGAGCCCTTTGTGGGCAGGGATTGTCTCTATTTGTCCCTATTTGAGAAGCAGCATGGCTTAGTGGAAAGATCCAGGGCTTGGGAGTCAGAGGTCATGGGTTCTAATCCTGACTCTGCCACTTATCAGCTGTGTGACTTTGGGAAAGTCACTTCGCTTCTCTGGGCCTCAGTTACCTCATCTGGGAAATGGGGATGTGACCCCATCCCCCCCGCCCTACCCCCTTCCTCTCCCCACAGCACCTGTATACATATTTGTACAGATTTATTACTCTATTTATTTTACTTGTACATATTTACTATTTATTTTGTTAATGATGTTGTCATGCTGCCTCTCACTGTCGCATCCTACTTAGACTGTGAGCTTCATGCGCGACAGAGACTGTGTCCAATCTGTTTTCGTGAAAGCTCTTTGTTGGCAGGGAACATGCTTACCAAATCTGTTGTACGGAACTTTCCCGAGCATTTAGTAATAATAATAATGGCATTTATTAAGTGCTTACTATGTGCAAAGCCCTGTACTAAGCACTGGGGAGGTTACAAGGTGATCAGTTGTCCCACGGGGGCTCACAGTCTTAATCCCCATTTTACAGATGAGGTAACTGAAGCACAGAGAAGTTAAATGACTTGCCCAAAGTCACACAGCTGACATTTCGCAGAGCTGGAATTTGACCCATGACTTCTGACTCCAAAGTCCATGCTCTTTTCCACTGAGACATGCTGCAGTGCTCTTTGCGTACTAAGCACTAAATAAATACTGTTGACTGATTTAAGGGCATATTATGTGTCAAACACTGTGCTAAGTGCTGGGATAGATACAAGTTAATACGATTGAACAGGTTGGACACAGTCCCTGTCCTATTAGGGGCTCACAGAGTTTGGCACATAGAAAGCGATTAAAGATTACCAATTGATCAGTAAATCAGTCATATTTATTGAGCACTTACTGTGTGTAGAGCACTGTACTAAGCATAAGGGAGAGTACATATAATAAGAAAACAGACATATTCCTTGCCCACAGTGAGCTTAGGGTCTAGAGGGGAATTATTATTCATTCATTCATTCAATTGTATTTATTGAGAACTTACTGTGAGCAGGCACTGTACTAAGCACTTGGGACAGTATAGTATAACAATACACAGACACATTCCTTGCCCACAACGAGCTTCCAGTATAGAGACGAACATACTGTACTAAGCTCTTGGGAGAGAAGCATATCCGTAAATTTATTTATCCCTTTGCTCTTACTCCCTCCCAACCCCAAAACACTTATGTGCATATCTCTAATTTTATTTATATGTCTGTCTCCCCCACTTCAAACTGTGAGCTCGTTTTGGGCAGGGAATGTCACTGTTTTTATTGTATTGTACTTTCCCAAGAGCTTAGTACAGTGCTCTGCACACAGTAAGCACTCAATAAATACAACTGAATTCATTAATTCATTCAATCATATTTATTGAGCACTTACTGTGTGCAGAGCACTGTACTAAGCACTTGGGAAGTACAAGTAGGTAACTTATAGACAGTCCCTACACCACAATGGGCTCACAATCTAGAAGGAGGAGACAGACAACAAAACAAAACATGTAGACAGGTGTCAAAATCATCAGAATAAATAGAATTATAGCAATATGCACATGAATGAATACAATATAACAATACACAGACACATCCCCTGCCCACAATGAGCTTGCAGTCTAGAGAAGATCTTACAGAGCACTGTACTAAATGGTTAGCAGAGTACAATATAAAAATACACAGACACACTTCCTGCCCACAACGAGTTTCTGGTATAGAGATGAGTTTACAGAGCAATGTACTAAGTGCTTGGGAGAGTACAATATAATAATACATAGGCAGATTCCCTGCCAACAAGGAGCTTGAGAAGCAGCGTGGCTTAGTAGAAAGTGGCTGGGCTTGGGAGTCAGAGGTCATGGGTTCTAATCCCGGCTCCCCCAGTGGTCAGCTGTGTGACTTTGGGAAAGTTGCTTCACTTCTCTGTACCTCAGTGGCCTCATCTGGAAAATGGGGATTATTAAAAATAATAATAATGGCATTTTTTAAGAGCTTAAGATGTGCAACATAGTTTACACTTGGCAGAGCCAGGATTTGAACACATGACCTCTGACTCCACAGCCTAGGCTCGTTCCACTGAGCCAAGCTAATTAAGATTATGAATCCCACCTGGGACAATCTGATAATCTTGTATCTCCCCCAGCACTTAGAACAGTGCTTGGCACATATTAACCGCTTTAAAAATACCATCATTATCACTATTATTATTAGAGATGAGTTTACAGAGCACTGTACTAAGCGTTTGGGAGAGTACAATATAGCAATACACAGACACATCCCCATCTACAATGAGCTTCTGGTCTCCAGAAGAAATAAGACATGGGTTCCTGCCCATATGGAACTTCCACTCTAATGGGGGAGAAGGATTTGGGGAAGTAGCACCATTAAGGGCCGGGAATTCTTATAAAGTGAAAAGACCCAAAAGTCTGGATCTAGCTAAAGATGCTGGTTTCCCCATGGAAGAAAGTAGATAAAAACCATCCATGAACACACAAGGTCATCAGAACAGGACATCGTCTTTTTTCCAGCTGAGGCTGACAGACTAAGAGTAGGGAGGGCCTCTCCAAAGCAATTGCATATATATTTGTACAGATTTATTACTCTATTTATTTTACTTGTACATATTTACTACTCTATTCATTTTGTTAATGGTGTGCATATAACTATAATTCTATTTGACGATTTTGACACCTGTCTACATGTTTTGTTTTGTTGTCTGTCTCCCCCTTCTATACTGTGAGCCCGTTGTTGGGTAGGGACCGTCTCTCTATGTTGCCGACTTGGACTTCCCAAGCACTTAGTACAGTGCTCTGCACACAGTAAGCACTCAATAAATACGAGTGAATGAATGAATGAGTGAGGGCAGGGATCATAGCCCCGTTGTACAGATGAGGAAAATCGAGGCAGAAAAGATAATAATAATAACAATGATAATGATGGCTTTTGTTAAGTGCTTACTATGTGCCAAGCACTGTTCTAAGCACTGGGGGGGATGCAAGGTAATCAGGTTGTCTCATGTGGGTCTCACAGTCTTAATCCCCATTTTACAGATGAGGTAACTGAGGCACAGAGAAGTGAAGTGACTTGCCCCAAGTCACACAGCTGACATGTTACGGAGCTGGGATTAAAACCCATGACCTCCGACACCCAATCCCGGGCTCTTTCTACTGAGCCACGCTGCTTCTCTAAACTCACTGAGGGCAGGGAATGGGTTGGACACAGTCCCTGTCCCACATGGGGCTTACAGTCTTCATCCCCACTTTACAGATGAGATAACTGAGGCCCAGAAAAGTGTAGCGACTGGCCCAAGGTCACAGAGCAGACAAGCGGCGGAGCTGGGATTAGAACTCAGGTCCTTCTGGCTCCCAGGCCTGTGCTGTAGTCACTAGGGTCACTCTGCTTCTCGTGGTGTGGGTGGGCCAGGCGGAGACCCTGAGGAACTCCAACCTATCTGTGCTATTAAACGGTGTTCTTTCTTCCAAATCAATCAATCAATCAATCAATCAATCATATTTATTGAGCACTTACTGTGTGCAGAGCACTGTACTAAGCGCTTGGGAAGTACAAGTTGGCAACATATAGAGACAGTCCCTACCCAACAGTGGGCTCACAGTCTAAAAGGGAGAGACAGAGAACAAAACCAAACATACTAACAGAATAAAACAAATAGAATAGATATGTATGAGTAAAATAAATAAACAAATAAATAGAGTAATAAATATGTACAAACATATATACATATATTCAGGTGCCGTGGGGAAGGGAAGGAGGTAAAATGAGGGGGATGAAGAGGGGGACGAGGGGGAGAGGAAGGAAGAGGCTCAGTTTGGGAAGGCCTCCTGGAGGAGGTGAGCTCTCACTTGCTGTCAAGATGAAACCTTAATTGCTCCATGAAAAAGTCAATCGCTGTGAAAGATTCAATCCCTTTACCCCCAGTTTTTAACGGACTAAGAAGGTAAAGAAGCAGCATGGCTTAGTGGAAGGAGCCCAGGCCTGGGAGTCGGAGGACCCGGGTTCTAATCCCACTCTGCCGATTGCTTGCTGTGTAACCTCAAACAAGTCACTCCACTTCGCTGGGCCTTGGATTCCTCATCTGTAAAATGGGCACCAAATACCTGTTCTCCCTCAAATCCCGGCTCTGCCTCTTATAAGCTGTGTGACTTTGGGCAAGTCACTTCACTTCTCTGTGCCTCTGTTCTCATCTGTAAAATGGGGATTAAGACTGTGAGCCCCATGAGGGACAACATCATCACCTTATATCCTCCCCAGTGCTTAGAACAGTGCTTTGCACATAGTAAGTGCTTAACAAATGTCATTATTATTATTATTATTATTATTATTATTATTATTATTATTATAAGGGACCAGGACTGTGTCCAACCTGATGAACTTGTATCTACCCCAGCATTTAGAACAATGTTTGGCTCATAGTAAGCTCTAAATGAATGATATTATATTATGTGGGAGAAGCAGCATTGCTTAATGAATAGAGTACGGGCCTGGGAATTAGAAGGACCTGGGTACTAATCTCAGCTTTGCCACACTTATCTGCTGTGTGACCTTGGGCAAGTAAAACTTGACTTCTCAGGGCCTCAGTTACTTCATCCATAAAATGGGAATGAAGACTATGAGCCCCCATGTGGGACAGGGACTGTGTCCAACCCAATTTGTTTAGATCCAACCCAACGCTTTATAGAGTAGCTGGTACATAGTAAGTACTTAACAAATACCACAATTATTATTGTTATTATTATTGTTATTAAATCTGACATTCGCCTGCCAGCTGCCTTCACTTTGATTCCTATTTCAAATCTTTCAAGCCATTTATTGCAATGTCACAAGTCATTATGTAGAAAAAGGACCTATCATATGGCATGAATATGCATGTATATTCTTATGGGCGTGAGAACCATTTGATATTTCAGCCCCACGGGGCTAATTCAAATTCAAACATGACATGAAACTAGACTGTGAGCCCGTTGTTAGGTAGAGATCATTTCTATTTGTTGCCGAATTGTACTTTCCAAGCGCTAAGTACGGTGCTCTGTACACAGTAAGTGCTCAATAAGTAGAGAAGCAGTGTGGCTGAGTGGAAAGAGCCCAGGCTTTGGAGTCAGAGGTCATGGGTTCAAATCCCAGCTCTGCCAATTGTCAGCTGTGTGACTTTGGGCAAGTCACTTCACTTCTCTGGGCCTCAGTTCCCTCATCTGTAAAATGGGGATTAAGACTGTAAGCCCCCCCGTGGGACAACCTGATCACCTTGTAACCTCTCCAGTGCTTAGAACAGTGCCTTGCACATAGTAGGCACTTAATAAATGCCATTATTATAAATACGATTGAATGAATGAATGAAAATCTAACACTAAACAACCCGGTCACCTCTCTCTTCTTTGGGACAGGCAAAGGGGGCCAGTCCAACAGAGAAGCAGCATGGCTTCGAGGAAAGAACCTGGGCTTGGAAGTCAGAGGTCATGGATTCTAATCCCAGCTCCACCACTTATCAGCTGTGTGACTGTGGGCAAGTCACTTCACTTCTCTGTGCCTTGTGACCTCATCTGCAAAATGGGGATGAAGACTGTGAGCCCCAGATGGCTTGTACCTACCCCAGTGCTTAAAACAGTGCTTAGCTCATAGGAGGCACTTAACAAATATAAACATTATTACACACAAAGACTGTAAACTCATCCTCTAGGCTGTAAACTAGTTCTGAGCAGGGAATGTGTCTGCTTATGGTTATATTGGACTCCCAAGCACTTAATACAGTGCTCTGCACACACTAAGTACTCAATAATTACGATTGAATGAGTGAATGAAAGGGAAGCCCCAGTCCCTGATCACAAAGAGCATATTGATAATTCATTCCACATCCTGTGCTCTGGCTATACAATTTTTTTGTGGTTGGTTGATTGTTTTATAGTTAAGCATATGCATTTTGGCAGGTTAGGGTACATATATGCCTATCAGGTGGCACACAGTCCATGTCCCACATGGGGCTCGTAGTCTCAATCCCCATTTTACAGATGAGGTAACTGAGGCACGGAGAACTTAAATGACTTGCCTGAGGCATCACAACAGACGTCCAGCTCTTAGTACAGTACCTGGCATATAGTGAGCATGGAAGCAGCGTGGCTTAGTGGAAAGAGCCCAGGCTTGGGAGTCAGAGGTCATGGGTTCTAATCCCTGCTCCACCGCTTATCAGCTGTGTGACTTTGGGCAATTCACTTCACTTCTCTGTGCCTCAGGTATCGCATCTGTAAAATGGGGATTAATACTGTGAGCCCCACGTGGGACAACCTGATTACCTTATATCCCCACCCAGCGCTTAGAATGGGGCTTTGCACATAGTAAGCACTTAACAAATGTTGTTGTTATTATTATTATTATTATTATTATTATTATTATTATTAGGACATAGTTGCTGTGGGGCTGAGGGTGGGGTGAATATGGAGCATTTAAGGGAGACAAGACTGTCAGCTCATTGTGGGCAGGGAACAAGTTTCCCAACTCTGTTCTATTGGACTCAAGCGCTTCGTACAGTGCTCTGCACACAGTAAGCACTCATTAAATATGATTGATAGATTAAGAGTGAGTAGGGGAAATGAGGGTTTAGTCAGGGTAGGCCTCTTGGCAGAGCTGTGATTTCAGGAGGACTTTGAAGGTCGGCAGAGTGGCGAGCTGTCTGATACGAAGTGGGAGGGAGTTCCAGGCCAGAGGGAAGATGTTGCCAAATTGTACTTTTCAAGCACTTAGTACAGTGCTCTGCATATAGTAAGTACTCAGTAAGTACGATTGAATGAATGAATGTGGGCAAAGGGTCAACAGTGAGATGGACTCTATTCAATCATATTTATTAAGTGCTTACTGTGTGGTAACTGAGGCCCAGAGAAGTGAAGTGACTTCCCCAAGGTCACACAGTATTATTATTGTAGTATTTGTTAAGTGTGTGTACTATGTGCCAAGCACTGTTCTAAACCCTGGGGTAGATACAAGGTGATCAGGTTGTCCCACGTGGGGCTCACACTCTTAATCCCCATTTTACAGATGAGGTAACTGAGGCACACAGAAGTTAAGTGACTTGTCCAAGGTGACTCAAGCAGCAGAGGCAGAATTTGAACCCAAGTCCTTCTGACTCCTAGGACTGGGCTCTATCCATTCAGCAGTGGACAACATCAACAAAGAAGGGAAGCAGAGTAGCTCAGTGGAAAAGGGCACGGGCTTTGGATTCAGAGGTCATGGGTTCAAATCCCGGCTCCACCAACTGTCAGCTGTGTGACTTTGGGCAAGTTGCTTAACTTCTCTGTGCCTCAATTACCTCATCTGTAAAATGGGGATTAAGACTGTGAGCCCCCGTGGGACAACCTGATCACCTTGTAACCTTACCAGCACTTAGAACAGTGCTTTGCACATAGTAAGTGCTTAATAAATGCCATCATTATTAAGGGACTTGTCCCCTGCCACCAAGGAGCTAACACTCTAGCTGGGCAGCCAATAAGTCAATTGTACTTATTGAGCGCTTACTGTGTGCAGAGCACTGTACTAAGGACTTGAGAGAGGACAATACAACATTAAACAGACACATTCTTGGCCCACAGAAACCTTATATTCTAGCAGGGGAGACAGATATTAATAGAAATAAATAAATTTTGGATACGTACATAAGTGTTGTGGGGTTGGGAGGGGGGATGAAGAAAGGAGCAAGTCAGGGCTACACAAAAGGGAGTGGGAGAAGAGGAAAGGAGGATTTAGTCAGGGAAGGCCTCTTGGAGGAGATTTACCTCCAAGGTAAGTCTTTGAAAGTGGGGAGAGAAATTGGATGGAGTGACAGATGCAGTCATTCCTTCATTCATTCAATTGTTTTTATTGAGCGCTTACTGTGTGCAGAGCACTGTACTAAGCTCTTGAAAGAGGACAATACAACAATAAACAGACACATTCTCTGCCCACAATGAACTAACAGTCTAGAGGGTCTGAGGGGAGAAACCTTCTCTCTTACCTCTAATCTACCAAATCCTAAACCTTCAGTATAGTGCTCTCCCCACACTACGTCTTCACTTAATACTGCCAGTTAACCACTTCTAATGTGTTTTTTATTCTTCTATCATTTTATCTTTCTTTTCATGTCTGTTGCCAAACCCTTCCCCCTCTTATTTTTTGACCCCCAGTCCCTGGAGGCCCGGAGTCGGTGTTTAATTCTCACTGGTGTATTTTTTCTCAGCATTTAGCAGAGCGCTCTGCACATAGTAAGCAACCAATCATTCAGTGGTATGTATCAGACACTTACTGCCTGTAGACCACTGTACTAGCACTTAGAACAGTGCTTTGCACATAGTAAGCACTTAGAACAGTGCTTTGCACAGAGTAAGCACTTAATAAATACCATCATTATTATTATTACTAAGCATCTCCCTCTATAGACTGTGAGCTCCTCGTGGGCAGGAACCTTGCCTGTTTATTTTTACACTGTCCTCTCACAAGCACTTAGTACAGTGCTTTGCACACAGTAAGCGCTCAATAAATATGATTGAATGAGTGAACGAATGAACAAAATACAGTACAGTGGGTAAAGAGCCCTATCCTCAAGGAGCTAACAGTTTACTGGTAGAGTCCATGTTAAAATAAATTATGGTTAACTTAGGTGCTTTAAAAATATTACTACTACTCAATTTACAAAATGAACTTTGGTTCAGAAGGTTTGATTTCCCACCACCCATTCATGCTGCCTTTTTTGATCCCATCTCATTCTTCCTCTCCTTCCATTGGCTACCTCCAATGTTTAGGATTTTAAAATGCAGAATTAAAAATATCGAACGCAAGACACATTTTTTTCCTGAGATTTATATCCTGGGCAACAAATTTCAAGCAGAAACCATATTTGAAAACTAAAGTATTGTAGAAATGTGTCCTTTGATTAAACCTTGTCAGAATTATCACTTACGTAATGTGAAAAGTGTGAGCCCTGCCCTTAGGTATTAGCTGTCTCTGGCTATCTTTCATCTTAATCTAAAAAATACCAGGAACCTCCATTGAGCAATTGAGAACAAACATTTTTCTTATTCGAGATGTTTGGAATGAAGGAAACATAAAGCTTAACATATGAATTTCCTCAATAACTAAAAGGACTTTGATACTGAACATTTGTTCGGATTTCATGACAACCGGTTTTCGGGGAAGAAATTGTTAACAGCGATGACACTATAGCAGTGTTTTAGATTTACTGGGCAGGATCTGAAGAGAACAAGGAAGGATTGCTTAGGCATTTCCACTGCAGTACTGAAATGGAGTTGGGAAGACTCAACTGATAAGTTACCTAATCAATCAAACTAGGATATTAATTGAGTGCTTATTGAGTGCAGGGCACTGTACTAAGCACTTCATTCAATCGTATTTATCGAGCACTTACTGTGTGCAAACCACTGTGCTAAGTGCTTGGGAGAGTACAATATAACAACAAATGGATACATTCCTGCCCAAAATGAGCTCACAGTCTAGAGGGAGAGACAGACCTTAATATAAAGAGAAGCAGCATGGCTCAGTGGAAAGAGCATGGGTTTTGGAGTCAGAGGTCATGGGTTCAAATCCTGGCTCTGCCAATTGTCAGCTGTGTGACTTTGGGCAAGTCACTTAACTTCTCTGTGCCCCAGTTAACTGATCTGTAAAATGGGGATTAAGATTGTGAGTCCCACGTGAGACAACCCGATTACCTTGTATCTACCCCAGCGCTTAGAATAGTGTTTGGCATATAGTAAGCACTTAACAAATACTATTATTATTATTATTATTAACAATAAATGGATAAATGAATAAATGAATTACAGATAAAGCACTTGAGAGAGTACAGAAGCAGTATTAAGCCTGAGCTCTCATGGAAGCTATAGTCTAGGGGAGGAGAGAGATACTAAAATAAATTATAGGTAAGGGGAAGCAACAGAATTTGAAGACTTTAAACAGATGAGTATAAATAATAATGGCATTTATTATTAAGCGCTTAATATGTGCAAAGCACTGTTCTAAGCGCTGGGGAGGTTACAAGGTGATCAGGTTGTCCCACGGGGGGCTCAAAGTCTTAATCCCCATTTTACAGATGAGGTAAGTGAGGCACAGAGAAGTTAAGTGACTTGCCCAAAGTCACACAGCTGACAGTTGGCAGAGCCGGGATTTGAACCCATGACCTCTGACTCCAAAACCCGTGCTCTTTCCACTGATCCACACTGCTATTAATAATAATTATAGTAAGCACTTACTATGTACCAGACATTGTGCTAAGCACCAGGGAAGATCCAAGTTTATGAGTTTGGACACAATCCCTGCCCCACATAGGGCTCGCGGCCTTAATCTCCATTTTACAGATGAAGGGAACTGAGGCCCAGAGAAGTTGTGACTTAACCAAGGTCATCCAGCAGATGAGTGGCGGAGCTGGCATTAGAACCCAGGTCCTCTGACTCCCAGACCTGAGCTCTGTATCTTCTCCAGTGCTTAGCACAGTGATTTGGCACAAAAGGAGTGCTGAATAGGTACCATAATTATTATTAGCATTATTAACATCCTAAGTGGTTTTGTGCCCCAACTCATCTCAAAATTGCCTCCCGCGAGCATCTCATTTGCAGTCAAAATCCTCCTAAAAGCCCCTGGCAAAAATCCCAATAATTTAATTCTAATTTCAATGTGTTACTTAGCAGGCATGGGTTTAAAAAAATATATAATATTGGCTAAGTCTTTGAAATGATAAAGGGCACTTTTACAAGCTGCTCCGTATGCAACTCAAGAGCTGAGATCATAGTTTTCTAATTCATTCATTCATTCAATTGTATTTATTGAGCGCTTTCTGTGTGCAGAGCACTGTACTAAGCGCTTAGAAAGTACAACTCGGCAACAAATAGAGCCTCTGTACCCCTCCAAGAGCTCAGCATAGTCCTCTACTCCCAATACCCTGTAAGCAACTTGAGGGCAGAAATCGTATTTCTTTCCATCAGTGGTATTTATTAAGTGCTTTCTTTGTGGACAGCACTGTACTAAGCACTGGGGAGAGAACCATACAGTGTTAGACATCTTCACTGCCTTTTAGGAACTGACAGTCCGGTGGAGAGGACAGACATTATAATTAATTCCAGGTAGGGAAAGCAGAAGAGTGTAGAGAATAGAGAAGCAGTGTGGACTAGTGGCTAGAGCCCAGGCCTGGGAATTAGAAGGAACTGGGCTCCGCCACCTGTCAGCTATGTTACTTTGGGCAAGTCACTTAACTTCTCTGTGCCTCAGTCACCTCATCTATAAAATGGGGATTAAGACTGTGAGCCCCAAGTGGGACAACCTGATTACCTTGTATCCCCCTAGAGCTTAGAACAGTCCTTGGCACATTGTACGTGCGTAACAAATGTCATTATTATTATCTGGGCTCTAATCCTGGCTCTGCCACTTCTCTGCTGTGTGAGCTTAGGCAGGTCACTTCACTTCTCCGTGCCTCAGTTACCTCATCTGTAAAATGGGGATAAAGACTGTGAGCCCCACGTGGAACAGGGACTGTTTCAGTCCCTGACTAACCTGATTACCTTGCATCTACCCCACCGCATAGAACAGTGCTTGGCCCATCAACATTGTGGGTAAGAAAGGCTGGAGGATAAATAGGGTGGTGTTTGAGTACTTCATCAGGGAAGGCTTCCTAAAAGAGTAGGGCTTTGAAGAGTACTACTACTACTACTAATAATAATGGCATTTATTAAGTGCTTATTATGTGCAAACCACTGTTCTAAGCACTGGGGAGGTTATAAGGTGATCAGGTTGTCCCACGGGGGGCTCACAGTCTTCATCCACATTTTACAGATGAGGTAACTGAGACACAGAGAAGTGAATTGACTTGCCGAAAGTCACACAGCTGACAATTGGTACAGCCAGGATTTGAACCCATGACCTCGGACTCCAAAGCCTGGGCTCTTTCCACTTTGCCACACTGCTTCTCTAATAATGCATATGAAGTGCTTACTATATGTATAGCACTATAATATTGATAATGATAATATTTGTTAAACGCTTACTATGTGCCAAGCACTGTTCAAGAACTGACACTGTTCTAAGTGCTGGGAAAGACTACACAGGTAGCAGCAGTGTGACTCAGTGGAAAGAGCGAGGGCTTGGGAGTCAGAGGTCATGGGTTCGAATCCCGCCTCTGCCACTTGTCAGCTGTGTGACCTTGGGCAAGCCACTTAACTTCTCTGTGCCTCAGTTACCTCATCTGTAAAATGGGGATTAAGACTGTGAGCCCCAAGTGGGACAACCTGATCACCTTGTAGCCCCCCCAGCGCTTAGAACAGTGCTTTGCACACAGTAAGCGCTTAACAAATGCCACCATTATTATTATTAATTTTATTATTATTAGGTGGGAATTAACTGTGAATCCTTAGGCCTCAAAATCTTTGAATAAAGGTTGGGGTTAGGACTTGAGACAGACACATGAAGGACAATGAAACATTAAAATTCTACAAGGGATAGTGACAGATACACAGTACCTCCCCAAAATGACATAAGTCAGAAGGGAACCGAGGCTAAAGGAGCAGATTTTCAGGCTCCTTGTGATTCAGAGTCCACAGGAAACCCACAGCCAAAGCAACAGCCACAGCTACAACTAGGTTTCACAAGGTTTCTGAGGCCTCTTGCCGCCGGTGTTGTTCTCCTTCCCACTGGAGTGTTAGAAAGCAGGAAAAGTGGATGATGATGATGGTATCTGTTAAGCGCTTACTATGTGCGAGGCACTGTACAAAGCGCTGGGGTGGATTCGAGCAAATCGGGTTGACACAGTCCCTGTCCCAGGTGGTGCTTACAGTCTCACAGTTTGGGGTCTCTGCGATGGTGTGGACAGGAGTCAGTGTTGATCCGGGGGAAGGCAGCAAGGCTGGAGCAGAGTGCAGAGCACAGGCCAGGGCTTGGGTGCTTCGATAGGCAGAAGCTTCCCACCATTCATTCATTCATTCAATCGTATTTATTGAGCACTTACTATGTGCCAAGCACTGTACTAAGTGCTTGGGAAGTACACGTTGGCAACATATAGAGATGGTCCCTACCCAACAATAGGCTCACAGTCTAGGAGGGGGAGACAGACAACAAAACAAAACACCACTGGCTTTAAAGCCGTCCATCCCATTGCCCCCTCCTATCTCACCTCGCTACTCTCCTACCCCAACCCAGCCCACACACTCTGCTTCTCTAATGCCAAACTCCTCACTGTACCTCAATCTCATCTATCTCACCACTGACTTCTCACCCACGTCCTGCCTCTGGCCTGGACCACCCGACCTCCTCAAATCCCACAGGCAGTTACTCTCCCCCCTATTCAAAACCTTATTGAAGGTCCATCTCCTCCAAGAGGCCTTCCCTGACTGCGCCCTCCTTTCCTCTTCTCCCACTCCCTTCTGTGTCACCCTGACTTGCTCCCTTTATTCATCTCCCACCTTCCAGCCCCACACCACTTATGTCCAGATCTGTCATTTATCTATTTCCATTAGTGTCTGTCTCCTCCACTAGACTATAAGCTTGTTGTGGGCAGGGAATGTGTCTGTTATATCATTACACTGTACTCTCCCAAGCACTAAGTACTCAATCGGGGAATCAATAAATGCTATCCCTCAGGTGAATATATGATCCCTACCCTTGTGGAGCTTATAGTCGAATGGGGGAGACGGGCAGATATGGCCTTACCACATGTCTGCTGTGTGACCTTGGGCAAGTCACTTAACTTCTCTAATGCTCAGTTACTTCATCTGTAAAATGGGGATTAAGACTTTGAGCCCCACGTGGGACAACTTGATCACCTTTTATCCCCCCCCAGTGCTTAGAACAGTGCTTTGCACATAGTAAGCACTTAACAAATGCCATTATTATTATTATTAATTATTATTATTATTATTATTATATTGAGTAGAAATAATCCACCAATCAATCACTCAGGAGGATGTATTGAGTTTTCTCTCTGTGAAGAGCACTGTTCTAAACACTTGGGAGAGTACACTACAGTAGTGTCTTTTGGCATTATCCCTGCCTCTAAGGGACTTACAATCTAGTGGTGCTTGTCAAGCTGACTTGTACTTCCCAAGCACTTAGTACAGTGCTCTGCACACAGTAAGTGCTCAATAAATGCTATTGAATATAATAATAATAATAATAATAATAATAATAATAATAATAATAGCATTTGCTAAGTGCTTACTATGTGCAAAGCACTGTTCTAAGCACTGGGGAGGATACAAGGTGATCATGTTGTCCCACGCGGGGCTCACAGTCTTCATCCCCATTTTACAGATGAGGGAACTGAGGCACAGAGAAGTGAAGTGACTTGCCCAAAGTCATCCAGCTGACAAGTGGAGGAGCCAGGATTTGAACCAATGACCTCTGACTCCAAAGCCTGTGCTCTGTCCACTGAGCCCCGCTGCTTGAATGAATGAAAGATGAAACACCTGAATGAATAATGTGCCACTAAGCTTATAAATGTATGTAAGTGTATATAAGTCCTCGTAGCAGACAGATAATTGCTCTCCCACACTTCAAAACCTTATTGAAGGCCCATCTCCTCCCAGAAGACTTCCCTGACTAAGCTCTTCTCTCCTCTTCTCCAGCTCCCTTCTGCGTTGTCGTGACTTGCTCTTTCATCCTCTCTCCCATCCTCATAGCACATATGTATATATCTGTAATTTATTTATTTATCTATTTATTTATATCAATGCCTATCTCCTCCTCTGGACCGTGAGCTCATTGTGGGCAGGAATACATCTGTTTGTTTTTATGTTGTACTCTCCCAAGCACTTAATACAGTGCTTTGCATACAGTAAGCACTCAATAAATACGATTGAATGAATGAATGCTGAGAAGGGGAAAGGAATTTTCCCCTGGAATTCCTCTAGAAACCGGTATCCTGGCCTCCATAGACACAACGGTTGTCCCTGAGCTTCTCCTGCTCATTATCCTTTAGCCCCCAGAGAAGCGGCAGGACTCAGTGGAAAGAGCCAGGGCTTTGGAGTCAGAGGTCATGGGTTCAAATCCCAGCTCCGCCAATTGTCAGCTGTGTGACTTTGGGCAAGTCACTTAACTTCTCTGTGCCTCAGTTACCTCATCTGTAAAATGGGGATGAAGACTGTGAGCCCTATGTGGGACAACCTGATCACCTTGTAACCTCCCCAGAGCTTAGAACAGTGTTTTGAGAAGCAGTGTGGTTCAGTGGAAAAGAGCACAGCACGGGCTTTGGAGTCTGAGGTCATGGGTTCAAATCCCTGCTTTGACAATTGCCAGGTGTGTGACTTCGGGCAAGTCACTTAACTTCTCTGGGCCCCAGTTACCTCATCTGTAAAATGGGGATTAGGACAGTGAACCCCCCATGGGACAACCTGATCACTTGGTAACCTCCCCAGCACTTAGAACAGTGCTTTGCACATAGTAAGTGCTTAATAAATGCCATTAAAAAAAACTGTTCTGCTGAAAACAGGACCTTATGGGATTCTCTTCATTAGTCCTTTGCCTAGGGAAAGGGTAAGTCTTCTAGGGTGGAGAGGATTACTGAATTTCTCGCTTTTCCTCAGTGCATTTTTTTTAGCATGCCACAGACCAGGTGTTTAAGGAGCAAAAACGAAACATTTGCATTCTTGAAATCAAAAAATAACTCTCAGATTCAGCCAAGAGGCAACTATTATCGAAGTACTTCGAAGGCATAAATTCCATTGCAATCGCTTCTGCTACATTGCGGTTTGGGTAGTGCTACTATTAATAATAGTAAAAATGATAATAATTGAGGTACTTTTTATGGTATTTGTTAAGCACATACTATGTGCCAAGCACTGTACCAAGTGCTGGGTAGATACAGTCTCATCAGTTTTGGCACAGTCCATGTCTTAATGTCTATTTTCTGGATGAGGTAACTGAGGCCCAGAGAAGTAAAGTAACTTGCCCAAGGTCATACAGCAGACAATTCATTCATTCATTCAATCGTATTTATTGAGCGTTTACTGTGTGCAGAGCACTGTACTAAGCGCTTGGGAAGTCCAAGTTGGCAACATATAGAGACGGTCCCTACCCAACAGCGGGCTCACAGTCTAGAAGGGGGAGACAGACAACAAAACAAAACATATTAACAAAATAAAATAAATAGAAGAAATATGTACAAGTAAAAACAATAAATAGAGTAATAAATATATACAAACATATATACATATTTACAGGTGCTGTGGGGAGGGGAAGGAGGTAAGGTTGGGGGAATGGGGATGGGAAGGAGGGGGAGAGGAGACAAGTGCTAGGGCCGGAATTAGAACCCAGATCCTTCTGATTCTCAGACCCTTGCTCTATCCACTAGACCAAGCTACTTCTCAAGGGATCTGAGGCCCAGAGAAGTAAAATGACTTGCCCAAGGTCACACAGCAGGCAAGTGGCAGGGCTGGGATTAGAACCCAGGTCCTTCAGACTCCCAGGCCCATGTTGAGAAGCAGCGTGGCTCAGTGGAAAGAGCCTGGGCTTTGGAGTCAGAGGTCATGGGTTCAAATCCCAGCTCCGCCAATTGTCAGCTGTGTGATTTTGGGCAAGTCACTTAATTTCTCTGGGCCTCAGTTACCTCATCTGTAAAATGGGGATGAAGACTGTGAGCCCCCCGTGGGACAACCTGATCACCTTGTAACCTCCCCAGCACTTAGAACAGTGCTTTGCACATAGTAAGCGCTTAATAAATGCTATCATTATTATTACTATTATTATTATCATTATTATTATTATTATTATTATTATTATTATTTTCTATCCACTGGGCCATGCTGCTTCTGTGTGACCAGCACTCTACTAAGCTCTAAGGTAGGTAAAACTTAAACTGATGAAAACTCAGTTCCCAATCCACATGATGCTCACAGTATAAGAGGGGAAGAAAAGAGGTATTCCCCATTTTACAGATGAGGAAACTGAGGCACAGAGAAGTGCAGTGACTTACTCAAGTCAAACGGCCAACATGTGGCGGAGCCAGGATTTGAACTCAGGTCTTTCTGACTCCCGGCCCCATGCTCTATCCACTATGCCATGCTTCTTCAGTGCCTGGCACATAGTAAGCGCATAACACGTACCATAATTATTAGACTGTAGGCTCATTGTGGACAGGAAATGTGCCCGTTTATTGTTCATTCATTCACTGAATTGTATTTTTTGAGCACTTACTGTGTGCACAGCACTGTATCAAGTGCTTGGAAAGTATAATTCAGCAACAGATAGACACAATCCCCACCCAACGGGTTCACAGTCATTCTGGGAACCCAGGACAGACTCTCAGTAACTCCATCTGACAGGACTCGATGCCTGTGTTCACTCCAGGGGCTCCTTGTATTGTACTCTCCCTAGCACTTAGTACAGTGTCCTGCACACAGTAAACACTCAATAAATGCGACTGAAAATGAAAAAAATACGATTGAAATGTTAATGTTATCATTATTATTATGTGTTACAGCAGAATTGATTGTATCTATTTTTGTAATCCCCTGTAGCTCACTGAAAAATGGTGGGGCGGGAAGGGGGATGGGCAATTAAGCCTGGGAACTGATTGATCTGTGTTGACCTCAGAGTTGGTTGGTTCATTCTACTTCTTTGGTGTAATTACAGTGGGGAATTTGGAATTTGCTCTTACCTAGGTTCGATCGTCTTTTAGGCCTGACAGATTAACGCGAACGGAGGAGAAATTTCCATATCCGTTTCCAACCAGATGTGCCCAACGTAGGCTAGGCAAATTCCTCATAATGGCTGCAATCATTGAGTTTTCTTAACATAATGAACCCATTTAGATTCCCCTGCCTTTCTCCCCCATTGGCAAGGAGAGGAGGTTAGTGAAGGACAACAATAACTTCCTTCGAGCCAAATGTGATGCCCTCTACTCCATCCTGATCTTCCTGGACCTCTCAGCTGCCTTTGATGCTATGGACCACCCCCTTCTCCCAGAAACGTCATCCAACCTTGGCTTCACTGTCTCTGTCCTTTCCTGATTCTCCTCTTATCTCACTGGCCATTCCTTCTCTGACTCCTTCGTGAGCTCTTCCTCTGCCTCCCAACCCCTAGCCATGGGGGTCCCTCAGGGTTCACTTCTGGTTCCCCTTTTATTCTCCATCAACCTTCACTCATTCCTCCTCCAGGAAGCCTTCCCAGACTGAGGCCCCTTTCTCCTCTCCTCCCCATCCCCCCGCCCTACTTCCTTCCCCTCCCCACAGCACCTGTATATATGTTTGTACAGATTTATTACTCTATTTCACTTGTACATATTTACTATTCTATTTATTTTAATGATGTGCATCTAGCTTTATTTCTATTTGTTCTGACAACTTGACACCTGTCCACATGTTTTGTTTTATTGTCTGTCTCCCCCTTCTAGACTGTGAGCCCGTTGTTGGGTAGGGACCGTCTCTATATGCTGCCGACTTGTACTTCCCAAGCGCTTAGTACAGAGCTCTGCACACAGTAAGCGCTCAATGAATACGATTGATTGAATGAATGAATGAATGAGGAGATGTGCCTTCGATAAGATTTTGAATATGGGGAGAGTCATTGTCTGTCAGATGCGAAGAGGAAGAGCATTCCAGGCCAGAGGCAGGACATGGGCGAGAGGTTGGAGGCGAGATGGAAGAGATCAAAGTACAGTGAGTAAGTTGGCATTAAGAAGAGTGAAGTGTGCAGGCTGGGTGGTAGTAGAAGAGTAGCCAGGTGAGGTAGAAGGGGGCAAGGGGATTGAGTGCTTTAAAGCCAGTGGTATAAATCTCCATGTCAAATAGAAATGCCTTACCATTTGGTTTTAAACCACTCAATCACTTTGCCCCCTTCTCCCATGCCTCTAGGATTTCCTACTATAATTCCAACCAGCTCACTTTGCTCCTCTAAAACCAGCCTACTCATTAAACCCTCGATCTCATCCATCTCGTTACCCACTTCTCACCCAAGTCCTGCCTCTGGGCCCGAAATGCCCTCCCTCTTCACGTCTGACAGAAAATTACATTTATATTAATATCTGTAACCCCCTCCAGACGGTAAACTCATTGTGGGCAGGGAATGTGTCTACTTATTGTTGTATTTTACTCCCCCGAATGCTCAGTACAGTGTTCTGCACACAGTAAGCGCACAATAAATATGATCTAGTGAATGAATGAATGAATGACTTTATTTCATTGTCATTGTACTCTCCCTACTGCTTAGCACACTGCTCTGAACACAGTAAGCTCTCCGTAGAGGTCATGGGTTCTAATCCCGGCTCTGCCACTTGTCTGCTGTTTGACTTTGGGCAAGTCACTTCACTTCTCGGTGCCTCAGTTACCTCATCTTTAATGATTATCATCAGTATTATTATCATTATTATACCACCAATCAATTGGTCGATAGGAGCTCCAATAATAATTATAATAATAATAACAATAATAATAGTAAGAATAATGATAATGGTGGTATTTGTTAAGTGCTATGTGCCAAGCTCTGTTCTAAGCACTGGGGTAGAGAAGCAGCATGGCTCAAGGGAAATAGCAGGGGCTGGGGAGCCAGAGGTCATGGGTTCTAATCCCAGCTCCGCTACTTCTCAGCTGTGTGACTTTGGGCAAGTCACTTCACTTCTCTGGGCCTAAATTCCCTAATCTGTAAAATGGGGATGAAGACTGTGAGCCCCATGTAGGACAACCTGATTACCCAAGCGCTTAGAACAGTGCTTGGCACATAGTAAGCACTTAACAAATACCAACATTATTATTATTATTATTACAGGGTAATTAGGTTGTCCCACATGGGGCTCACTCTTTTAATCTCTATTTTACAGATGAGGTACCTGGGGCACAGAAAAGTTACAGAAATGCTCTGGGCATGTCACTCCCCTCCTCAAAAATCTCCAGTGGTTGCCCATCCACCTCTGTATCGAATAAAAACTCCTCACCATTGACTTTAAAGCCATCCATCTCCTTCCAGCCTCCTACCTCACCTCCCTTCTCGCCTTCTTCAGCCCAGCCCACCCCCTCCACTCCTCTGCCGCCGCTAACCTCTTCACTGGCCCTCATTCTCACTTGTCCCGCCATCGACCCCCGGCCCACGGCCTACCCCTAGCCTGGTATGCCCTCCCTTCTCACATCTGCCAAACTAGCTCTCTTCCTCCCTTCAAAACCCTACTGAGAGCTCACCTCTTCCAGGAAGCCTTCCCACACTGAGCCCCCACTTTTTCCGCTCCTCCTCCTCCTCCTCCCCTCCCCATCATCCCCTCTCCCTCCCTCTGCCCTGCCCCTTCCCCTCCCCACAGCACTTGTATATATTTCTACATATTTATTACTCTATTTTATTTGTACATATTTACTATATTAATGATGTGTATATAGCTATAACTCTATTTATTCTGATGGTATTGACACCTTTTGCTTTGTTGACTGTCTCCCCCTTCTAGACTGTGAGCCCATCACTGGCTAGGGACCATTTCTATATGTTGCCGATTTGTACTTCCCAAGTGCTTAGTACAGTGCTCTGCACACAGTAAGCACTCAATAAATACAAATAAATTGAATGAATAAATGAATGAAGTGACTTGCCCAAGGTCACACAGCAGACAAGTGATAGAGCTGGAATTAGAACCCCCATCCTCTGACTCCCAAGCCCAGGCCCTTTCCACTAAGCCACACTGCTTCTTCCGAGTGGAAATTTGTTTGTTTCTCTTCTTCAAAATCAAGCGGAAGTCAATGAACAGGTCACTTGAACCAAATAATAATAATAATAATAATAATAATAATGGTATTTGGCACTTACTATGTGCAAAGCACTGTTTTAAGCGCTGAGGGGATCAGGTTGTCCCACGTGGGGCTCACAGTCTTAATCCCCCTTTTACAGATGAGGGAACTGAGGCACAGAGAAGTAAAGTGACTTGCCCAAAGTCACACAGCTGACAAGTAGTGGAGCCAGGATTAGAACCCATGATCTCTGACTCCAAAGCCCGTGCTCTTTCCACTGAACCACGCTGCTTCTTGTGATGGACCAGCTACTCTGCCTTGTCAGAAGGAGCCAATCCCTTAAACTTCATCTCCTGGCCACAGGAATTTAGGCCGTTCTCTGAAATCAATCACAGATTGGCCTGAAGAAGAGCAGAGCTTCAACAATAGCATTGGAGGAGAGGAAGCTAATGAAAGCCATTTGCCCATCCACACCTAGGCTGTCTGCTTACCTCCTCTTGGCCTTTGATCATTGATAAAGCCTTCAAAATGCTCCGTTTACTGGCCATTTCTGGCCTCTGGCTATCGCTTGGATTTCAAAGGTGGAGGAGCAGGGAGGGCGCTTTTCATCTGACTGCAATCAAAACAAGAAAGAACAAAGAGATGGGTAGTTTGGATACAGGATACTTATTTTCCTGTGATTAATAGGACGTGAATTTAAGTGCAGGGTCACCTCCCACCCCCACCCCATCCCCTGCCATCAAAAAAACAAATCTTGAATGTGTATCCCATTGGCTTATTAACCTCTGGAAATTGGATTTTCCTGTTAGTCCACTTAAAAGCACATTTTCTTTGGCTCTGGCAGTGTTTGAAGCCCCTCATAATCGCTACGATAATTAATATTCATCTATAATTTCCCCAATCTCTAGGATTTCACTGTTCATGAAATTTCTCATGCATCTGTAACACTGTCTGAACTCCGCTTCTAGCCCAGTGATTACATTTTCAATTGGTACTTGCTCTCAAATGTGCAGTGCATATGTTAGTCTGGGTAATCTTATCTGGGCAGGTTACTCTGCCATGGTCCTAATAATATCTTTGTATAACAATTTAGTTCCCAAGTACTTCCACATAAAATCCCCTTGAGATAAGAAAAGGCCATTATTATTATTCCCACTGAACAGAACAGCAAAGCGAAGCCCAGGGAAGTTAGGTGACTTGACCAAGGTCATTCAGCCATTTGGCAGCAGAACTGGGACTCAAACTCAGATCCTCTAACTCCCTGACCTGTGCTCTTTCCATTCCCCCAGTTATACAGCCTCAGAGAGAAATAATAGCAATAACATTAATTATTATGGTATTTGTTAAGAGGTTACTAAATTGCCAGGCACAGTAATAAGCGCTAAGGTGGATACAAGCAAATTGGGTTGAACACAGTCTCTGTCCCACATGGGGCACACAGTCTCAATCCCCATGTTACAGATGAGCTAACCGAAGCACAGGGAAGTGAAATGACTTGCTCAAGGTCACACGGCAGACGGGTGGAGGAGTCAGGATTAGAACCCATGACCCCCGGGTCTGTGCTGTGTCCACTACACCATTCTAATCCTGGCTCCTCCACTTCCCTGTTGTAAGATTTTGGGCAATTCACTCAGCTTCTCTATGCCTCAGTTACCTAATCTGTAAAATGGGGTTTAATAGTGTGAGCCCCATGTGGAGCACGTACTGTGTCCAACCTGATAAAATTGTCTCTACCCTAGAAGTTAGTACAGTTCCTTGGAACATAGTAAACACTAAACAAGTACTACAAAAAAAGACAGACAATGATATAAATAATTTGTAATATATAATTTAAATATATGTATAAAACTGCTGTGGGGTTGAAAGTGGGGAGAACATCAAATAATAATAATGATGATGGTTTTTGTTAATAATAATAATGACATTTGTTAAGTGCTTACTATAATAATGGTAATGATGACGTTTATTAAGCATTTACTATGTGCCAAGCACTGTTCCAAGTGTTGGGGGGGATACAAGATAACCAGGTTGTCCCACATGGGGCGCACAGTCTTCATCCCCATTTTACAGGTGAGGGAACTGAGGCACAGAGAATAACAATAATGTTGGTATTTGTTAAGCGCTTACTATGTGCAAAGCACTGTTCTAAGTGCTGGGGGGAATACAAGGAGATGAGGTTGTCCCGTGTGGGGCTCACAGTCTTAATCCCCATTTTACAGATGAAGGAACTGAGGCACAGAGAAGTGAAGTGACTTGCCCGAAGTCACACAGCAGACAAGTGGTGGAGCCGGAATTAAAACCCATGACCTCTGACTCCCAAACCCATACTCTTTCCACTGAGCCACACTACTTCTCGAATGGCCAGAGGGCACAGATCTAAATACATAGAGAGGACACAGAAGGGAGAGGGAGCCGGGAAAAGAGGGATTAGTCCGGCAAGTATCAATTCCTTCTTGCAGGTTCTCATTCCCCAGACTGAGCCCCGTTATTCCTCTCCTCCTCCCCATCCCCCCACCCTACCTCCTTCCCCTCCCCACAGCACCTGTATATATGTTTGTACAAATTTATTACTCATTTATTTCACTTGTGCATATTTACTAGTCTATTTATTTTGTTAATGATGTGCATTTAGTTTTAATTCTATTGTTCTGACAACTTGACACCTGTCCACATGTTTTGTTTTGTTGTCTGTCTCCCCCTTCTAGACTGTGAGCCCCGTTGTTGGGTAGGGACTGTCTCTATATGTTGCTAACTTGTACTTCCCAAGCGCTTAGTACAGTGCTCTGCACACAGTAAGCGCTCAATAAATACGATGGAGTGAATGAATGAATGAATTCCCTGTTCTTGATGGGAGGCTCCAGTAGTCAAATAACCAGTTGTATTTATGGAGTGCTCACAGTATGCAAAACACTTGGGGAAAAAAACGCAGAGTAAGCACAAATGTCCCCTGACATAAGTGGGAGGCAGAAGGGCCTGGGTTCTAATCCTGACTCTTTCACTTGTCTGCTATGTGATCCTTGGGCAAGTCACTTCACTTCCCTGTGCCATGGTTACCCAATCTGTAAAATGGGGATAGAGACTGTGCACCCCATGTGGGACAGGGACTTTCCAGTCTGATTAGCTTGTACCCGCTCCAGTGCTGGAACGCAGTGAACACTTAACAAATACTATTATTATTATTATCAGAGAGCTTACATTGTAGTAAGCAGTTAACAAATATTATTATTATTATTACTATTATTATTATTATCATTATCATTATCAGAGAGTTTACAATGTAGCGGGGAGGCCGACACTTCTAGACTGTGAGCCCATTGTTGGGTAGGGACTGTCTCTATATGTTGCCAGCTTGTACTTCCCAAGCGCTTAGTACAGTGCTCTGCACACAGTAAGCGCTCAATAAATACGATTGATTGACACTGAAAGAAATGATATTCAGGAGAAAGCAACCGAGTTTAAAAATATGTATGTAAGTTCTGTAGTGACATGGAAATGCTGAAGTGGCAGTAGATGAGGATAAAGGGTGAAGTCAGAAGGTCATGTGTTCTAATCCCGGCTCTGCTGCTTGTCTGCTGGGTGACCTTGGGCAAGTCACTTCACTTCTCTATGCCTCAGTTACCTCATCTGTGAAGTGCAGATTGAGACCGTGAGCCCCACATGGGACAGGGACTGTGTCCAACTTGATTTGCTTGTATCCACCCCAGCGCTTAGTACAGTGTCTGGCAAATGGTAAATCTTTAACAAATATCATCATCATAAAGGGTGGGGAGATGAGAGACTAATCAGGGAAGGCCTCCTGGAGGAAGATTGGCTTCAGAAGGGCTTTGGAGGTCTGGGAGAGCAGTCCTCTGCTGGCTGTAAAGTGGGAGATCCAGATCGAAGGGAAAGGGTGATAATGGGGAGAGAAGGAGCGAGAGAGAAAGAGAAAGGAAAAAAAAGAAAAAGAGAAAGATGAGAAGAGTCAAGAATTATGTTCATTTTTAAGATTTGCAAGCAGATTGGTTCGTTTCAATCCTGCAAAATTGAAGGATTAAATTGGTAAAATTTAACTCGTACATAAATCCATTTTCCTTCCTCCTGAATGAAAATTATTTTAGTGTCTGTCACCCTGACTGGACTATAAACTTAGAACAGTGCTTCGCACATAGTAAGCGCTTAACAAATGCCATCATTATTATTAAGGGCAAAGGTCATGTCAGCTGATTCTGTAGTACTCACCCAACATTTAGTACAGCACTCTGCCAACACAATATTCATTCACTCATTCAATCGTATTTATTGAGTGCTTACCGTTTAAGCACTTGGGAAGTACAAATTGACAACACATAGAGGAGGTCCCTATCCAACAACGGGGCTTGCAGTCTAGAAGGGGGAGACAGACAAAAAAAGAAAACAAGTAGATAGGTATCAATACCATCAGAATAAATAGAATTATAGCTATATGCACATCATTAATAAAATAAATATAGTAAATATGTACAAATAAAATAGAGTAATAAATATGTACAAATATATACAAGTGCTGTGGGGAGGGGAAGCAGAGGGAGGGAGGGAGGGAAGGGGAGGAGGAGGAGAGGAAAAAAGTGGGGGAGACAGGAGGGGGAGGAAAAAGGTTGGGGATGTTCAACAGATATTCTGGAGGAATTGCTGGGGGTTGGAGTTAGTGAGCTATGGTTTGTCACCCATGGCCTGTCTTCTCATCAACGAAGAAAATGCTCTGTCACGGTAATAATGATATTTACTGAGCACCTCTCAGTCAGTCAGTTAGTCAGTAGTATTTATTGAGCACTTGGTGTTTGCAGAGCACTGTACTAAGCGCTTGAGAGAGTACAAGAGTTAAGAGAACAAGTGTGGCTCAGTGGAAAGAGCACAGGCTTTGGAGTCAGAGGTCATAGGTTCAAATTCCGGCTCCGCCACTTGTCAGCTATGTGACTTTGGGCAAGTGACTTAAGTTCTCTGGGCTCCAGTTTCCTCATCTGTAAAATGGGGATTAAAGACTGTGAGTTCCCCGTGGGACAACCTGATCACCTTGTAACCTCCCCAGTGCTATGAACAGTGCTTTGCACATAGTAAGAGCTTAAAAATGTCATTATTATTATTATTATTATTATTGTTATTATTATTATTATTACAATGTAATAGACATAGTCTCTGCCCACAATGAGCTTACAGTCTAGAGGGGGAGACAGGCATGAATAGAAATGAATACATGACAGATATTGATGTAAGTGCCATGGGGCTGGGAGGAAGGATGAATAAAGGGAACAAGTCAGGGTCAGGCAGAAGGGGGCTGAAGAAAAGGAAAAAGATGGCTTAATCCGGGTACAGAGCACTGAACTAAGATCGTTGGAAACACAAGACCCATTTTCTACCCACAAGGAGTTTCCACTCCAACTCTTATTCTCTAAGCAATCTGGAAGATTGTAGAGTTGGAAATGTAGCCTTGGAACTAAGTCACTTTCTACCTACTGAGTCACACAGAAGGGATTTTTGAGTCCATTTAGTGGAAAGAAGCAGTGTTTCCTACTGGAAAGAGCATGGGTTTGGGAGTTCGCGGACCTGGGTTCTAATCCCAGCTGCAACACTTGTCTGCTGTGTGACCTTGGGCAAGTTGCTTAATCTCTTAATTTACTTATGCCTCGGTTCCCATACCTGTGAAATGGGAATTCAATGCCTGTTCTTCCTACTTAGACGTTGGGCCCCATCTGATTATCTTGGATCTACTCCAGTGCTTAGTAAAGTGCCTGACACATAGTAAGCGCTTAACAAAAACAAAACAGAAGTTCTGTTTTGGACAGTCTCTAGATTACACTCATTAATCATCCCCCCTCCCAGCTCAACATAATTTATTTTTCATATTAATGTCTGTCTTCCCTTCTAGACTGTACGCTTGTTGTGGGCAGAGAATGTGTCTGCTCATGGTGACATTTTACTCTCCCAATTGCGTAGTACTGTAGTCTGCAAACAGTAAGTGCTCTTAGTACAGTGCTAAGTGCTTAGTACAGTGCTCTGCACACAGTAAGCGCTCAGAAAATACGATTGAATGAATAAATATGATTGAATGAATGAATGATTGATCCTGTCTGTTGAATTGTAATAATAATGATAATGGTATTTGTTAAGCGCTTACTGTGTGGCTAGCACTTTTCCAAGCGCTGGGCAGATACAAGCTAATCAGGTTGGGCACAGTCCTGTCCCACATGGGGCTCTCACTCTTAATCCCCATTCTCCCAATGAGGTAACTGTACTCTCCAAAGTGCTTAGTGCAGTGCTCTGCACGTAGTAAGTGCTCAATAAATACCACTGATTGCTTCATTGGACATGTTAAATTTGAGGTGTTGGCCAGATAGCCTGGTAGAAATATTCATTCATTCAATTGTATTTATTGAGCGCATACTGTGTGCAGAGCACTGGACTAAGCTGAGGGCAGGAGGAAATGTAAAATTGAAGAAGCGAGGAATTGGGGCTGGAGATGGAGATTGGGAATCATTCACTCAGAGATGGCAGTTGAAGCTGTGGGAGCAAATGAGTTCTCCAAGGGAGTGGGTCTAGATGGTGAAAAGAAGGAGATCCAAAACTGAACTGCTACCCTGTTTCAATTAATTATTTTTTGCTTCTTTTCTGCTTTTATATTTCCTCACCCTTTCCTAAAGACATGGTAGATTTGACAGGGTTTACGCATTTGAGGATAAATGTTCAATGAATCCATTAATGGTATTTATTGAGCACTTACTGTATGCAGAGCACTGTATTAATCACTTGGGTGAGTAGAAAACAACACATCAACAACATAATGTGGTTTCTCTAATCTAAAGTTTTAGGCCTAAGGGTCTTCCACCTTTCTTAATGGGAGACTTCGACAGCACAAGAGGCAGTGTTGCTCAGTGGAAAGAGCCTGGGCTTGGGAGTCAGCAGTCATGGGTTCTAATCCCAGCTCTGCCACTTGTCAGCTGTGTGGCGTTGGGCAAGTCACTTAACTTCTCTGTGCCTCAGTTACCTCATATGTAAAATGGGGACTGTGAGCCCCATGTGGGACAACCTGATTACCTTGTAACCCCCCCAATGCTTAGAACAGTGCTTAGCACATAGTAAGTGCTTAACAAATGCCATCATCATCATCATCATCATCATTACAATGCTCAGTAGGGAAGCCGTGTGGCATAGTGGATAGAGCCCGGGCTTAGGATTCAGAAGGTCATGGGTTCTGATTTCAACTCTACCACTTCTCTGCTGTGTGACCTTGTACAAGTTTCTTCACTTCTCTGTGCCTCAGTGGCCTCATCCATACATTGGGCATTGAGACTCTGAGCCGCTCGTGGGACTGGGCCTGGTTCCAACCCTCTTTGCCTGTATCCACCCCAGTGCCTAGTACAGTGTTTGGCACTTATTAAGGGCTTAACATAGTAAGTGCATAGTAAGTGCATAGTAAGTAACATAGTTAGTGCTTAAGCCATGCAGAAGCAGCGTGGCTCAGTGGAAAAGAGCCCGGGTTTTGGAGTCAGAGGTCATGGGTTCGAATCCCAACTCCCCCACGTGTCTGCTGTGTGACCTTGGGCAAGTCACTTAACTTCTCAGAGCCTCAGTTACCTCATCTGTAAAATGGGGATGAAGACTGTGAGCCCCACGTGGGACAAACTGATCACCTTGTATCCCCCCCAGCACTTAGAACAGTGCTTTGCACATAGTAAGCGCTTAACAAATGCTATTATTATTATTATTATTCATGTTATTAATCTGAGGAGAGAAAAATGAGCCTTAGATGGAGCAGTCTTTAGTGCAGTGTCTGATACAGAGAAAGTGATTAATAAAAGCCAAATTGTTGCTATCATTATTATTAGTAATAACAGTAACAATAATCTAGTATGGGAAAATAGACAGTGGGACAAGGGTTTATTTCTGATCTGATCATATCGTATTTACCTCAGTCAATCATTCATTCATTCATTCATTCAATCAATCATATTTATTGAGTGCTTACTGTGTGCAGAGCACTGTACTAAGCACTTGGGAAGTACAAGTTGGCAACATATAGAGACGGTCCCTACCCAACAGTGGGCTCACAGTCTAGAAAGGGGAGACAGACAACAAAACAAAACATATTAACAAAATAAAATAAATACAATAGTAAATATGTACAAGTAAAATAGAGTAATAAATCTGTACAAACATATATACAGGTGCTGTGGAGAGGGGAAGGAGGTAGGGTGGGGGGGATGGAGGGGGAGAGGAAGGAGGGGGCTCAGTCCGGGAAGGCCTCCTAGAGGAATCAATCAATCATATGCTATTGATACCTGCTTACTTGTTTTGACGTCTGTCTTCCCTCTTCTAGACTGTGAGTCTGTTGTTGGGTACAGATTATCTCTGTTGCTGAATTGTACTTTCCAAGCACTTCGTACAGTGCTCTGCACATAGTAAGTGCCCCCTAAATGCGATTGAATGAATTAATGAATGAATTTGGAGAAGTGTGGCCTAGTGGACAGAGCCCAGGTCTGGGACTTAGAAGGTCATGGGCTTTAATCCCTGTTTCGCCACTTGTCTGCTATGTGATCTTGGGCAAGTCACTTCACTTCTCTGGGCCTCAGTGACTGTAAAATGGGGATTGAGACTGTGAGCCCCACGTGGGACAGGGACTGTGTCCAACTTGATTTGCTTGTATCCACCCCTGTGCTTAGAACAGTGCCCGGCACATTGTAAGTGCTTAACACATACCATCATTTGTTGAATGTTTACTGTGTACAGAGCACTGTATTAAGCACTTGGAATAGTACAATTTAACAATAATAATAATAATAATGGCATTTATTAAGTGCTTACTATGTGCAAAGCACTGTTCTAAGTGCTGGGGGGATTACAGGGTGATCAGGTTGTCCTACGGGGTGGCTCACAGTCTTAATCCCAATTTTACAGATGAGGTAACTGAGGCACAGAGAAGCTAAGTGACTTGCCCTAAAGCATTCTCTGATATCCTAATATCTAATATCCTACTGCTTGGTGCAGTTCTTGACCCATAGTAAACATTTTTTAAATGCCACAATCATTTTTTTATTATTATCTCCCACTCCCTTCTGCATCACCCTGACTTGCTCCCTGTATCCATCCCCCTCTCAGCCCCACAAGCACTTATGTACTGATCTGTCACTTATTTATCTCCATTAATGTCTGTCTCCCCCTCTAGACTGTGAGCTCATTGTGGGCAGGGAATGGGTCTGTTATATTGTCCTCTGCCAAGCGCTCAGTACAGTGTTCTACACAAAGTGCTCAATAAATGTGATTGACTGACTATTCTGGGGAGTAAAATAGACTCTGAAGTTTGCTTGGAACAGGGCCTGTGTATTGTATCTACCTTAGTGCTTAGTATAGTGTTTGGCACATAGTAAGTGTTTAACATGCCACAAATTATTATCATTTTTTGTGATATTTTTTAAGCACTTACTATGTGGGACTAGGGTAGATACAAGATTGTCAGGTTGGACACAGTCCCTGTACCACAGGGGGCTCACAGACTTAAATTCCCATTTTTCCGATAATAATAATAATAATAATAATAATAATAATAATAATAATAATGGCATTTATTAAGCACTTACTATGTGAAAAGCACTGTTCTAAGTGCTGGAGCACTGTCCCGAGGCACAGAGAAGTGAAGTGACTTTTCCAAAGCCACACAACAGGCAAGTGGAGGAGCCAGAATTCAAACACAGGTCCTTCTTACTCCCAGACCCATGTTGTAACCATTAGACAACACTGCTTCTCTTCTATTCTTATGAAGAATCATTCTTTCCCAAGGGTTCAAGCGGTGAGATATGGCTTTGTTTTGCACACTGTATTTGCCACGGGCCATGAAGGTCTACATTTCTCCCAGCAGAAGCCAACTTCATTCTCAGGCCTCACATGGTATTTTGTCTTTTAGCCCTGAGAGATTTATCTTTCTCCGGTCTGGAAAAAGACCAACTTTCTCATCCCATCTGTAACCTATAAAAAAATCTGGGTCCTCATCCATTTTGATGCCTACATTCTATGGAAAGTAACTTTCAAATCTTCTCTGTAAGGGGAGAACATTCCAAGAAGGAGGAAGGACTTGAGCAAACTGTGGTTTAAAGGATCAGGAGTCGGAAGGACCTGGGTTCTAATCCAGGCTCCACCACTTGTCTGCTGTGTAGCCTTGGGCAAGTCACTTCACTTCTCTGACCTTCAGTGACCTCATCTGCAAAATAGGGATGAAGACGGTGAACCCAATGTGGAAACAGGGACTGTGCCCAACCTGATTAACTTGTATCTACGCCAGATCTTAGAACAGTGCTTGGCATATAGTAAGACCTTAACGAGTCCCATAAGTATCATTATTATCATTGCTATTATTAATTATTAAGGTTAGAGATGGGAGATGGGAGTGCAGTATGGCCTAGAGAATAGAGCAGCTTGGCTCAGTGGAAAGAGCTCGGGCTTTGGAGTCAGAGGTCATGGGTTCAAATCCCAGCTCACCCAATTGTCAGTTGTGTGACTTTGGGCAACTCACTTAACTTCTCTGTGCCTCAGTTACCTCATCTGTAAAATGGGGATGAAGACTGTGAGCCCCCCATGGGACAACCTGATCACCTTGTAGCCTCCACAGCACTTAGAACAGTGCTTTGCACATAGTAAGCACTTAATAAATGCCATTATTATTATTATAATTAGAGCACAGGCCTGAAAGTCTGAAGGACTTGGTTCTAATTGCAGCTCTGCCACTTGTGTGCTGTGTGACCTTGGACAAATCACTTCACTTCTCTAGGCCTCAGTTACCTCATCTGTAAAATGGGAATTAAGACCATGAGCCCTAATTGGGACAGGAACTGTGTCTGACCTGATTTTTATCTACCCCAGTGCTGAGTAATAATAATGATGGCATTTATTAAGTGCTTACTATGTGCAAAGCACTGTTCTAAGTGCTGGGGAGGTTACAAGGTGTTCAGGTTGTCCCACGGGGGGCTCACAGTCTTAATCCCCATTTTACAGATGAGGTAACAGAGACAGAGAATCATCAATCAATCAATCAATCGTATTTATTGAGCACTTACTGTGTGCAGAGCACTGTACTAAGCGATTGGGAAGTACAAGTTGGCAACATATAGAGACAGTTCCTACCCAGCAGTGGGCTCACAGTCTAGAAGGGGGAGACAGAGAACAAAACCAAACATATTAACAAAATAAAATAAATAGAACAGATATGTACAAGTAAAATAAATAAATAAATAAATAGAGTAATAAATCTGTACAAACATATATACATATATACAGGTGCTGTGGGGAAGGGAAGGAGGTAAGATGGGGGGATGGAGAGGGGGACGAGGGGGAGAGAAAGGAAGGGGCTCAGTCTGGGAAGGCCTCCTGGAGGAGGTGAGCTCTCAGTAGGGCCTTGAAGGAAGAGAGCTGCTTCTTGTTACAGAAGGAGATCAGCAAAGTAAAGTAGGATCGAATGATAAACTCACTGCCCTTCCCGACTGTAAGCTCTGTGGCCAGGAAATGTGTCTACCAACTCTGTTATATTGAATTCAATCATTCATTCGATCGTATTTATTGAGCATTTACTGTGTGCAGAGCACTGTGCTTGGGAAAGTACAATACAACAGTGAAACAGTGACATTCCCTGCCCACAACAAACTTTCAGTCTAGAGTGCGGGAGACAGATATCAATGCAAGTAAATAAAATTATAGATATGTAAATAACTGCTTTCCCCTCTCAGGATGGACCCTGGAGAGTATCCAAAACTCTAACAGTCTGGGCTACTGAAGGGAGAGTGAAGCAGAGGCCTGTCCATGCCATTCCTAGCTTGGGCAGTGGCCAGGGAGTGGCGGGCCATCCGTTACAAGTCAAAATTCCCCTGCTCCGGGCAGCAGCGTCATGGGAGAGAGTCCAGGGTGGAGGTTCAAGTTTACTGCGTGGAAGGTGGCAGTGGCAAACTGCTTCCGTATTTTTCCCAAGAAAACTCTATGGATCCACTACCAGAATAATTGTAGATGGAGGTGGGGCATTCTGGGAGAAATGCGTCCGTGTTTTCGCTATAGGTCAGAGACCACTCGACCGCATAAGACAAGATAATAATAATCATAATAATGGCATTTGTTAAGCACTCACTATGTGCAAAGCACTGTTCTAAGCACTGGGGAAGATACAAGGTTATCAGATTGGGGAAGCAGCATGGCTCAGTGGAAAGAGCACGGACTTTGGAGTCAGAAGTCATTGGTTCAAATCCCAGCTCCGCCACTTGTCAGCTGTGTGACTTTGGGCAAATCATTTCACTTCTCTGTGCCTCAGTTCCCTCATCTGTAAAATAAGGATTAAGACTGTGAGCCCCGCATGGGACAACCTGATCACCTTGTAAACTACCCAGTGCTTAGAACAGTGCTTTGCACATAGTAAGTGCTTAATAAATGCCATTATTATTATTATTATTATTATTATTATTATTATCCCACATGGGGATCACAGTTTTAATCCCCTTTTGACAAATGAGGGAACTGAGGCACAGAGAAGTGGAGTACCTGTATATATGCTTATATGTTTGTACATATTTATTACTCTGTTTATTTATTTATTTTACTTGTACACATCTATTCTATTTATTTTATTTTGTTAATATGTTTTGTTTTGTTCTCTGTCTCCCCCTTCTAGACTGTGAGCCCACTGTTGGGTAGGGACCGTCTCTATATGTTGCCAACTTGTACTTCCCAAGAGCCTAGTACAGTGCTCTGCACACAGTAAATGCTCAATAAATATGATTGATTGATTGATTGATTGATTGATTGGAGTGACCTGCCCAAAGTCACACAGCTGACAAGTGGTGGAGCCGAGATTAGAACCTATGACCTCTGACTCCCAAGCCCGGGCTCTTTCCACTGAGCCATGCTGCTTCCCTAAGACATAAATGCTTTTGGGCTGGGAATGGGGAAGACTAAAGCGATAAATAAAATTATAGATAGTTCTTAAGTTTGGGACAGGGAGTGGGGAAGAACAAAGGGAGCGAATCAGGGTGATGCAGCCTACCAAGGGATTAGTACAGTGCTCTGCACACAATAAGCACTTAATAAATACCATTGCTTGAGGGGGAGAGCCCAGTAAGTTATTTGAAGTCGATGGTGAGGAGTTTCAGTCAGATGAGAGATGGATGGGCAGCTATTGGAAGTTCTTGAGGAGGGAGATAGACATGGACTGAACACTTTTCTAGAACAATGATCCAGGAAACAGATTGAAATAATAATAATAATGATAATTATGGTATTTGTTAAGTGCTTACTGTACCAGGCAGTGGGGTGGATACAAGCAAATCCAGATGGATACAGTCCCTGTCCCACACAGGGCTGACGGTCTCAATCCCCATTTTACAGATGAAGGAACTGAGGCACAGAGAAGTGAAGTGACTTGCCCAAGGTCACACAGCAGACAAGTGGCAGAGCAGGGATTAGAACCCATCACCTTCCAACTCCCAGGCCCAGGCTCTAGCCACTGCACCATCCTGTTTGCCTGGAGTAGGGAGAGAAAGGAGGCAGGGAGGTCAGCGAGGAGGCTGATGCAGTAATCAAGGCCAGATTGGACTAGTACTTGCTACTGATGAAAATTAAACTCTTCCAGTCAGTCAGTCAATCAGTGGTATTTATTGAGCAGTTACTGTGTGCAGGGCACCTTACTTAGTGTTTGGGAAAGTATAATGACATAAAGTTGTCTTGTCTTATGCCGTCGAGTCATTTCCAACCCGCAGTGACACCACGGACTCATCTCTTCCAGAAGGCCCCGTTCTCCATCTGCAATCATTCTGGTGCTGGATTCACAGAGTTTTCTTGGGAAAAATCCAGAAGTGGTTGACCATTGTCTCCTTCCATGGAGTAAACTTGAGTCTTCGCCCTCGACTCTCTCTCTTGCTGCTGCTGCCTGGCACAGGGGAGTTTTGACTTGTAGCAGATGGCCTGCCACTCGCTAGCCACTGCCCAAGCTAGGAATGGCATGGACAGGCCTCTGCTTCATTCTCCCTCCCTTAGCCGAGATCGGTAGAGGACTGGAAACTCTCCAGGTGTGACCCTGGGAGGGGACAATAAAGTCAGTACACACAATTACTGCCCTCATAGAGCTTGAAGTGGAGTGGAGTGGAGTTTCCCCCTCCACCAAGTCATACTACCCAATTAATTATGCTCATTTCTTCATCCAATTTACTTCATTTTATTGCTTATCTCTGAACGTAATAAAAGAGTCTACAATCAATTCACTGCAATGCACTGGGGTCCCCAGAGGAGAGTAACGTGTCCGAAAGATGTTACATATTTCCTTAATGAACGTCACTATGCACTCTATTAATTAGCTGTGGAAAAGTTGCTACCATAATCAGGAAGTCCAGTTTCAGATGAGAGTGCTTCATTAAACTCAAGACACTTATGCCGTTAGGGTCTGTGTTTCAATGACCGTAAACTTTTTGATTCTGTTTGTGACTAGGAACAGATCAGAATCCCCTACCCTATACGCAGAAGACTCTATGTACCATCCTTCCTACTACCACTGGCCACCAATGGCCCTGTGTTGGAGAAAATTGGATTCCTATTCTTGGTGGAGAAACTCAGGGGAGAGAGAGAGAGAGAGAGAGAGAGAGAGAGAGAGAGAGAGAGAGAGAGAGAGAGAGAGAGAGAGAGAGAGAGAGAGAGGAAGGGAAACAAGGAAGGGAAGAGAAGGGAAGGGAAGGGAAGGGGAAGAGGAAGGGAAGGGAAGGGGAAGAAGAAGGGGAAGGGGAAGAGAAGGAAGTCCAGGGCATTCACTGACCTTTGTTTTCAAAGATGCCAAAATCCCCGTGTGCTGCATTTATTAATAATTATAGTTCTTGTTAAGTGCTTACTAAATGCCAGGCACTGTACTAAGGTCTGGGTGGATACAAATATACTGGATTAGACACGGCCCCTGTCCCACATGGGCCTCACATTTCTAATGGCCATTTTGCAGATGAGATAACTGAGGTACAGAGAAATGAAGTGAGCCCACTGTTGGGTAGGGACTGTCTCCGTATGTTGCCAACTTGTACTTCCCAAGCACTTAGTACAGTGCTCTGCACACCGTAAGCGCTCAATAAATACAATTGAATGAATGAATGAATGAATGGATGAATGAATGAAATTTGCCCCAGGTCATACAGAAGGCGAGTGGAAGAGCCGGGATTAGAATCCTGGTCCTTCTGATTCCCAGGCTTGTGCTCTATACACTAGGCCACACTTTAAGCTCAACTTTATTGAGTTTCAACTATGGGCAGAGCACTGTATGAGGAGCAGGGGAGAAGCAGCGTGGCTCGACGGAAAGAGCACAGGCTTGGGAGTCAGAGGTCATGGGTTCAAATCCCTGCTCCGCCAATTGTCAGCTGTGTGACTTTGGGCTAATCATTTAACTTCCCTGTGCCTCAGTTCCCTCATCTGTAGAATGGGGATGAAGACTGTGATTACCTTGTATCTCTCCCAGTGCTTAGAACAGTGCTAAGCACATAGTAAGTGCTTAACAAATACCATCATTATCATTATTATAGAAAAAGAGGAATTGATAATTTTATGGGATGGTAGACATAAACAGATGAATATTCCACTGTTGAGAGAGAAAGTAGATATTAAGAACAGGCATAAAAGAATGGATAATAGTGGAGAAGCACTATTCATATCAATTAGTATATTATACTTTTCAATCAATTAATGGTATTGAGCATTTACTGTGTGCAGAACACTGTATAAAGCACTTGGGAGAACATAATACGACACAGTGGGCGTAAGCCCACTGTGGGCAGAGATCGTCTCTTGTTATTGCTGTATTGTAGTTTCTCAAGTGCTTAATAAAGTGCTCTGCACACAGCAAGTGCTCAGTAAATACGACTGAATAATAATGATAATAATAATAATGATTATGGTATTCGTTTAGCACTTACTATGTGCCAGGCACTGTACAAAGGGCTGGGGTAGATACAAGCAAATCGAGTTGTACAGGCCCTACAGTCCCTATCCTATGTGGGGCTCACAGTCTCAAGCCCCATTTTACAGATGAAGGAACTGAGGCCCAGAGAAATAAAGTGACTTGTCCAAGTTCACATAGCAGACAAGTGGAGGAGTTGGGATTGAATGAATGAAAGAGGGGAAAACAGGCACTAACAATATAAGTAACTATTATTATAAATTGAGAAGTAACATGACTCAGTGGCAAAATCACAGGCTTGGGAGTTAAGAGGTCATGGGTTCTAATTCCGGCTCTGCCATTTCATTCATTCATTCATTCAATCGTATTTATTGAGCGCTTACTGTGTGCAGAGCACTGTACTAAATGCTTGGGAAGTACAAGTTGGCAATGTATAGAGAAGGTCCCTACCCAACAGTGGGCTCACAATCTAGAAGGGGGAGACAGAGAACAAAACAAAACACATTAACAAAATAAAATAAATAGAATAGATATGTACAAGTAAAATAAATAAATAAATAGAGTAATAAATACGTACAAACATATACAGTCTGGGAAGGCCTCCTGGAGGAGGTGAGCTCTCAGTAGGGCCTTGAAGGGAGGAAGAGAACTAGCTTGGCAGATGTTGGGAAGGAGGGCATTCCAGGCCAAGGGAATGACGTGGGCCGGGGGTTGACGGTGGGACAGGCGAGAATGATGCACGGTGAGGAGATTAGTGGTAGAGGAGCGGAGGGTGCAGGCTGGGCTGGAGAAGGAGAGAAGGGAGGTGAGGTAGTAGGGGGCGAGGGGATGGACAGCCTTGAAGCCCAGGGTGAGGAGTTTCTGCCTGATGCGCAGGTTGATTGGTAGCCACTGGAGATTTTTAAGGAGGGGAGTAACATGCCCAGAGTGTTTCTGGACAAAGACAATCCAGGCAGCAGCATGAAGTATGGATTGAAGTGGGGAGAGACAAGAGGATGGGAGATTGGAGAGGAGGCTGATACAGTAGTCCAGACGGGATAGGATGAGAGCTTGAATGAGCAGGGTAGTGTTCTGGATGGAGAGGAAAGGGCAGGTCTTGTCAATGTTGCGGAGCTGAGACCGGCAGTTTTTGGTGACGGCTTGGATGTGAGGGGTGAATGAGAGAGCGGAGTCGAGGATGACACCAAGGTTGTGGGCTTGTGAGACGGGAAGGATGGTAGTGTAATCAACAGTATTGGGAAAGTCAGGGAGAGGGCAGGGTTTGGGAGGGAAGACAAGGAGTTCAGTCTTGGACATGTTGAGTTTTAGGTGGCAGGCAGACATCCAGATGGAGAGTTCCTGAAAGCAGGAGGAGATGCGAGCCCAGAGGGAGGGGGAGAGAGCAGGGGCAGAGACGTAGATTTGGGTGTCATCAGCATAGAGATGATAGCTGAAGCTGTGGGAGCGAATGAGGTCACGAAGGGAGTGAGTGTAGATCGAGAACAGAAGGGCACCAAGAACTGAACCTTGAGGAACCCCCACAGTAAGGGGATGGGAGGGGGAGGAGGAGCCTGAAAAAGGGACTGAGAATGAACGACCGGAGAGATAAGAGGAGAACCAGGAGAGGACAGAGTCTGTGAAGCCAAGGTAGGATAGCGTGTTGAGGAGAAGGGGGTGGTTCACAGTGTGGAAGGCAGCTGAGAGGTCGAGGAGGATTAGGATAGAGTATGAGCCGTTGGATTTGGCAAGCAGGAGGTCATTGGTGACCTTTGAGAGGGCAGTTTCTGTGGAATGTAGGGGACGGAAGCCATACTGGAGGGGGTGGAGGAGAGAGTTGGTGTTGAGGAATTCAAGGCAGCGCGTGTAGACGATTCATTCAAGGAGTTTGGAAAGGAATGGTAGGAGGGAGATGGGGCGATAACTAGAAGGTGAGGTGGGGTCAAGAGAGGATTTTTTTAGGATGGGAGAGACATGGGTATGTTTGAAGGCAGAGGGAAAGGAACCAGTGGAGAGTGAGCAGTTAAAGATGGAAGTTTAAGGAGGGGAGAAGGGACGGAGCGAGAGATTTCATGAGATGAGAGGGAATGGGGTCAGAAGCACAGGTGGCCGGAGTAGCACTTGAGAGGAGGGAGGAGAGCTCCTCTGAGGATACTGCTGGGAAGGATGGGAGAGTAGCAGAGAGGGTTGAGAGCTGGGGGGTTGGAGAAGGGGGGGAGTAACTTTGGGGACATCAGACCTGATGGATTTAATTTTATTAATGAAGTAGGAGGCCAGATCGTTGGGGGTGAGGGAAGGAGGAGGGGGAGGAACCGGGGGCCTGAGAAGGGAGTTGAATGTACGGAAGAGCTGACGGGGATGATGGGCATGAGTGTCAATAAGGGAGGAGAAATAGTTTTGTCTGGCAGAGGAGAGGGCTGAGTTAAGGCAGGAAAGGATAAACTTGAAGTGAATGAGGGTGGCATGGTGTTTAGACTTTCGCCAGCAGCGTTTGGCAGCTTGTGTGTAAGGGCGAAGGAGGCAGACAGTGGTAGTGATCCAGGTCTGTGGGTTAGTGGTACGAGAGTCGGGGAAAAGGCAGTTTTGTTCAGGGAAGGCTTCTTGGAGGAGATGTGACCTTAATAAGGCTTAATAAGAGGGGGAGAGTGGTGGTCTGGTGTGTATGAAAGAGGAAGGTATTCCAGGCCAGAGGGAGGAGGGAGGAAAGGGGTCAGTGGGGAGATAGATGAGATTGGGGTACAGAGAGCGAAGACTTTAAGCACCTAAGCACCTGTGTCCTCTCCCTTCTTCTCTCTCTAAATCATTTTTTGTTGCTCTCCTCCTCTAGACTGTAAGCTCTTTATGGGCCGGGAGCATGTCTGCTGATTCTGTTGTATTATACTCTTCTGAGTCCCAAGTACAGTGCCTTGCCATGGTGAGCACTCAATAAATTCATTTATTCAGTCGTATTTATTAAGTGCTTATTCTGTGCAAAGCACTGTACTAAGCACTTGGAGAGTACAATTCAGCAACAAATAGAGACAATACCTACCGAACGGGCTCACAGTCTAGAAGGGATAGATTGACTGATAGACTCCTTGTGGGCAAGGATCATGTCTTAATAATAATAATAGTAATAATATCAACTGTAGTACTGGTTAAGCACTTACTATGTGCCAAGTTCTGTTCTAAGCTCTGGGGTAGATACAAGTTAATCAGGTGGATATGGGGCACACACTCATATCCCCATTTTCCAGATGAGGTAACTGAGGCCTAAAGAGGAGTCAGAGTCAGAGGTCATGGGTTCAAATCCTGGCTCCGCCACTTGTCAGCTGTGTGATTTTGGGCAAGTCACTTAACTTCTCTGGGCCTCAGTTACCTCATCTGTAAAAGGGGGATTAAGACTGTGAGCCCCCCGTGGGACAGCCTGATCACCTTGTATCCCCCAAGTGCTTAGAACAGTGCTTTGCACATAGTAAGCACTTAACAAATACCATTATTATTATTATTATTATTATTATTATTATTATTATTAAAGAAGTGGAGTGACTTGCCCGCAGTCACCCAGTAGATGTGGTGGAGCCGGGATTAGACTTCCAGGCCCATGCTCTGATCCACTAGCCGGGCTGCTTCTCCCTACTAATTCTGTGGTACTCTCCAAAGCGTTTAGTACAGTGCTCCGCACGGAGTAGGGGCTCAGTGAATATTGCCGATTAATTCATCAATTGAAACACACAAGAGCTGAGGTGCCCAGAGATGGGGAGACCAAGGTTGGTTGGGAAGATTGTGCCTGTGTACTAATAATAACAATAATAATAATAATAATAATACTGGCATTTGTTAAGCACTCACTATGTGCAAAGCACTGTTCTAAGTGCTGGGGGGATACAGGCTGATCAGGTTGTCCCACATGGGGCTCACAGTCTTCATCCCCATTTTACAGATGAGGTAATTGAGGCTTAGAGAAGTTAAGTGACTTGCCCAAAGTCACTCAGCTGACAACTGGCGGAGTCGGGATTTTAACCCATGACCTCTGACTCCAAAGCCCATGTACTTTCCACTGAGCCACGCTGCTTCCCGTGGATTAGGAATGAGTCGGGTCACCGTCCCATTATCAGAGTCCAGAGAATAAGTCTCGCCAAGCCAGCGAGCGGTCAGACATTATCTTGAGGCAGAAATCATTCTCAAACTGGGAGTTCATTCCCTGGCAGGGCTGAAAAAGGCATCGTGGAGAATTAAGCTCTGGGAAAGAGTACATAGGTGGGAATTAGACACTATCCCTGTCCCTCGGGTGGGTTCACAATCTAAAAGTGGGGAGACTGGTGACAGATACATAAGGAGAGATTCATTCACTCAGTCATATTTATCTAGCACTTACTGTGTGCAGAGCACTGTACTAAGCACTTGGGAGAGTACATTAGAACAAGAAACAGACACATTCCCTGTCCACGAGTTTACAGTCTAGAGTTGGGGGTGGGGGAGACAGACATGAATACAAAGAAATAAATTACAGATATAATGAATAAATTACAGATATGAACCCAAACACTAAAAGAGTATGAAGACAGAAAGAAAGGTCAGAAGGAGCTGAGGCAGGAGGTGCACAATTTCCAGCTCCTCACGGTTTAGAGTCCAAAGTTCTGGCTGCAGCCACTGTGAGCAGCCTAGCATTTACCCGATCCCCCAAAGGTTTTGTAGCAATTCCATTCAATTCACTTCAAATCAATTCAATGCAGTAGTATTTATTGAGCACTTATTGTGTGCAGAACACTGTACTAAGCACTTGGGAAATTACAGTAATAATAATAATGGCATTTGTTAAGCACTTACTATGAGAAAAGCACTGTTCTAAGCGCTAGTGGGGATGCAAGGTTATCAGGTTGTCCCACGTGGGGCTCACAGTCATCATCCCCATTTTACAGATGAGGTAACTGAGGCTCAGAGAAGTTAAGTGACTTGCCCAAGGTCACACAGCAGACAAGTGGTGGAGCCGGGATTCGAACCCATGACCTCTGACTCCAAAGCCCGTGCTCTTTCCATTGAGCCACGCTGCTTCTCTAATCAATAATCAACAGTGACTCAGTGGAAAGAGCCTGGGCTTTAGAGTCAGAGGTCATGGGTTCAAATTCCGGCTTCTCCAATTGTCAGCTATGTGACTTTGGGCAAGTCACTTAACTTCTCTGTGCTTCAGTTACCTCATCTGTAAAATGGGGATGAAGACTGTGAGGCCCCCATGGGACAACCTGATCACCTTGTAACCTCCCCAGTGCTTAAAACAGTGCTTTGCACATAGTAAGCACTTAATAAATGCCATCATCATTATTATTCCCTGCCCACAATGAGCTCACAGTCTAGAGTGGGGGAGACAGACATCAGTACAAATAAATAAAATGCCAGATCTGGAAATAAGTACTTTGGGGCTGGCGGGTGGCAGGGGAGAAGAGCAAAGGGGGATGCAGAAGGGAGTGGGAAATGAGGAAAAGTGGGGCTTTGTCTGGAGAGGCCTCTTGGAGGAGATGGGACTTCAATAAGACTTTGAAGGAGGGGAGAGTCATTGTCTGTTGGATTTGAGGTGGGTGGGTGATCAGTGGCAGCAACCTGCGCCTTCTTTTCTCCATCCTCTGATACAAGTCTGAAGGGGGGACTGAGCCGGTTGGGGGGGGGGGGGGAGGGGGGCGGGGAGAGAGAGAGAGAGAGAGAGAGAGAGAGAGAGAGAGAGAGAGAGAGAGAGAGAGAGAGAGAGAGAGAGAGAGAGAGAGAAATAGGAGGGAGAGGGAAAGAGAAAGAGGGCGGGGGAGAGAGAGGAGGGAGGGGGAGAGAGAGGAGGGGTGGGAGAGAGAGAGGGGAGAGAAAGAGGAGGGAAGGAGAGAGAGAAAGAACGAGAGAAGCAGAGGGAGAAAGAGAAGGAAAGAGGGAGAACGAGAGGAGGGGGGGAGAAAGAGGGAAGGAGAGAGAGAAAGAGCGAGAGAAGCAGAGGGAGAAAGAGAAGGAAGGAGGGAGAACGAGAGGAGGGAGGGAGAGAGAAAGAGAGGGGAGGGAGAAAGAGAAGGTGGGAGGGAGAGAAACAGGGAGGGAGAGAGAAAGAGAGGAGAGAGAGGGGAAAGAAAGAGGAAGGAAGGAGAGAGAAGCAGAGAGGGAGAGAGAGAGAAGAAAGGAGGGAGAAGGAGAGGAGGGAGGGAGAGAGAGCGGAGAGAGAGAAAGAGAAGGAGGGAGGGGGAGAGAGAGAGAGAGAGAGAGAGAGAGAGAGAAGTCTATGTCTACACAGCAGAAATCTGGGCATGATGTGGTTTAATAGAATCATGGAGGCAGCTAATTTAAGCGATTTGGGCCTAGGTTAGATCTGTGTTAGCTTTGAATGATCTAGATTGGCTTCCTATGTAACCCCTAATGACCATAAAATTGCCAATTTTCTGCTTCTCTTTCTGCTGTGTAGAGCCAGTGAAATCATTTCCAATCCCTCAACCCACAGTAGCTGGCCCAGGACTCACAGACATATAGCCTGGGTGGGTGGGAAAGAAAGCGAAATAAGGCTGGGAAACAGTTGAAGATTGGAGAGACGATAGGAGAATTCATTCATTCATTCAATCGTATTTATTGAGTGCTTACTGTGTGCAGAGCACTGTGCTAAGCACTCGGAAAGTAAAAATTGGCAACATACAGAGATGGTCCCTATCCAACGATGGGCTCACAGTCTAGAAGGGGGGTGACAGACAGCAAAACAAAACAAGTAGACAGGTGTCAATACCATCAGAATAGATAAATAGAATCATAGCTATATATACATCATTATATATACAACCTGTAGTTGTTGCCAACCTGTACTTCCCAAGCGCTTAGTACAGTGCTCTGCACACAGTAAGCACTCAGTAAATACAATTGAATGAATGAATGAATGAATAAAATAAATAGAGAAATAAATATGTACAAATATACACAAGTGATGTGGGGAGGGGAAGGAGGTAGGGCAGAGGGAGGGAGTGGGGGCGATGGGGAGGGGAGGAGGAGCAGAGAAAAGGGGGGGCTCAGTCTAGGAAGGCCTCCTGGAGGAGGTGAGCTCTTCTTGTCATTCCAGTTCCAGCGCCATAGAGAGATTGGAGCCAGCAAGGAAATTACTTCATGTGATTAAGGAGGCTTACAGAATGGAAGTGCTGGGAAGCAGTATGGCCTGGGGAATAAAGCATGGCTCCACTGCCTTCCCAGTGTGACCCTGGGCAAGTCATTTCTCTCCAGACAGAGAATGCAACTGGTAGGGTGGAAAAGTGGGGCATTTTGGCTCTCTGGATCGGGAAGGAGAGACTGAAGCTATTGAGAGACATGCTGGAATTATATAGAAAGGAGAAAAGAGGGTGCGTGTGTGTGTGCGTGTGTGTGTGGGGGTGCTGTTGTAGCAATAGTAGTGAAAGTTCATTCATTTATACAATCATATTTATTGAGCGCTTACCATGCGCAAAGCGCTTTACTAAGCACTTGGGATTGTACAATAGAACAATAAACAGACACATTTCCTGCCCACAACAAGCTTGCAGTCTAGAGGGGTATCTAAGATATACAAGGAGCACCTACTCGGTGCAATGCACTGTACTAAATGCATGGGCAAATATAGTAATTATAAGAATGATGATAATAATAATTGTGGTATTTTTAAGCACTTTGTGCCATGCAGTGTACTAAGCCCCCCTTTTCCTCGGCTCCCCCCCTCCACATCACCCCAACTTGCTTCCTTTGCTCTACCCCCCTCCCCGCCCCACAGCACTTGTGTATATATAATGATAATAATGATGGCATTTGTTAAGCGCTCACTATGTGCAAAGCACTGTTCTAAGCGCTGAGGGGGGAATACAAGGTGATCAGGTTATCCCATGTGGGCCTTACAGTCTTCATCCCCATTTTATATGTACATATCTATAATTCTATTTATTTATATTGATGCCTGTTTACTTGTTTTGATGTCTGTCTTCCCCCTTTCTAGACTGTAAGCCCAGTGTGGGCAGGAATTGTCTCTCTTCATTGCTGAATTGTACTTTCCAAGTGCTTAGTACAGTGCTCTGCACACAGGAAGCGCTCAATAAATATGAATGAATGAATACAAGCAAATCAGTTGGACATAGTCCCTGTACCACCTAGGCTCACAGCCTTAATCCCCATTTTACAGTTGAGGAAACTGAGACGCCAAGAAGAGAAGTGACTTGCCCAAGGTCACACAGCAGACAAGTGGCAGATCCAGAATTAGAACCCAGGTCCCTCTGACTCTCAGGCCTCAGGGTCTATCCACTAAGCTATGCTGCTTCTCTGAACAGGGTTTGAAACATAGTAAACACTTAATAAAGACCATCATTGTTAGTATTATTATCAATTTCTTTACAGTGCTCTGCACACAGTAAGCGCTCAATAAATGTGATTGATTGATTAATTGATTGATTGATAGAGTGTAAGGTCCCTGTGGGCAGGGTCTTGTCTTCTTCTGCTTCGGTTGTGCTTTCCCAAGCTCTCAGAGCAGTTCTGGGCACAGAGACACTCGACCAACGCTATCGATCAACTCATTTGTTCAAATTTTGTCCACCTCCCAGTGTAAATAAACAATACAACAGAATTAGCAGACACATTCCCTGCCCATAACAAGTTTATGGTCTAGAAAAAGAGATGGACTAAATCTAAATCTTAGCCTACATGCTTCACTCCTCTAAATCCAACCTATTCTCTGTACCTCGATCTCATAATTCTGGCTATCTATCTACTTGTTGTGTTTAATTTGTCTGTCTCCCCGCTTCTAGACCGTGAGCCCGTTGTCGGGTAGGGATTGTCTCTATCTGTTGCCGAATTGTACATTCCAAGTGCTTAGTACAGTCCCACCTCCATCACTTGTCTGCTGCGAGAACTTGGGCAAGCCACTTCACTTCTCTGGGCCTCAGTGACCTCATCAGTATAATGGGGATTCATTCATTCATTCATTCAAGCGTATTCATTGAGCACTTACTGTGTGCAGAGCACTGTACTAAGTGCTTGGGAAGTACAAGCTGGCAACATATAGAGACGGTCCCTACCCAACAATGGGCTCACAGTCTAGAAGGGGGAGACAGACAACAAAACAAAACATGTGGTCAGGTGTCAAGTCATCAGAACAAATGGAAGTAAAGCTAGATATGCGTCATTGACAAAATAAATAGACTAGTAAATATGTACAAGTAGAATAAATACAGTAAAAAATCTGTACAAACATATATACAGGTGCTGTGGGGAGGGGAAGGAGATAGGGCGGGGGGGATAGGGAGGGGGAGAGGGAGAGGGATGGGGAGGGGGATTAAAACTGAGCTCTGCGTGGGATAACCTGATTCCCTTGTATCTATCCCAGCATTTGGAACAGTGCTTGGCACATGGTAGGTGCTTAACAAATACCATCATTATTATTATTATCATTATTATTATTATCCCCAAACTAAGTGAGTTAGGGGAAGCCTAAAGCTTTTGATGCCTGTCTACTCATTTTGTTGTCCCCCTTCTAGACTGTGAACCCATTGTTGGGTAGGGATTTTCTCTATTACCAAATTTCACTTCCCAAGAGCTTAGTACAGTGCTCTGCACCCAATAAGTCTTTTAGACTGTGAGCCCACTGTTGGGTAGGGACTGTCTCTATATGTTGCAAATTTGTACTTCTCAAGCACTTAGTACAGTGCTCTGCACATAGTAAGCGCTCAATAAATACGATTGATGATAAGCGCTCAATAAATACGATTGAATGAATGAATGAATGATTGGCTGCCAAACCTCTTACCTATGACTCCCCTCCCAATCCTATCTGACAGACCATCATTCCCAATATCTTCTGAGCCCTCCTAAAATCACATCTCCAAGAGGCCTTCCCTGACTAAGCTTTCAACTTCCCTATTCTCCCTCCCTTCTGTGTCACCTGGCATGGGCTTGGGAATCCGAGGTTGTGGGTTCTATTCGTGGCTCTGCCACATGTCTACTGTATGATCTTGGGCAAGTCACTTCATTTCTCTGGTCCTCAGTTCTCTCATCTGTAAAATGGGGATTAAAACCACTACTGGCGGACAGGGACTGTGTTGAACTGATTACCTTATGTTTATCCCAGTGCTCAGAACAGTGCTTGGCACATAGTAAGGGCTTAACAAACTCCGCAATTATTACCATTATTATCATTATGATTACCCCTGAAGTACTTTGGTTTTCCAGACCCTGCACAGCCTAAATGTCCATATCTATCTGTACTTTATTTTCTAAGCTCATTGTGGGTAGGGAATGTCTCTCTTTATGGTTATATTGTACTCTCCCAAATGCTTAGTACAGTGCTCTGCACACATTAAGTGCTCAATAAATGCGATTGAATGAATGACTGAATGAATGTCTGACTCCCCCTCTCGTCTATAAGTTCCTTGAGGGCAGGAATCATGTCTGTCAGCTCTACGGTAGCGTAGCATAGAGAAGCAGCATGGCTCAGTGGAAAGAACATGGGCTTTAGAGTCAGAAGTCATGGGTTCGAATCCTGGCTCTGCCAATTGTCAGCTGTGTGACTTTGGGCAAGTCACTTAACTTCTCTGTGCCTCAGTTGCCTCATCTGTAAAATGGGGATTAAGACTGTGAGCCCCTTGTGGGACAACCTGATTCATTCATTCATTCATTCAATTGTATTTGTTGAGTGCTTACTATGTGCAGAGCACTGTACTAAGCACTTGATCACCTTATAACCTCCCCAGTGCTTAGAACAGTGCTTTGCACATAGTAAGTGCTTAATAAATGCCATCATTATTATTATTATTATTACTCTCCCAAGTGCTTAGTACAGTTCTCCGTATATAGTAAAAGCTCAATAAATACTATTGGTAGTTTATCATGACACTTAAGTTCACATTTATGCAGTGGTGCCCCACACTTTCCATTCCCCAGTTCCCTCCCCTTCCCCATCCACTTTTCTCAGCAAGGATTCCAGTCTTGAGAGTCCAAATTTGGGAACCCTGGAGACCCCCCATTTCTGTCCAGAAGTGGTCCCTAAGGAGACATTCCTATGTTATTTCTGTAAATACTATTTACTGGGTGGAATTGAGACCATGATAGAGCCCAGGCCTGGAGGTCAGAAGTACCCTGGTTCTAATCCCTGCTCTGCTGTTTGTATGCTGTGTGACCTAGGGTAAGTCACTTCACTTCTCTGTGCCCCAGTTTGCTCATCTGGGAAATGGGGATTAAGACTTGTGAACCCCCTGTGGGACAGGAGCTGTGTCTGACCTGCTTACCTTGTATATACCCCAGTGCTTAGAACAATAATAATAATAATTGTGATATTGTTAAATGCTTACTGTGTGCCAGGCACTATACTAAGCATTGGGGTGGATACTAGCAAATCAGGTCAGACACAGTCCCAGTCCCACATAATAATGATGGCATTTGTTAAGCACTTACTATGTGCAAAGCACTGTTCTAAGCGCTGGGGGGGATACAAGGTGATCAGGTTGTCCCGTGTGGGGCTCACAGTCATCCTCCCCATTTTACAGATGAGGTAACTGAGGCTCCGAGAAGTTAAGTGACATGCCCAACGTCACACAGCAGACGTGTGGCGGAGCCAGGATTCAAACCCATGACCTCTGACTCCAAAGCCCATGCTCTTTCCACGGAGCCATGCTGCTTCTCTGAATGGGCCTTAACTCATAGTGAACACTCAACAAATACCATCGTTATTATTATTATTATTATCAATTTTTGCTAGAGTGTAAGCCCCTTGTGGGCAAGAATTGTGCCTCTTTTCTGCTTCAGTTGGACTTCCCCAAGTTCTCAGAGTAGTGCATAGTTTATTAATAATAATAATGGCATTTGTTAAGCGCTTACTATGTGCAAAGCACTGTTCTAAGCACTGGGCGGGGGTACAAGGTGATCAGGTTGTCCCACGTGGGGATCACAGTCTTAATCCAAATTTTACAGATGAGGTCACTGAGGATCAGAGAAGTTAAGTGACTTGCCCAAGGTCACACAGCAGACATGTAGCGGAGCCAGGATTAGAACCCATGACCTCTGACTCCCAAGCCCATGCTCTTTCCAGTGAGCCATGCTGCTTCTCTGTACTTGGAGCATATTGTACTCTCCCAAGCACTTAGTACAGTGCCTTGTACACAGTAAGGACTCAATAAATACAAATGAATTGAATTGCTGGGCACACAGAGACGCTCGACAAATCCTATCGATTGATTCATTCATTTAAATTTTATTCACCGCCCTGTGTTGTCCAAAGAGCTAAAATAGGTCCACGTGGCAAAACATAATGTCATAAAGAATTTCCGTGCAGATGGATTTTAGGTTAGTCTCAGGTGACTTGCAGCATTCCTGAAGCACCCTGCAGCTTTTATTCAGAGTTCTTGTCTGGCTCTCCAACTTCGTGACCACACGATTCATAATATTAACGGTCATAATCTGACTGGTGTGGACAAAAGCTGCAACTAACAACTTAACCAGCGAATCCGTCCAGTGGAAAAATCAATATATTGTATAATGAGTGCACGTCTTAATAGCCACGGGGCAGCCACTAGGGCTGTCATTAAAGACATTACGGCCTTTATTAATTTATGCTTTGCCTCTTAAAGAAAAATCTATGCACACAATAATCATAAGGGAACACCTCTGCGTTCATTTGCTTTTCAAATATATCTAAATTATTCAACTTGACTAATGAATTTATCTTGTCCAGTGATCTTGGACATCGTCTAGACAGATTTCTAAAAGTTATTAGCAGAATAAATCTGCAGTTGAATTGGAAGTGCAGCAGACGAGCTGAAAATAGTTGTGAATGATTGCCAGTTTCCTAAAGACGAGATTGTCTTCGTCTGAGATTGGGGTCTATGTCCCTAGAAGGAACACACATTAGAGAAGCAGCATGGCTCAGTGGAAAGAGCCCGGGCTTTGGAGTCAGAGGTCATGGGTTCAAATCCCAGCGCCACCATTTGTCAGCTGTGTGACTTTGGGCAAGTCACTTAACTTCTCTGGGCCTCAGTTACCTCAACTGTAAAATGGGGATGAAGACTGTGAGCCCCCCATGGGACACCTGATCACCTTGTAACCTCCCCAGTGCTTAGAATGGTGCTTTGCACATAGTAAGCGCTTAATAAAATGCCATCATTTTATATTGGGAGTGAGGAGGTGGTGAATTTTTGACACTGTGACCCTCTGGGGGTGGGGAGGGAATTCTAGCTGAATTACATGAGAAAATAGCTCGGTGGGGTGAGGAGAAGTCTAAGCATCTTCACAGTGTTTTGGGGTTCTGAAACCCAGCCACAGTGACAGTCAAATTTCTACTCAGCCTACCCCTGTATCCTGTCTGCTGGGTGACCTTGGGCAAGTTGCTTAAAGTCTCTGAGCCTCAGTTTCCTCACCTGTAAAATGGGGATTAAATATGTGTTCTCTCTCCCACTTAGGCTGTGAGTTCTCTGCGGGATAGGGGCCTTGCCTAATCCGATTATCCTCTCTACACTCAGAGAAGCAGCATGGCTCAGTGGAACAAGCACGGGCTTTGGAGTCAGAGGTCATGGGTTCACATACCGGCTCCACCAGTTGTCAGCTGTGTGACTTTGGGCAAGTGACTTAACTTCTCTGGGCCTCAGTTACCTCATCTGTAAAATGGGGATTAAGACTGTGAGCTCCCTGTGGGACAACTTGATTGATTGATTGATTCATTCATTCAAACGTATTTATTGAGCACTTACTGTGTGCAGAGCCCTGTACTAAGTGCTTGGGAAGTACAAGTTGATCATCTTGTAACCTCCCCAGCGTTTAGAACAGTGCTTTGCACATAGTAAGCACTTAATAAATGCCATCATCATTATTATTATTACCCCAGTTTTTAGTACAGCGCTGGGCACCCAGAAAGAGCCCTCACACTTAGTTCCTCTAATGCTAGCCTACTCTCTGTGCCTCCATCTCGCCGCCAACCTCTCACCCACGTCCTACCTCTGGCCTGGAAGAAATCCAACAGACAATGACTTTCCCTCCCTTCAAAGCCTTACTGAAGGCCCATCTCCTCCAAGAAGCCTACCCTGACTAAGGTCTCCTCTCCTCTTCTCCCACTCCCTTCTGCACTGCTCTTAATTGCTCCTTCATTCATCCCCCCTCCCAACCCCACGGCACATATGTATATAGCTGTATAGATCCACAATTCATTTATTTATCTACCTATTCATATATTTATTTATACTAATGTCTGTCTCCTCATTTAGACTGTGAGCTCTTTGGGCGCAGGCATGGGTTTGTTTGTTCATTTATACATTCAATCATATTTATTGAGAGGTATACTGTGTGCAGAGCACTGTACTAAGTGCTTGGGAAGTACAAGTTGGCAACATATAGAGATGGTCCCTACCCAACAACAGGCTCACAGTCTAGAAGGAGGAGACAGACAACAGAAAAAAACATGTAGACAGGTGTCAAGTCATCAGAACAAACAGAATTAAAGCTAAATGCACATCATTAACAAAATAAATTCATTCATTCAACCGTATTTACTGAGCACTTACTGTGCGCAGAGCACTGTACTAAGCGCTTGGGAAGTACAAGTTGGAAACATGTAGAGACGGTCCCTACCCAACAGCAGGCTCACAGTCTAGAAGATAGAATAGTAAATATGCGCAAGTAAAATAAATAAAGTGATAAATCTGTACAAACATATATATATATATATAGGTGCTATGGGGAAGGGAAGGAGGCAGGGTGCAGGGGAGGAGGAGAGGAAAAGGGGGCTCAGTCTGGGAAGGCCTCTTGGAGGAGGTGACCTCTCAGTAGGAGAGCTTTGTTGTTCTATTGTACCCTTTGTTGTTTATTGTACTCTCCCAAGGGCTTTGCGGACAGTAAGCACTCAATAAATACACTCGAATGAATGAATGAATGAAAGGATGGTCTTTGTGGGTAGTCAGTCAATTGTACTTACTGAGCACTTACTGTGTGCAGAGCACTGTACTAAGAGCTTGGGAGAGGACAATTGAACAATACAATGAGGGTGGGAATATGGGTCTCACATGGGCTTTTTCAGACACATATAAACACACCCATAGGTGCTCTTTACTGTCAATGTCATCTACTTTATGTACAAAATAAAACTATCTATTTTAGAAGATAAGTTCTTTATGGGCTTGTCTACCAACCATCAACAATCTGCTTTCTATGTGCAGGGTGTGTTGTGTCCCTTTAGACTGAAAGCTCATTGTGGGCAGGGAATGTGTCTACTATATTGTACTCTCTCAAGCGCTTAGTACAGTACTCTGCACACAGTAAATACTCCATAAATATAATAATTATAATAATATTGGTATTTGTTAAGTGCTTACTATGGGTTAGGTACTGTACTAAGTACTGGGGTGGATACAAGCGAATCAGGTGTTACACAGTCCCTGTCCCATTTTCAGTCTCAATCCCCATTTTACAGATGAGGTAACTGAGGCACAGAGAAGTGAACTGGCTTGCCCAAGATCACACAGCAGATGTGTGGCAGAGACAGGATTAGAACCCATGACGTTCTGATTCCCATGCTCAGGCTCTATCTACTATGCCATGCTGCCACTCATAAATATAGAATAGATATATAGATATATATAGATGAATAGAATGATATATAGATGAATAGAAGCAGCGTGGCTTAGTGGAAAGAGTGCGGTCTTGGGAGTCAGAGGTCATGGGTTCTAATCCTGGCTCCACCACTTGTCAGCTGGGTAACGGGGCAAGTCACTTAACTTCTCTGTGCCTCAGTGACCTCATCTGTAAAATGGGGACTAAGACTGTGAGCCCCACCTGGGACAACCTGATGACCTTGTATCTACCCCAGCACTTAGAACAGTCCTTGGCACATAGCACTTCACAAATGCCATCAATAATTAATTAATTAAATATGATTGATTGATATTGTAAGCATTTAATGCAAGGCAGGTTTGCACTGGAGGAGAAATGCTCAATCTAACTATGCATGAATAATCTCAGATGCTTTCTATACACAAAGGAGAATTAGATGGAATAATTTTAGTCATTTACTTGGAACTTACTGGTTGACCTGAGTGTACTTTCCTTATAAAACAAGTGCTATGCCAGCTAAATTCTGCTGCTACGGTATTTAAACTAAATCCAGATGCCTTTACATTCTTTTAAATGGAATTTTAGTAGATTTATACATATAGTTGTCCTTCGTTGTGGAAGAAAAGACTACTCGTGATGAAGTTCTCGAATGAACGCCTTTGGAGAGAAAAAGACCAATGTGGGACTTACAGTCCCCACCATGAGTACTCCACAAAAATGTTGCCTTTCATTTATTTATTCATTAAATTGTATTTATTGAGTGCTTACTGTTTGCAGAGCACTGTACTAAGCACTTGGAAAGTACAATTCAGCAAAAAAGAGAGATTATCCCGGTCCACAACGATTTTACAGTCTAGAGGGGGGAGACAGATGTCAAAAGAAGTAAACAAGCATCATTGTAAATAAACAGAATTGTATACCCATCAAAACAAGTAAACAGGCATTAATATAAATAAATAGAATTATAGATATGTACATGTAAACACAAGTGCTATGGGGCAGGGGGATAAAGCAGAGGGAGGGAGTCGGGGTGATGGGGAGGGGAGGAGGAGCAGAGGAAAAGGAGGGCTTAGTCTGGGAAGGCCTCTTGGAGGAGGTGAACCTTCAGTAGGGCTTTGAAGGGAGGAAGTGTGATTGTTTGGCGGATTTGAGGAGGGAGGGCATTCCAGGCCATAGGTAGGACATGGGCCAGGATGTTTTCTCCTTGCGCCATTTTCTCTTTTGCCTCCCTGTCTCTCCTTCCTTATGAAGCTTTTGCTCAAAGAGAGTCTCATTACAGTGTCCAATAATATCTGTCTCCCTGTCTAGACTGTAAATTCGTTGTGGGCAGGGAATGTGTCCATTCTATTGTTCCATCTTCCTCTCCCAAGCTCTTAACACAGAGCTCTGAACACAGTAAGCGCTCAGTAAGTACAATTGACTGACATTTGACATTTTCTAGACTGTGAGCCCGCTGTTGGGTAGGGACTGTCTCTATGTGTTGTCGACTTGTACTTCCCAAGCGCTTAGTACAGTGCTCTGCACAGAGTAAGTGCTCAATAAATACGATTGATCGATTGATTTGATTCCCAATTCTCCAGTGAGATGCAACATTGTCTGAGATTTTGTATTTCAATATCACTAAAGTGTTTCCAACAACCTTCTTTCTTTCGGTTTGGTTAGAGAAGCAGCATTGCCTAATGGATAGAGCAAAGGCCTGGGATTCAGAAGGACCTGGATTCTAATTCTGGCTCTGCTACTTGTCTGCCGTGTGACCTTGGGCAAGTCACTTCTCTGGACCTCAGATATCTCATCTGTAAAATGGGGGTTAAAATTGTGAGCCCCACGTGGGACAGGGATTAGTTCCAACCCAATTAGCTTGTCTCTACCCCAGTGCTTAGCACAGTGCCTGACATATAGTAAGTGCTTAACAAATACCATAAAAAACAGACCTCTCATACGTCTTGCTTGGAAAAAACATACCCAGCTTAATCTCCTGAAGGATCAGAGCCAGATAAACAACAGAGATGTGAACAGGATAAGAGGCATACAGATGTGTCTTGTATCCTATCAGATCCTCAGTAGAAGGAGTTGAATTACGACGCAACATAATAATAATAATAATAATAACAATAATGGTATCTGTTGAGCCACAAGCCCCTATCAATCGATCAACCAATTAGATTTATTGACTGCTTTCTGTGTGCAGAGCACTGTGATAAGCGCTTGGGAAAGTACTCTATAAAAAGTTGGTAAACACATTCGCTGCCCACGATGAGCTGACTGTCCAGAGGGGGAGACGGACTTTAATATGAACAAATAAATGACAATAAATGACGTACGTGCTGTGGAATTGAGCATGGGGTGAATGAAGGGACCGAATCCAAGTGCAAGGGGCGTGGAGAGAAGCAGCGTGGCTCAGTGGAAAGAGCACGGGCTTTGGAATCAGGGGTCCTGGGTTCGAATCCTGACTCTGACAATTGTCAGCTGTGTGACTTTGGTCAAGTCATTTAACTTCTCTGTGTCTCAGTTCCCTCATCTGTAAAATGGGGATTAAGACTGTGAGCCTCCCCATGGGACAAGCTGATCTCCTTGTAACCTCCCCAGTGCTTAGAACTCTCTTCCCAGTGCCCTCCTCCAGGAGGCCTTCCCAGATTGAGCCCCCTCCTTCCTCTCCCCCTCGTCCCCTTCTCCATCCCCCAGTCTTACCTCCTTCCCTTCCCCACAGCACCTGTATATATGTATATATGTTTGTACATATTTATTACTCTATTTGTTTATTTATTTTACTTGTACATATCTATTTATTTTTTTTGTTAGTATGTTTGGTTTTGTTCTCTGTCTCCCCCTTCTAGACTGTGAGCCCACTGTTGTGTAGGGACTGTATCTACATGTTGCCAACTTGTACTTCCCAAGCACTTAGTACAGTGCTCTGCACACAGTAAGTGCTCAATAAATACGATTGATTGATTGATTGATTGATTAGAACAGTGCTTTGCACATAGTAGGTGCTTAATAAATGTCATTATTATTATTATTATTATTATTATTATTATTATTAAGGGGGACACAGAATAATAATGATGTATTTGTCAAGCGCTCACTATGTGCCAGGCACTGTACTAAGCACTGGGTGAATACAAGCAAATTGGGTTGGACACAGTCCCTGTCCCACATGGGGTTCACAGTCTCAATCCCCATTTGACAGATGAGCTTACTGAGCCACAGAGAAGTGAAGTGACGTGTCCAAAGTCACACAGCAGACAAGTGATGGAACCGCGATTAGAACCCACGACCTTCTGATTCCCAGGCCTGTACTCTATCCATTACGCCATGCTGGAAAGTAGACAGTAGGCTCCCTCTAGACTGTAAGCTTGTTTTGGGCAGGGAATATGTTTGTTTATTGTTACGTTATACTTTCCCAAGCCCTTAGCTCAGTGCTCTGCACATGGTGAGCATTAAAGAAATGCAATTGAATGAATAAATGAATAAAGGAAGGAGATGAGGGTTTTGTGGGGGAACTCTCCCAGTCAGAGGATGATATGATCTGATGCTGGCCTGGGGCCCGCCCTCGATCTTTTCTCTGGCCCCACAATCCGGCCACGTCCCTGGACAAGTGCAATCAGCCACTAGCCCTCTCCGCCTCCACCCCCTCATGAGGCTCATTTCCTCTCCAGAGGAAAGTCTTGTCTCCCTCTTCCCCAGGGACAAATCACTGGGTAGGGATTGTCTCTATCTGTTAACGACTTGTACATAATAATGATGGCATTTGTTAAGCGCTTACTATGTGCGAAGCACTGTTCTAAGCGCTGGTGGGGGACTGCAAGGTGATCAGATTGTCCCACGTGGGGCTCACAGTCTTAATCCCCATTTTTTTAGATGAGGTAACTGAGGTCCGGAGAAGTTAAGTGACTTGCCCAAAGTCACACAGCTAAGTGGCAGAGCCGGGATTAGAACCCATGACCTCTGGCTCCCAAGCCTGTACTCTTTCCATTGAGCCAAGCACTTAGTACAGTGCTCTGCACACAGTAAGCGCTCAATAAATACTAATGAATGAATTGCAAGATCAAGCCACTTTGAGGAGCAGCATGGCCTGGTGGCTAGAGCCTGGGCCTGGAAGTAGGAAGGACCTGGATTCTAATCCCGGCTCCCCCACATGTCTCCTGTGTGACCTTGGACAAGTTGCTTCACTTCCCTGGGCCTCAGTTCCCTCATCTGTAAAATGGGGATAATGATAATAATAACAATGATGGCATTTATTAAGCGCTTACTATGTGCAAAGCACTGTTCTAAACGCTGGGGAGGTTACAAGGTGATCAGATTGTCCCATGGTGGGTTCACAGTTTTAATGGAAGCTGTTAGCCCCAAGTGGGGCAGGGACTGCATCCAGCCCGATTTCCTTGTATCCACCCCAGCACTTATGCAATGCTTGGAACATAGTAAACGCGTAATGAACACCATAATAATAATTATTATTATCATACTTTAAACTATGAAGGCAATTGATCAGGAGTCTATAGAAGTCGCTCATTTATCAGACCATGTTTTAAATGTTTTTTAAAAATTTTAATGGTATTTATTAATAATAATAATGATTATAAGGTGACGGTATTTGTTACACACTAACTATGTAAACTTACAAGAGAAGCAGCATGGCTCAGTGGAAAGAGCCCAGGCTTTGGAGTCAGAGGTCATGGGTTCAAATCCCGGCTCCGCAAATTGCCAGCTGTGTGACTTTGGGCAAGCCATTTAACTTCTCTAGGCCTCAGTTCCCTCATCTGTAAAATGGGGATTAAGACTGTGAGCCCCATGTGGGACAACCTGATCACTTTGTATCCCCCCCAGCACTTAGAACAGTGCTTTGCACATAGTAAGCGCTTAACAAATACCATCATTATTATTATTATGTGCCAGGCACTGTACTAAGCACTGGGGTGGATACAAACAAATCTCATTGGAAACAGTCCCTGTCCCATGTGGGCTCACAGTCTCAATCCCCATTTTACAGATAGAGTCACTGAGGCACAGAGGAAGTGAAATGACTTGTCCAGGGTCACACAGCACTCACTATGTGTCAAACACTGTTCTAAGCACTGGGGTAGGTACAAGTTGATTAGGTCAAACACTCCCTTTCCCACATGGGGTTCACATTCTAAGTAGGAGGGAGAACAGGTAGTGAATTCCCATTTTCCAGTTGACTAAAGAGTCTCAGAGAAGTGAAGTGACTTGCCTAAGATCACACAGCAGACGAGTGGTGGAGCCGGGATTAGAACGCAGGTCCTTCTGACTCCCAGGCTCAGGCTCTTTCCACTAGGCCATGCTGCTTCTCTTGAAGGCTTTCACCCAATTTGGGTCATAGCTCAAAATACCCGCTTCCTTCGTGAAGCCTCAGGGCTCAGTTGGCTTCTGAGACCAAAATTCATTCATTCATTGTCATATTTATTGAGAGCTTACTGTGTGCAGAACTCTGTACTAAGCACTTAAATAATGATAACATTTATTAAGTACTTTCTATGTGCAAAGTACTGTTCTAAGCACCGGGGAGGTTACAAGGTGATCAGGTTGTCCCACTGTGGGCTCACAGTCTTAATCCCCTGCCCCACAGCACTTGTGTTTACATGTGCATATCTATAATTCTATTGATTTATATTAATGCCTGTTTACTTGTTTTGATGTGTATATAATTCTGTTTATTTACAATGATGCTTGTTTACTTTTGATATCTGTCTCCTCCCTTCTAAACTGTAAACTCATTGTGGGCAGGGATAATCTCTCTTTTTTGCTGAATTGTACTTTCCAAGCACTTAGTACAGTGCTTTATCCTCCTGCCCCACAGCACTTGTGTTTACATGTACATATCTATAATTCTATTTATTCACATTAATGCCTGTTTACTTGTTTTGATGTGTATATAATTCTATTTATTTACAATGATGCTTGTTTACTTCTTTTGACATCTGTCTCCCCCCTTCTAGACTGTAAGCTCGTTGTGGGCAGGGATAATCTCTCTTTTTTGCTGAATTGTACTTTCCAAGTGCTTAGTACAGTGCTCTGCACACAGTAAGTGCTCAATAAATACAATTGAATGAATGAATAAAAGATTAAGACTAAATGATTAAGACTAAATGATTTGGGCAAGTGAAGTGACTTGCCCAAAGTCACACAGCTGGCAATTGGCGAAGCCGGGATATGAACCCATGACTTCTGACTCCAAAGCCCCTGCTCTTTCCACTGAGCCATACTGGATGTTTAGACTTTTAGACTGTGAGCCCACTGTTGGGTAGGGACTGTCTCTATATGTTGCCAATTTGTACTTCCCAAGCGCTTAGTACAGTGCTCTGCACATAGTAAGCGCTCAATAAATACGATTGATGATGATGATGATGTTTGTACAGATGAGAGGGTCTGTTCTCAAAGCTCCACAGGAATTGAAGATTCCAGAAGTCCTGGGTACCAGAGAATTCCATAAACTGCAAAATCCTCAGCCAAGAGGCAGTCATTACATCTGCTCCACTGGGAGAAAAATCCCAAGGCCTCCTCGCAACTAACACCTATTTCCTCCATTTCTGCCAATTTTTGCCTTCCCCTTTGTCGTCCGCTGGATGGACATCAGTGAAATTGGGAAAATGTTCTGTTCCGTCCAGCTGGGATCGTTAGGCATCCAATCATCCTGAAGGACTCTTGAGAGACAGTGTAGCCTAGTGGGAAGAGCACGGGATGGGACTAAGGTGACCTGATTTCTAATTCTGAAAAATGCCCAGAGAAAAACAGCATAGTGTAGTGGATAGAGCACAGACCAGGCACTCAGAAGGTCATGGGTTCTAATCCCAGCTCTGCCACTTGTCTGTTGTGTGACCTTGGGAAAGTCACTTCACTTTTCTGTGCCTCAGTTACCTCATCTGTAAAATGGGGATTAAGACTGCGAGCCCCACATGGGACAGCCTGATTAGCTTGTATCTACCCCAGTGCTTAGAACAGTGCTTGGCACATAGTAAGCGCTTAACAATACATCATCATCATCATTTGATTTCTCTGTGCCTCATTTCCTTCATCTGTAAAATGAGGATTGAGACTATGAGCCCCACGTGGGACAGGGACTGTGTCCAACCTGATTTGTTTGTATCCACCCCAGTGCTTTGTACATTGTCTGGCTCATAGTAAGCACTTAATAAATAATATTATTATTAGTCAGTCAGTCAGTCGGTTGATCATGTTTTTTGAGCTCTTACTGTGTGCAAAGGACTGTACTAAGCACTTGGGAGAGTACAATACTGCAATAAACAGACACATTCCCTGCCCACAATGAGCCTACAGTCTGTGGGGGAAGACAGACATGAATAGAGATAAATAAATGACAGATAGAGACATAAGTGGTGTGGGGCTGGGGAGGGATGAATAAAGGTAGCAAATCAGGGTGATGCAGATGGGAGAGAAGATATGCCTTCAGTAAGGACTTTGAAGGGGGAGGGAAGAGTCACTTAACCCTCTGGGCCTCAGTTTCCTCCTCTGTAAAGTGGGGATAAGAGAGCCATTCTCTTCTAGATTCTGAGTTGGATGGGACACAGGGGTTGTAGCTGATCTGATTATTTTGTTTCACTCTCAGCAATTCACACAGTTCTTCTAAAGTAGTCAGGGCTTAATGAATACTAGAATCATTATCACTACCTCCCTATGGTAAATAGAATGCTTGAGAACGCCTTCAAGATTGAAATTAGATTAAGGAACCTATTGGCAGTTTATCCTAATTGTGATATAAAAGGAAATTAATAAACATGTTATCTACGAATCATAGCACATTTGCCTTTAATTACACTGATCCGGAATAATAATAATAATGATGGCATTTGTTAAGCACTTACTATGTGCCAAGCACTGTTCGAAGCGCTAGGGGGATGCAAGGTGATCAAGTTGTCCCACGTGGGGCACACAGTCTTAATCCCCATTTTACAGGTGAGGTAACTAAGGCTCAGAGAAGTTAAGTGACTTGCCCAAGGTCACACAGCAGATATGTGGTGGAGCCAGGATTAGAACCCATGACCTCTGACTCCCAAGCCCGTGCTCTTACCACTGAGCCACGCTGCTTCAAAGCCATAGTCTTTATAAAAGTCAAAAGTACTGAAAAGATTGTCCATAGCCCACGCAAATGCATAAGAAGGCATTTGACTTTAATCGCACCAATCCAGAAACCAATATAGTTTCTATAAAAGACAAAATCATGGAAAAGATCATCCGTAGCACAGGCGAATTTGTTGGAAAGCATCAATAGCCTATTTTCCAAGGTCCAACTGAAAAAAGCAAGGAGGCTCAGAGCTTCTTTAATTAATGATCAGCTTGCAATAGCTGTTTAAATATGCATTGCCCGGCTGAGCTGATGAGAGGGATTAGCCTCGCCAGTTATTGTTGGCGCCCTTGATTTAATATCTTTTAAACCTTCTCTGTGCCAGTCTGCTCGGAGAGCTCTATCTATAAGGCCTGACTGCCACGCTTGACTGGATCAATAAAGAAAATCATAATAGTCTCAGCTTCCAAGCCTCCCCGCATCCTCCCCTCTCCAGTCAGGCAGGCATTCAATCGGATATATTATTATGGTATTTGCTAAGCATTTACTATTCATTCGATATCGCGTTTATTGAGTGCTTAGTGTGTGGGAGGCAGCGTGGCACAATGGAAGAGCCGCAGGCCTGAAAGCCAGAGGTCCCGGGTTCAAGTACCGGCTCTGACACCAGTTTGCTGTGTGGCTTTGGGCAAATCACTTAACCTTCCCATGCCTCAGTTTCCCTCGCTGTATATGAGGGGTAATAATACCTGAATCCTACCTTGAAGGGGTGTTGCGAGAAATAAATAACTAAATAATGTTGGGTGCTTTGGTATTAAAGCATATGATAATAATAATAATAATAATAATAATAATAATAATAATAATGTTTATATTTCTTAAGGGCTTACTATGTGCCAAGCACTGTTCTAAGCACTCGGGTGGATACAAGGTAATCAAGTTGTCCCACGTGGAGCTTACAGTCTTAATCCCCATTTTACAGATGAGGGAACTGAAGCACAGAGAAGTGAAGTGACTTGCCCAAGGTCACACAACAGAGAAGTGGTGGATCCAAGATTAGAACTCAAGACCTCTCACTTCCAAGCCCGTGTTCTTTCCAGTGCTCTCCTTCTGCATTGTCTATTCCCTTGCCTCTGTAACCTTTGAGTACTTAACAATAATAATAATAATAACATCTGTTAAGCACTTGTAAAGTACTTAATACAGCCAAGCATTGTTCTAAATTGTTCTAAGCACTGGGGGGGGATACAAGGTGATCAGGTTGTCCCATGGTGCGGGGAGTGGCTCACAGTCTTAATCCCCATTTTACAGATGAGGGAACTGAGGCCCAGAGAAATGAACTGACTTGCCCAAGGTCACACAGCAGACATGTGGCAGAGTTGGGTTTAGAACCCCTGTCTTTCTGACCCCCAGACCTGGGCTCTACCCACTAAGACTCGCTGCTTCTCTTGGTATTCAGGACACCTTTAGTCAAAAGGACCTCGTGTACAGATCCAAAACTTAACTGATACAGATTTATACAGATTGACATAGATATAGATACTTACTGATACAGACATGATATAGATTCATGTCTGTATCTCTCTCTGGACTGTAAGCTTGCTGCCGGCAGGGAATGTGACTACAGGCTTTGTCATGCATGGCACATAGTAAGTGTTTAACAAATGCTATTACTATTATTATTATTATTATTATTATTTCCTATTAATGTCTGTCTCCCCCTCTAGACTGTAAACTCATTGTGGGCAGGGGTTGTGTCCGTGTAATGTTCTACTGTACTCTCCCAAGTGCTCAGTTCAGTGCTCTGCACACAGTAAGCTCTCATGGAGTAGAGGATTGAACATGGGCCCGGGAGTTAGAAGGTGCCCGTGAGTTAGAAGGTCATGGGTTCTAATCCCGGCTCCGCCACATGTCTTCTGTGTGACCTTGGGCAAATCATTTCACTTCTCTGGGCCTCAGTGACCTCATCTGTAAAATGGGGAGGGAGACTGTAAGCCCCACATGGGACAAAGGACTGTATTCAACCCGATTTGCTTGTATTCATCCCAGCGCTCAGTACAGTGCCAGGCACATATAGTGGCTCACACATCTCCCCCCTTCTAGACTCTGAGCCCATTGTTGGGTAGGGATTGTCGCTATCTGTTGCCGAATTGTACTTTCCAAGCGTTTAGTACAGTGCTCTGCACACAGAAAGTGCTTAATAAATACGATTAAATGAATGAATGAATAAAATAGGGAAGCAGCGTGGCTCAGTGGAAAGAGCCCGGGCTTTGGAGTCAGAGGTCATGGGTTCAAATCCCGGCTCCACCAGTTGTCAGCTGTGTGACTTTGGGCAAGTAACTTAACTACTCTGGGCCTCGGTTCTGGGCACATAGTAAGAGCTAAACAAATACCATCATTGTCATTGTCATTATTATTATTTTTGTTATCCACCCTCAGCCCAAATATATTGTTGCATTTGGGTAATGGTCATAGTATTTATTAAGCATGTACTCTGTACAGAACACTGTACTAACTGCTGGGAGAGAATACACAGATGGTAATTGGACATGATCCATTTGGGTGCATATATATTCAAATTTATATAGACATTTTTCTTCCCATTCTCCCTCCTCTTTCACCTGTAAGCCCCATGTGGGACCCTGCCAGTGTCCAAATGATGACACTTAGTATAGTGCTCTGCATGCAGTAAGCGCTCAATAAATGTGATTGAATGAATGACTGATGATGATGATGACGGTATTTGTTAAGCACTTACTATGTGCCAACCACTGTTCTAAAACCTGGGGTAGATACAAGGTAATCAGATTGTCCCACGTGGGGTTCGTAGTCTTAATTCCCATTTTATAGATGCGGTAACTGAGGCATAGAGAAGTTAAGTGCTTATCCAAGGTCACATAGCTGATAAGTGGCAGAGTTGGATTAGAACTCACAACCTCTGACTCCCAAACCCATGTTCTTTCCAATGCTTAATACAGTACTTGGCACCTAGTAAGCACTTTACAAACACCATAAATATTACAGTGCTCAGTGCATAGTAAGTGCTTCACTATATTAAGTGAACCTTTGCTTTTCATTCTCTGAGGAACATCTAACCCTATCATTGTGAAATCTTTTTTATGGTATTTGTTAAGTACTTACTATGTGCCAGACACCATACTAAGCACTGGGGTAATAATTATTAGTATTATTATTGTGGTACTTGTTAAGCATTTACTATGTGCCAAGCACTATCCTAACTGCTGGGGTAGATACAAAATAGTCAGGTTGGACACAGTCCCTGTCCCACATGGGGCTCACACTCTTAATCAGCATGGCTCAGTGGAAAGAGCGTGGGCTTGGGAGTCAGAGGTCATGGGTTCTAATCCCAGCTCAACCACATGTCTGCTGTGTGACCTTGGGCAAGTCACTTAACTTCTCTGAGCCTCAGTTACCTCACCTGTAAAATGAAGATTAAGACTGTGAGCCCCATGTGGGACAACCAGATCACCTTGTATCCGCTCCCCCCAGCACTTAGAACAGTGCTTTACACATAGTAAGTGCTTAATAAATGGCATTATCATCATTATTATTATTATTATTATTATTATGAGAAGCAGCATGGCTCAGTGTAAAGAGCACAGTGTTTGGGGTCAGAGGTCATGGGTTCAAATTCCAGCTTCGCCAACATTCAGCTGTGTGACTTTGGGCAAGTCACTTAACTTCTCTGTGCCTCAGTTACCTCATCTGTAAAATGGAGATTAAAACTGTGAGCCCCCCGTGGGACAACCTGATCACCTTGTAAACTCCCCAGCACTTAGAACAGTGCTCTGCACATAGTGAACGTTTAACAAATACCATTATTATTATTATTATTAATCCCTGTTTTACAAATGAGGTGACTGAGGCACAGAGAAGTTGAGTGACTGGCCCAAGGTCACACAGCAGATATGTGACAGAGCCAGGATTAGAACCCATATCCTCTGGCTTCCAGACCCCTGCTCTTTCCACCAGACCATGCTGAGCCTCAAAACATGGGCTGGCAGGAATGGCAAATTAAATGAAAACATGCTCGGAAGTTGTGAAACCCTCCGATCATCCAATCAGTGACCTTTTCACTGCTGCTGGATTTAGATCCAAAAGTGAATGGGCAGCCACCATGCTTTCATCTGATCCACGTGCATAAAAATGTCCAGACGGGATCGCAGACAGCATTTTGTGGAGCTCAGCCCAGAATCATTCTCCTGATGGGGAAGAGGTCTAGGAGGATATCGTGAAGTAGCCAGGGCTGTCATTTAGTCTGCAAACTGGCTTTCACTGAAACCTTCTGTTTTCATTTGGTCTTCATTATGGAAAGGATTCTTTTTGGCCACTTTTGCACTGGGAAAATGTGGGGTGGGGGAACTGTCCTCTTCACGCTACACCCAACAGATGTTGCTTATTTCTGTTTGTCTTTTCAAAAATATGTATTTTCCACCTGGTGGAAACCTGTTCTGCACTCATACTTCACGCCACTATCCCATACTTCACACCACTGTCCGGATTGTCTTTGTCCAGAAACGCTCTGGGCATGTTACTCCCCTCCTCAAACATCTCCAGTGGCTTCCAATCAACCTGCGCATCAGGCAGAAACTCCTCACCCTCAGCTTCAAGGCTGTCCATCACCTCGCCTCCTCCTACCTCACCTCCCTTCTCTCCTTCTCCAGCCCAGCCCGCACCCGCCGCTCCTCTGCCACTAATCTCCTCACCAGGCCTCGTTCTCGCCTGTCCCGCCGTCGAACCCCGGCCCACGTCCTCCCCCTGGCCTGGAATGCCCTCCCTCTGCCCATCTGCCAAGCTAGCTCTCTTCCTCCCTTCAAGGCCCTACTGAGAGCTCACCTCCTCCAGGAGGCCTACCCAGACTGAGCCCCTTCTTTCTTCTCCCCTTCCTCCTCCTCTCCACCCTGCCGCCTTACCTCCTTCCCTTCCCCACAGCACCTGTATATATGTATATATGCTTGTACATATTTATTACTCTATTTATTTATTTATTTTACTTGTACATATCTGTTCTATTTATTTTATTTTGTTAATATGTTTTGTTTTGTTTTCTGTCTCCCCCTTCTAGACTGTGAGCCCACCGTTGGGTAGGGACCATCTCTATATATTGCCAACTTGTACTTCCCAAACACTTAGTACAGTGCTCTGCACACAGTAAGCGCTCAATAAATACAATTGATTGATTGATAATAAAAGAAGAGTTTGAATCCACTGAATTAGTCATTCAGTCAGTCATATTTATTGAGTGCTTACTGTATGCAGAGCACTGTTCTAAGTGCTTGGGAGAGTAGAATATAACAATAAACAGCTACATTCTCTGCCCAGAATGAGCTTTCAGTCTAGAAGGAGAGACAGACAGTAATAGAAATGAATACCTGACAGATACGGACAGAAGTGCTTTGCGGCTGGGGGCGGGGGGCGATGAATAAAGGGAGCAAGTCAGGGTGACCCAGAAGAGAGTGAGAGAAGAGGAAAGGAGGTGCTTAGGGAAGGCATCTTGTAGGAAATGAGAGAAAACCACCTATTCACTCGAATATTTATGCTATTGTTAAGGGCTTACTATGTGCCAAGCACTGAGTTAGACTAGAGATAATCATAAGCCATAAATAAGAGGGAGAACAGGTATTGAATCCCCACTTTACAGATGAGGAAAGTGAGGCAAAGAAAAGGTAAGTGATTTGCCCAAGGACACGCAAAAAGCTAGCAGCAGATCGCGTATTAAAGCACTAGTTCTCCCATTCTTTGGCCCATCCTTTTTCCACTAAGTCATGTTGATTCTCAAAAAAGAGTTTTCTTCACCATGCACATGGTAGAACAAGTTATAGAAGATGTGCCGGGATCAATACTAGTCATAATAATAATAATTATTATTATTACATTATATTATTATAGTGCCAGACACTGTAATAATAATAATAATAATAATAATAATAATAATAATAATAATAATAATAATAATGGTATTTGTTAGGTGCTTACTATGTGTGAAGCGCTGTTCTAAGAGCTGGGGGGGATACAAGGTTGTTCCACATGGGGCTCACAGTCTCAATCCCCATTTTACTGATGAGGTAAATGGGACACAGAGAAGTTAAGTTTCTTGCCCAAGGTCACACAGCTGACAAGTGCTGAGCCGGGATTCGAACCCATGACCTCTGACTTCCAAGCCCATGCTCTTTCCACGGAGCCAAGCTGCTTCTCACTGTACTAAGTGTTGGGGTGGCTATAAGCAATTTGGGTTGGACACAGTCCCTGTCCACATGGGGCTCACGGTCTCAGATGTGGGCAGAGAGTGTCACCGTTAATTGTCGTTGTGTACTTTTCCAAGCACTTAATACAGTACTCTGCACACAGTCAGGGATCAATAAATATGATCAAATGAATGAAATGGTCAAGATAAATAATTGAATAAACATTAATTCACTTATTTAGTATTATTATATATTAAATTAGTATTTATTAGTATTATAGAGAAGTAGTATTGCTTAGCAGAAAGAGCACAGGTTTGGGAGTCAGAGGATGTGGATTTTAATTCCGCCTCCGCCACTTGTCTGCTGTGTGACCTTGGGCAAGTCACTTAACTTCTCCGTGCCTCAGTTACCTCATCTGCAAAATGGGGATTAAAAGTGTGAGCCCCACTTGAGGCAACCTGATTACCCTGTATCTATCCCAGAGCTTAGAACAGTGCTTAGCACATAGTAAATGCTTAACAAATACCATAATAATAATGATTATTATTTTGTATGTATTAGCATTAGTATTTAGTATAGTATATTATTATTCATTATTATTTAGTGCTCAGCATTATTTATTACTGCTGAGTACTCAAAAGGGAGTATAGAACCAATATATTGTAAACTTCCTGAGGACAGAAACAGTGTCTTTTATGTAATTGTACTCCCCCGAATACTTAGTACAGTGCTCTGCATACAATATGAGCTCAGTAATAATAATAATGGTATCTTTTAAGCACTTACTATGTGCCAAGAACTGTTGTAAGCACTGGATTAGATACAGAGTAATCAGATTGTCCCACATGGGGCTCACAGTCTTAATCCCCATTTTACAGTAAAGGTCACTGAGGCACAGAGGAGTGAGGTGACTAGCCCAAAGTTACACAACTGATAAGTGGGAGAGCCAGGCTTAGAACCTAGTAAATTCCTTTAATTGATAAAATCAATTCTATAGTATTCTCTTGGGGAATATGGCCCACTCCAATGACTCTGTGTGTGTGTGTGTGTGTGTGTGTGTGTGTGTGTGTGTGTGTGTGTGTGTGTTCATTCATTCATTCAGTCATATTTATTGAGCGCTTACTGTGTGCAGAGCACTGTGGAAAGCACAATTTGGCAACAGATACAGTCCCTACCCAACAATGGGCTCACAGTCTAGAAGGGAGAGACAGACAGCAAAACAGAACAAGTAGAGAGGTGTCAATACGATCAAAATAAATAGAATTATTGCTATATACACATCATTAATAGAGTAATAAATATGTAATAAATGAATAATAATAAAAATGTATGTGTGCACATGCATGTTCTGCTATGTGCAAGTGCAATTTAAGATTAAACTGTGATGTTCTATGTTTGGCACTCTCAGCAGCTTCCATTGATAATAATTATTGTATTTGTTAAGGACTTTCTATATACTGAACTCTCTACTAAACAAAGGGGTGGCCTCAACTATCAGGTCAGACATAGTTCCTGCCCTACATGTAGGAATCTCAGTCTCAGAGAGGGGAAGAATAGGTATTGAATCTCATATTTTAAAAGTGAAGAAACTCAGGCACACAGAAAGTCAATGGCTTGCCCAGGGTCAAAGAGCCAGCAAATGAAAGAAGCAGCATGACCTAGTTAATAGAACATGGTCTTGAGAGTCAGAAGGACCAGGGTTCTAACCCTGGCTCCTCCACTCGACTGCTGTGTGACCTTGGGTAAGTCACTTCACTTCTCTAGGCCTCAGTTACCTCTTCTGTAAAATAGGGATTAAGACTGTGAGCCCCATGCGGAATAACAGCGTGGCTCAGTGGAAAGAGGTTTGGGAGTCAGAGGTTATGGGTTCAAATACCAGCTCCACCAATTGTCAGCTGTGTGACTTTGGGCAAGTCACTTAACTTCTCTGGGCCTCAGTTACCTCATCTGTAAAATGGGGACGAAGACTGTGAGCCCCACGCGGGACAACCTGATTACCTGGTAATAATAATGATAATGATGGCATTTGTTAAGCACTTACTATGTGCAAAGCAATCAATCAATCAATCAATCGTATTTATTGAGCGCTTACTATGTGCAGAGCACTGTACTAAGCGCTTGGGAAGTACAAATTGGCATCACATAGAGACAGTCCCTACCCAACAGTGGGCTCACAGTCTAAAAGGGGGAGACAGAGAACAGAACCAAACATACCAACAAAATAAAATAAGTAGGATAGAAATGTACAAGTAAAATAAATAAATAAATAAATAAATAGAGTAATAAATATGTACAACCATATATACATATATACAGGTGCTGTGGGGAAGGGAAGGAGGTAAGACGGGGGGATGGAGAGGGGGACGAGGGGGAGAGGAAGGAAGGGGCTCAGTCTGGGAAGGCCTCCTGGAGGAAGTGAGCTCTCAGCAGGGCCTTGAAGGGAGGAAGAGAGCTAGCTTGGCGGATGGGCAGAGGGATTGGGGGCATTCCAGGCCCGGGGGATGACGTGGGCCGGGGGTCGATGGCGGGACAGGCGAGAGCGAGGTACAGTGAGGAGATTAGTGGTGGAGGAGCGGAGGGTGCGGGCTGGGCAGTAGAAGGAGAGAAGGGAGGTGAGGTAGGAGGGGGCGAGGTGATGGACAGCCTTGAAGCCCAGGGTGAGGAGTTTCTGCTTGATGCGCAGATTGATCGGTAGCCATTGGAGGTTTTTGAGGAGGGGTTTTTGAGGAGCACTGTTCTAAGTACTGGGGAGGATACAAAGTGATCAGGTTGTCCCAAGTGGGGCTCACAGTCTTCATCTTCATTTTACAGATGAGGTAACTGAGGCACAGAGAAGTTAAGTGACTTGCCTAAAGTCACACAGCGGACAATTGGTGGAGCCGGCATTAAATCCCATGACCTCTGACTCCCAAACCCGTGCTCTTTCCAGTGAGCCATGCTGCTTCTTGTATCCTCCCCAGCGCTTAGAATACTGCTTTGCACATAGTAAGTGCTTAACAAATGCCATCATTATTATTATTACAATGGACTGTGTTCAACCTGATTAGCTCCTATTTACCCCAGCACTAAGTACAGTGCCTAATACATAGCAAGTGCTTAACAAATAGTATAAAAGTAAAATAAAATAAAATAAAAGTGAGCGAGCTGGAATTAGAACCCAGATCCCAGGCCCATTCTCTTCCCACTAGGCCATGCTCCTTGATTTCTCTCTTGACCCAATAGTTACAGCTCAGTACTTTGAAACAGAGGCTACTCCTGATTTTGAAAATCCACCTGAAGGTAGCCAGAGGAACATCTATCTAACAATGATAATGGTAAGAATAATCATGGTATTTGTTAAGGACTTAGTATGTGCTGAGCATGTTTCTAAGCACAGGGGAAGATAAAGCAGAAACAGTTCAGTCAGTCAATCAGTCAGTCCTTTTATTGAGTGCTTTCTGTGTGCAGAGCAATCAATCAATCAATCAGTCATATTTATTGAGCACTTACTGTGTGCAGAGCACTGTACAAAGCACTTGCGAGAGTACAATACAGCAATAAACAGTCACATTGCCTGCCCACAGTGGTCTTACAGTCTAGAGTGGGGGAGACAGTTATCAATACAAATAAAATGACAGTTATGGACATGAGCGCTATGGGGTTGATCCTGTAACCAGAGGAGTTGGTAATGGACTTAAACAAACTTCATTTAAGTAGCACTCTCTCATTTTTCAACTGAAAAGGAATTCCAAACCTGGCCTGTTGTTTTTGGTTGATTTTTCCCACCATTATTAATGAATTTTTTTGCAATAGGTCTCAAAGCAATGCACACTGAGGAAGACAAATTGATTAACCTATGCATCAAGCAAAAACTCCTCACTCTCGGCTTCAAAGCTTTTCATCACCTTGCCCCCTCCTACCTCAATTCCCTTGTCTCCTTCTCCATCCCAGCCCGCACCCTCCACTTCTCTGCCACCACTAACCTCCTCACTGGGCCTCGTTCTCGCCTGTCCCGCCGTTGACCCCCAGCCCATATCCTCCCCCTGGCCTGGAATGCCCTCCCTCTGCACATCCGCCAAGCTACCTCTCTTCCTCCCTTCAAAGCCCTACTGCGGGCTCACCTCCTCCAAGAGGTCTTCCCAGACTGAGCCCCCTTTTTCCTCTCCTTCTCCCCATCCCCCCGCCCTACCTCCTTCCCCTCCCCACAGCACCTGTATATATGTTTGTACAGATTTATTACTCTATTTTACTTGTACATATTTAATATTCTATTTATTTTGTTAATGATGTGCATCTAACTTTAATTCCATTCTGTCCACTTGACACCTGTCCACATGTTTTGTTTTGTTGTCTGTCTTCCCCTTCTAGACCATGAGCCCATTGTTGGGTAGGGACCGTCTCTATATGTTATCTACTGGTACTTCCCAAGCGCTTAGTACAATGCTCTGCACACAGTAAGCGCTCAATAAATACGATTGAATGAATGAATACCATTGATTGATGGATTGATTGAAGCCCAATTTATCAGGTGAATCCCAAAATACAATTAAAGGGCTTCCTCTAGCTCTCTGGGACTTTAGCCTAGATTTTCAGGTTTGCACACCCTTCAATTATAACATGCGGAGCAATTAATTCCATTAGCAAGTAATAATTCATAAAAGTCAGACGACACTGTCACTGCAGATAACTTCAATAGGCAACTTTTCACCCTAGGCTAAAAATCCAGCTTCATTAATCCTGCAGAAGGATCATTTTCCCCTGCTGAACACAGACACAAAGCTATTTGAGGAATTATTCTGTGGCAGACAAGATGGCATAAGGAAAATCCTTAAGGTATCAAGTTCTCAGAAATAGTGAAATTATTTACAATATCAAGCACTGTCTTGGTATTAATGTGGGTAATTAATGTCAACAGAATGCTATTTATAATGAATAATCTTCAATCGGTATGAAGAAGTCTGGGTAGAAGTGAACTTTATAATGGGCATTTCAGACTCCACTCTGTTAATGCACTTATTACAAATCATTTTAATGACGTTTTAACATTTGATTCACTCTGTACTAAACTCTGTAGATTAAACATGTCTCATAGTGAATTGGCTCATCGAACCCAGAATAGCCACAGCAACCCACATGGCTTTTAAGTCTTCTGCGTTGTGGCGTTATCACATATTTTCCTAAACACCAATATTAAAATGCCACCTAAAAGAAAATCAAAGCTCTCTGCATTATAAAAACCCTAACTGACCTAGGCACTATGACCAAAAAAAAAAAATTGTAACTGACTAATAGTGTATTCAGAACACTTAGGAGAACATAACAATGCATTTGGCAGTTGCATACTATCAACACTCATTCAATTCATTCATATTTTTTGAGCACTTACCGTGTGCAGGGTACTGTACTAAGCGCTTGGGAGAGTATGATATAACAATAAACAGACACATTCCCTGCCCACAATAAGCTTACTGTCTAGAACGAGCCTGCTATTGGCTAGTTCATTCATTCATTCATTCAATTGTATTTATTGAGCGCTTACTGTGTGCAGAGCACTGTACTAAGCACTTGGGAAGTACAAGTTGGCAACATATAGAGATGGTCCCCACCCAACAATGGGCTCACAGTCTAGAAGGGGGAGACAGACAACAAAACAAAACATGCGGACAGGTGTCAAGTCGTCAGAACAAATAGAAATAAAGCTAGATGCACATCATTAACAAAATAAATAGAATAGTAAATATGTACAATTGTTAATTTTTTTTTGTAAATGGTGATAGTGCTTCATTTTGCCAGATGTCATAAAAACATTAAAATATCTCAGTGTGACATGATAGACAGCCTTAAACTTTGCCTGCATCTACGCAGCTGGTATCTATTTATTTGAACTTCTAGCTTCGTATGTCCATAGTATAGTACAGCTTGCACACCCGGGGAATCAAAAAGAGTTTAATGTTTCTCAGAAGCCTCAGTATCTTGCAAATTCAAGTCCCCTATTTTAGGCTCAACATTTCCCTTGACCTGGAAATTCTAGGAAGCATTCGCTATCACTTTGCCGCTTCTTTTACCATGGCATGCTGGTTTTCTCTCCGCCAAAACGCATCTCCCCAAACCTAGGGTTTCACGTGGCTCAGTGGAAAGAGCACAAGCTTGGGAGTTAGAGGACGTGGATTCTAATCCCAGCTCCTCCAACTGTCTGCTGTGTGACCTTGGGCAAGCCCTTCACTACTCTGAGCTGCAGTTACCTCACCTGTAAAGTGGGGATCAAGACTGTGAGCCCCATGTGGGACAACCTGATTACCTTGTATCTACCCCAGCGCTCAGAACAGCGGTTGACACATAGTAAGTGCTTAACAAATGCCATTATTATTGTTATTATTATTAAAGACCCACAGTTATCTTGGCCGTGGTGAGCGTTCAGGAGTCTAAAGAGAGACGCCATTCTTTTTTGTGCTAGGAAAGCTCAGTGGATCTATTGGTCAACCTATGTTTTCAAAAGAAATGATGATTTTTCGAGCTCCTGTGTCTTAACGAAGTGGCGAGAAATGAGCTGATGTCCGGGTAGCAGCTGGGATTCCCACCACACTGAGTGAGCAGCCGACCCTGCTCCGTACAATTCTTCCAGGAAACGTTAAGTGATTTGAGAAGATCGGACAGGCGCGAACAGCAAAGCCCCGAAGTCATGTAAAATGCAGGAGAAATACCACTTTATGGATGTTTCCTGATGGCTCTCAAACAGGGAGAACAAACGGTCTGCTAAAAGCCAATTCTGCAGGAGTCCCCCCCTGTTTTGGGTAGGAGGTGGGCTGTAGATTTGTAATAACATCTTTGACATTAAATAATGGTGATAATGATTGTGGTAGGTGTTTAGTATTTACTATGTGACAGGCACTGTACTAAGCACTGTAGTGGATACAAGCAAATCATGTTGGACACAGTCCCTGTCTCACGTCTTGATCCCCATTTTGCAGATAAGGTAACTGAAGCAAAGAGGAAGTGAAGTGACTTGCCCAAGGTCACCCAGCAGACAAGTGATGGAGCCGGGATTAGAACCCATGACCTTTTCACTTCCAGGCCTGTGCTCTATCCTAAGCTCAAGTGAGCAGGAAATGTTTCTTCCAACTCTGTTATTCATTCATTCATTCAATCATATTTATTGAGCACTTACTGTGTGCAGAGCACTGTACTAAGCGCTTGGGAAGTACAAGTTGGCAACATATAGAGACGGTCCCTACCCAACAGAGAGCTCACAGTCTAGAAGACTGTTATATTCTACTCTCCCAGGAGCTTAGTACTGTGTTATAGTCTACTCTCCCAAGGACTAAATACCATGCTCTGCACAAAGTAAATGCTCAAGGAATACGATTGATTGATTGGCCTAAACTGTAGTTTTGATTGGGAGAGATTGAGTGGGTGCCTTGGACCAAATACAATAATCAATAAGTGGCATTTATTGGGCTCTTATTGTGTGCAGAGCACTGCACTAAGCACTGGGGAGAGTTACAAGCTACATTGGCACCGAAGTGTACCATTTCTGGCTAGGGAGGTGCCCTGTCTTTCTTGTGAAACGATAGAAATGAGTTCTCCTTAGACAGGCCCATGAAAACGGAAAATAACTCTTGGCAAATTGCAAATAGAAATGAGAGAGTGGAAAATAAATCACCAAAAACTCCAATGGCCCTTCTTAGATTGATTTTTAATCACCCCATCCTCAGCCCGCCAGAACTTATGAACATATCCACAGTTGTTGTTTTTAATATCCATCACCCCCCTCTAGATTGTCAGCTCCTCTTAGACAAGGAACCTCATGGGCATGTTGCTGAATTGTACTTCCCAAGTGCTTAGTACAGTGCTCTGCACACAGTAAGTGCTCAATAAATACGATTGAATGAAAGGGAATGTCTCTCCCAGCGTTGTTGCATTATACTCCTCTGAGTGTTCAGTACAGTGGTCTGCACGTGGCAAGTGCTCAATAAATGCCATTAATTGATTGGTAACAATAAGGTGCATGTGTATCATCTCTTCAGTTCTGATACCGTGGGTGTTTTCACTACACATTTTCCCAGAAGGTTGTTGGGCAATGATGGAAAGTTTTTTCCAACATCACAAAGTCTGTCTGGAGGCAGCCAGATGTGGTGGTGGAAGGAATGGTTTGTGTGCCTGCTTATGTTATCAGACACAGTGAACACAATGTGTTATTGATTGTATTATTTTCCTGGAAGAACATTATCCCTGTTGTAAAGGAGAATTCTAGGCTGAAGCATATGAGCCAGGTTGTAGTACAAAATCAGGGATGTAAGGTAGGAGGGGGCAAAGAGATTGAGTGATTAAAGCCAATGGGGAGGAGTTTCTGTTTGATGCAAAGGTGGATGGCCAACCACTGGAGGTTCTGGAGGACTGGGGAAGCATAGACTGAAATTTTTTGTAGAAAAATGATCTGGGCAGCCGAGTGAAGAATGTACTGAAGTGGGGAGAGACAGAAGGGAGGGAAGTCAGCCAGGAGGCTGATGCAGTAATGTGCTTAGCTGAGCGTGGTAGCAGTTTGAATGGAGAAGAAAGGATAGATTTTAGCAATGTTGTGAAGGTGAAACTGACAGGATTTGGTGACGGATTGAATACATGGGTTGAATGAAAGAGATGTTGATGATAATGCCAGTGTTGCAGGCTTATGAGATGGGAGGATGATGTTGTTGTCCACGGTGTTGGAAAGTCAGGGGGAAGATTGAGTTTGGGTGAAAAGATGAGGCATCTGTTTTGGACATGCTTGATTTGAAGTTAAGTGCTTAATATAGTGCTCTGCACACAATAAGTGCTCAATAAATACGATTGAATGAGTGAATGAATGGCATCCAGGTAGAAATGGCCTGAGAGCAGGAGGAAATATGAGACTGCAGAGAGAGAGGGAGAGATCAAGACCCCAGACATTTAACTCCCTCCTTAGTCCCCCAGGCCCCCCCCCCCGCCCCCCCTTCCCTTGCCCCCAGTGACCTGACTACTTACTTTATTAAGAAAATTGACACTATCAGGCATAACCTCCCTAACATCTCCCCTGCCCCACCTCAGTCCTTCAGCCCTCCTGCCCCCTCTTCAATGCTCCCGGAATCCTTCCCAGCAGTATCTCTAGAGGACATCTCCAGCCTCCTCTCAAAATCCACCTCTCCACATGCACATCCGACCCCATTCCTTCCCACCTTATCAAAACTCTCTCCCCCTCCCTTCTTCCCACCCTAACAGGAATCTTCAACCGTTTGCTCTCCAGTGGCTTCTTCCCCACTGCTTGCAAACATGTCCAGGTGTCCCCTATCCTAAAAACCCCTCCCTGGACCCCATAGCTCCCTCCAGTTATCACCCCATCTCCCTCAAACCATTCCTCTCCAAACTCCTTGAGTGAGTTGTCTACACCTGCTGTCTCAAATTCCTCCCCTCCAATTCTCTCCTAGACCCCCTCTAATCTGGCTTCCATCACCTTCACTCCACTGAAACTGCTCCCTCAAAGGTCACCAATGATCTCCTTCTTGCTAAATCCAATGGCCTCTACTAATCCTCCTCTACCTCTTGGCTGTTTTCTATGCTGAGGACCATTCCCTTCTTCTGGAAATATTATCCGACATTGGCTTCACTGACACTGTCCTCTCCTGGTTCTCCTCTTATGTCTCTGGCCATTCATTCTCAGTCTCATTCACTGGCTCCTCCTCTGCCTTCCATCCCCTAAATGTGGGGTTCCCTCGTGGTTTAGTTCTGGGTCCCCCTCTACTCTCTATCCATACCCACTCCCTCAGAGAACTCATTCATTCCCATGGCTTCAACTATGATCTTTATGTGGATTCCCAAAACTCCATCTCCAGTCCTGATCTCTCTCCCTCTCTGCAGTTTCACATTTCCTCTTGCCTTCAAGACAACTCTTCTTGGGTGTCCTCCCATTACCTCAAACTTAACATGTCTTAAGAGAACCCGTATCTTCTCTCCAAAACCCTGTCCTCCCCCTGACTTTCCCAACACTGTAGATGGCACCACCATCCTTTCTTTCTCACAAGCCCATAACCTTGACATTACCCTTGACTCTTCTCTCTCATTCAACCCACATAATAATAATAATAATAATAATAATAATAATAATAATAATGGCATTTATTAAGCGCTTATTATGTGCAAAGCACTGTTCTAAGTGCTGGGGAGGTTACAAGGTGATCAAGTTGCCCCACAGGGGGCTCACAGTCTTAATCCCCATTTTACAGATGAGGGAACTGAGGCACAGAGAAGTGAAGTGACTTGCCCAAAGTCACTCCGCTGACAAGTGAGTGAAGAGGAGGAAATGTGAGACTGCAGATAGAGAGGGAGAGTAGAGAGCAGAGCTGGGATTTGAACCCATGACCTCTGACTCCAAAGCCCATGCTCTTTCCACTGAGCCATGCTGCTTCTCAATCAGATTGAGTGCTTACCATACTAAATGCTTGGGAGAGTACAATAGAACAATAAACAGATACATTCCCTGACTACTAGGAACTTGCAATCTCCCATAATCAATCCATCACAAATCCTGTCAGTACCACCTTCACAACATCACTAAAATCTGCCTTTTCTTCTCCATCCAAACTGCTACCACATCAGTGCAGTCAGTCATCCTATCCCACCTGGATTATTGCATCAGCCTTCTTGCTGATTTCCCAGCCTCCTGTCTCTCCTCACTCCAGTCCCATACTTCGCTCTGCTGCCCGAATCATTTTTCTACAAAAATATTCAGGATATGTCACCCCTCTCCTCAAAAATCTCCAGTGGTTGCCCATCCACCTCTGCATCAAACCAAAACTCCTCACAATTGGTTTCAAAGGACTCAGTCCCCTTGGCCCCTCCTACCTCATCTCACTACTCCACTACCACAACCCAACTCACACACTCCACTGCTCTAATGTCGGTCTTCTCACTGTACCTCGATCTCGTCTCTCTCGCCACTGACCTCTCGCCCACATCCTGCCTCTGACCTGGAACGCCCTCCCTCCTCAAATCCAACAGATAATGATTCCCCCCTGCTTCAAAGCCTTATTGAAGGCCCATCTCCTCCAAGAGGTCTTCCCTGACTAAGCCCCACTTTTCCTCATCTCCCACTCTCTTCTGCATCACCCTGACTTGCTCCCTTTATTCATCCCCCATCCCAGCCCCACACCACTTATGTCCATATCTGTCATTTATTTATTCATATTAATGTCTGTCTCTCCCTACTCTAGACTGTAAGCTCGTCGTGGGCAGGAAATGTGTCTATTGTTGATTTGTCCACCCCCAATTGCTTAGTAAAGTGCTCTGCACACAGTAAGCACTCAATAAATATGATTGAATGAATTAATGAATGAATGAAAATGTAGATTTGGGAATCATCTACATGGAGATGGTCACTGAAGCCACCTGGAGTAATTGAATTCTCCGAGGGAGTGAGTGTAGATGGTCAGCACGTAGAACAGTGCTCAGTGCTTAGAACAGTGCTTTGCACATAGAAAGCGCTTAATAAATGGCACCATTATTATTATTATGAGAACTGAAGGGAACCCAGAACTGAATCTTGAGGGACACCGACAGACTATGGGAGATTGTAAGTTCCTTGTAGTCAGGGAATGTATCTGTTTATTGTTCTATTGTACTCTCCCAAGCATTTAGTATGGTAAGCGCTCAATAAATATGATTGAATGGAAGAATGATTGACTGACTGACTAGCCCCCGAAAGAAACTGAGAATTAGCAGCCAGAAAGATATGAGGAGAACCAAAAGAGGAAAGTGACAGTGAGATTGTTGTGGGCAGGTAATGTGTCTGTTTATTGCTATATTCTACTCTCCCAAGTGCTTATTATAGTGTTTTGCATACAGTAAGCCCTAAACAAATACAATTGAATGAATGAATTTTTGAAAAAATGATTTTTTTTTTTTTGCGGGGAAAAGGGGGTTGTTTCATATATTTTTTGGTATTTGTTAAGCACTCACTATGTGCCAGGCACTGTACTAAGCACTGGGGTAGATATAAGACAGATAGATAGAGAAGCGCCATGGCTCAGTGGAAAGAACATGGACTTGGGGGTCAGGGGTCATGGGTTCTAATCCTGAATCCGCCGCATTCATTCATTCATTCATTCAATCGTATTTATTGAGCGCTTACTGTGGCAGAGCACTGTACTAAGTGCTTTGGAAGCACAAGTTGGCAACATATAGAGACAGTCCCTACCCAACAGTGGGCTCACAGTCTAGAAGAGGGAGACAGACAACAAAACAAAACATATTAACAAAGTAAAATAAATATGTACAAGTAAAATAAATAAATAGAGTAATAAATACATACAAACATACATATATATATACAGCACACATGTCTGCTGTGCGACCTTGGAGAAGTCACTTAACTTCTCTGGGCCGCAGTTACCTCATCTGTAAAATAGGGATTAATACTGTGAGCCCTTCATGGGGCAACCTGATCACCTGTATACCCCCTACGCTTAGAACAGTGCTTTGCACATAGTAAGCACTTAACAAATGCCATTATTATTCTTATTATGAGATAATCAGATTGGACACAGGCTAAGTCCCACATGAGGATTACAGTCTTCATCCCCATTTTACAGATGAGGTAAATGAGACACAGAGAAATGAAGTGACTTGCCCAAGGTCACACAGCAGTCAAGTTGGGGAGGCTGGATTAGAACCCAGGCCTTTCTGATTCCCAGGCCCAGGCTCTTGCCACTCCACCATGCTGCTTCAATAATAATTGTTGTCTTGTCTTATGCTGTCGAGTAGTGTCCAACCCATAGCGACCCCACGGACACATCTCTCGCCCCATCCCCTCGGACCCTCCTACCTCCCCTCCCTTCTCTCCTTCTCCAGCCCAGCCCACACCCTCCATTCCTCTGCCACTGCTAACCTCCTCACTGGACCTCCTTCTCGCCTGTCCCACCATCGACCCCCGGCCCACGTCCTTCCCCTGGCCTGGAATGCCCTCCCTCCACACATCCGCCAAGCTACCTCTCTTCCTCCCTCAAAGCCCTACTGAGAGCTCACCTCCTCCAAGAGGCCTTCCCAGACTGAGCCCCCTTTTTCCTCTCCTCCTCCCCATCCCCCCCACCCTACCTCCTTCCCCTCCCCACAGCACCTGTAAATATGTTTGTACAGATTTATTACTCTATTTATTTTACTTGTACATATTTACTACTCTATTTTGTTGATGATGTGCATTCTAGCTTTAATTCTATTTGTTCTGATGACTTGACACCTGTCCACATGTTTTTGTTTTGTTGTCTGTCTCCCCCTTCTAGACTGTGAGCCCATTGTTGGGTAGGGACCATCTCTATAGGTTGCCAGCTTGCACTTCCCAAGCACTTAGTACAGTGCTCTGCACACAGTAAGCACTCAATAAATACGATTGAATAAATGAATGAATGAATGAATGAGTGAATGAATGAATCTCTCCCAGAACGTCGCACCTCCATCTGTAATCGTTCTGGTAGTGGATCCACGCAGTTTTCTTAGGAAAAATCTGGAAGCGGTTGACCATTGCCTCTTTCCACGGAGTAAACTATAGTCCTCACCCTTGATTCTCTCCTACGACGCTACTGCCCAGGGGAGCTTTGACTTGTAGCAGATGGCCTACCATTCACTAGCCACTGGCCAAGCTAGGAATGGACTGGACAGGCCTCTGCTTCACTCTCCCTCCTGTAGTTGACTGGCAGAGGACTGGAAAGTCTCCAAGTGCGACCCTGAGAAGGGAATAATAATAGTAGTATTTGTTAATCGCTTACAATATATCAAGCGCTGTTTTAAGCACCGATGAAGATAATAAATAAGCAGGTCGGGCACTGTCCCTCTCCCATACAAGGCTCACAGTCTAAGGAAGAAGAACAGGCGTTGAAACCCCATTTTACAGCTGAGGTAACTGACACACAGAGGAGGTAAGTGGCCTTAGTATAGTACTCTGCACACAGTACAATGGATTGATTGATTGATTGATTGATTGGCTGGCTGACTGATTGGTTAGGCCACTCTGCTAATGGTTCATGGTGTCATACTCCAGTTTGATTAATTTAAGCTCATCTGGGTTTGGTAACGTACAAAAGACTGTGTAACTTAACCATGGAAATAAGTTCTGGCCTAGAAGACCAGGGCCTAAGACAAGTTGGTGTCATCACAGCAACAATGAAACCAGTAGGGGTCACTGCCCCTCCAGGTGAAATGTGTCCTCGGTCAGACTTACACACAAACACACACACAATCAGACTTACACACAGGCACACAAAAACCACACAGATTTTATACAGATGTACATTTCTATATGTATATACTATGGACTGCCCGAAAAACAAACAAACAGTTCTGGGTGCAAACTGAGTCAAAGTGATCTTTGGAATAATAATAATAATGGCATTTATTATAATAATTCATTATAAATAAATTTATTATAAATAAATTTATAATTTATTATAATAATGGCATAATGCCCCTCCTTCCTCTCCCCCTCCTCCCCCTTCACATCCCCCCCACCTTACCTCCTTCCCCTCCCCACAGCACCTGTATATATGCATATATGTTTGTACGTGTTTATTACTCTATTTCATTTGTACATATGTATTCTATTTTATTTTGTTAATATGTTTTGCTTTGTTGTCTGTCTCCCCCTTCTAGACTGTGAGCCCACTGTTGGGTAGGGAACATCTCTATATGTTGCCAACTTGTACTTCCCAAGCGCTTAGTACAGTGCTCTGCACATAATATGTGCTCAATAAATACGATTGAATGAATGAATTAATTTATTAAGCGCTTACTATGTGCAAAGCACTGGAAGGCCAAACTCAACTTCGATGAGCGTATTTTGGATCCATGATCAGGAGGACTAATTTTATGGAGGAGACACTAATGTTAGGAAAGGTCCTGGGAAAGGGTGGAAGAGGCAGACCAGTTGGTTAGAGACCATAACAATGGGATGTAACCAGATGTGCCTTAAACGTGGAAAGAGAGAGTCATTGTCTGTTGGATTTGAGGAGGCAGGGTGTTCCAGGCCAGAGGCAGGATGTGGTCAAAGGGTCGACAGAGAGATAGAGGAGATGGAGGCCCAGTGAGAAGATTGGCATTAAAAGAGTGAAGTGTGAGGGCTGGGCTGTAGAAGGAGAGAAATGAGGTGAGGTAGGAGGCCACAAGGTGATGGAAGGCTTTAAAGCCAATGGTGAGGAATTTTTGTTTGATTCAGAGGTGGATGGACAACCACTGGAGAGTATTGAGGAGTGGGGTGACATACAAAATAATAATAATAATAATAATAATAATAATAATAATAATAATAATAATAATAATAATAATAATAGCATTTATAAAGCACTTACTATGTGCAAAGCACTGCTCTAAGCATTGGACATGCCCTAAACGTTTTGTAGTAAAATGTTGCAGGCAGTAAAGTGAAGTATGGACTGGAGTGGGGAGAGTCAGATCAGCAAAGAGGCTGATGTAGTAATCCAGAGGGAGTAGGATGAGTGATTGTATTAATATGGTAGCAGTTTGGATGGAGAGGAAAGGGCATATTTTAGCGATGTTGTGAAGATGGGATGGACAGGATTTGGGTGATGGATTGAATATAATAATAATAATAATAATAATAATGGTATTTGTTAAGCGCTTACTATGTGCAAAGCACTGTTCTAAGTGCTGGGGAGGTTACAAGTGATCAGGTTGTCCCACAGGGGGCTCACAGTTTTTTAATCCCCATTTTACAGCTGATGCAACTGAGGCCCAGAGAAGTGAAGTGACTTGCCCAAAGTCACACAGCTGACAGTTGGCGGAGCCAGCATTTGAACCCATGACCTCTGACTCCAAAGCCCGAGCTCTTTCCACTGCACCATGCTGCTTCTCATATTTGGGTGGAATGAGAGAGAGAGGTTGAGAGAGAGGTTGAGAACCTTCTGCCAACCCCAACCCTTCTCCCTTCCCCCTCATGCTGGGGGGTTTCCCCCTGCCCAGCCCACAGGAAGATATGCAAGCGCTTAGTACAGTGCCCTACACATGGTATGGGCTAAGGAAATATGATTGAATGAATATGCAGGTGGCGAGAGGGCTCTGGTCCCCCTCGAAGCTGATCCCCCACCTGATCCTGACAGCCAGGTTCCCCCCAGGGGGCAACCGCATTGTGACCTAATGGCTAGAGCCTGAGCCTGGAAGTTGGAAAGTCCTGTGTTCTAATCCTGGCTCCACCACTTGTCTGCTGTGTGACCTAGTGCAAGTCACTTCACTTCTCTGTGCCTCAGTTCCTGCATCCGTAAAATGGAGAAGAAGACTGTGAGCCCCACATGAGACAGACCCTGTGTCCAACCCAATTATCTTGTATCTACCCCAGAGCTTAGAATACTGTCTGGCACATAATAAGCACATAACAAATATCATAAGTATTATTATTATTATTATTATTATTCTCTGGGCCCCAGTGACCTCACCTGTAAAATAGGGATTGAGACTGAACTCCATATGGAACAGTATGACTTGTACTTCCCAAGCACTTAGTACAGTGCTCTGCACACAGTAAGCGCTCAATAAATATGATTGAATGAATGAACAGGGACTGTATCCAAACTGATTTTCTTGTCACTATCCCAGCATTTATTACAGTGCCTGGCATATAGTAAGCACTTAACAAATACCATTATAATTATTATTGCTATTATTATTATTGTTAGGAAATGGTGGACAGAGAGGATGGGAGGAACCAAACCAAACTGGTTGGGGGTTCACCTCTCATAATAATTGTGGTATTTGTTAAGTGCTTACTGGATGTCAGGCACTGTACTAAGCATGGGGTGAATACAGGCAAATCGGGTTGGACACAGTCCCTGTCCTACCTGGGGCTTGGAGTCTCAATCTCCATTTTATTGATGAGGTAACTGAGGTACAGAGAAATGAAGTGACTTGCCCAAGGTCATGCAGCAGAGAAGTGGTGGAGCGTGGATTAGAACCCATGACTTTCTGACTCTCAGGCCCAAGTTCACCCTGACTTGCTGCCTATTTATTACTCTATTTATTTATTTATTTTACTTGTACATATCTATTCTATTTATTTTATTTTGTTAGTATGTTTGGTTTTGTTCTCTGTCTCCCCCTTTTAGACTGTGAGCCCACTGTTGGGTAGGGACTGTCTCTATATGTTGCCAACTTGTACTTCCCAAGCACTTAGTACAGTGCTGTGCACACAGTAAGCACTCAATAAATACGACTGATGATGATGATGATGATGATGATGATGATGATGATGATGCCTTTATTCATCCCCCATCCCAGCCCCACAGCACTTATGTCCATATTCATCATTTATTTATTTCTATTAATGTCCATCTCCCCCTTTGGACTTTGAGCTCATTGTGGGCAGGAATGTGTCTGTTTATTGTTCTATTGTAAGAATAATAATAATTAATAATTTTGGTATTAAGCACTTACTATGTGCAAAGCACTGTTCTAAGAGCTGGGGAGGATACAAGGTGATCAAGTTGTCCCATGGGGGGCTCACAATCTTAATCCCCATTTTACAGATGAGGGAACTGAGGCCCAGAGAAGTGAAGTGACTTGCCCAAAGTCACACAGCTGACAAGCGGCAGAGCTGGGATTTGAACCCATGACCTCTGACTCCAAAAGCTGGGCTCTTTCCACTGAGCCATGCTGGTTCATGCTGTACTCTCCCAAGCGCTTATGACAATGCTGTGCACACAGTGAGCATGCAATAAATACAATCGACCCACTGATTTACAGATACCTAAGTGCTCTATATCTTCCTTCTCTAGCACCACCCAAACCTAACTGTATACAACATCACTTCTCTTTGCACCAGTGGATTCATTCATTCTTTCAGTCATATTTATGGAGCGCTTACTGTGTGCAGAGCACTGTACTAAGAGCTTGGAGTGTACAATTCGGCAACAGATAGAGACAATCCCTGCCCAACAACAAGTTCACAGTCTAGAATGAATATTCTCTTTCTCCAGAATGCTATGCGATGGGTTTCCCTGGGCATCTCACACCTGGAGGAACACAAGCTCATGCTCTAAGATGGCTCTCTGAGAAAACGTTTTGTGGCTAAGACTGGTGTGGTGCTCTGCCTTCGTGGGAGTGGAGTTACATAGCCTGAGAGACTAAATAGGATAAAACAGTGCTCAGTGTTTAAAACAGTGCTTGGCACATAGTAAGCACTTAACAAATACCATTATTTATACCGCCCAAAACAATAATGATAACGTTGGTGAAACTTAAGTGCTTAGCTTCTCTAGTCCTCAGTGGCCTCATCTGCAAAATAGGGATTCAGTACCTGTCCTCCCTCCTATATGAGCCCCATGTAGGGCTCTACCTAACACTTGTATCTACCCTAACATTTAGAACCATGCTTGGCACATAGTAAGCGCTTAACAAATACCATCATCATCATTAGTAGTAGTAGTAGTAGTAGTAGTAGTAGTAGTAGTAGTAGTAGTAGTATATAATAAGAGGAGTTGGGGGTAGTATATAATAAGAGGAGTTGGGGGGTGACAGAAGGAAATAAAGCAAGATGAATCCTTGGATACCATCTTTTGTCACTCAAAGAGCAATCAATCAAACAAACAACACTATCGTGTGCAGAGCACTGTAATAAGTGCTGTAAGTGTCTGGAAAAGCCCAATCTCTAGGTAGGACACCTGATCCCTGGCCTCAAGGAATTGAAATGAATACACTGGGGAAAAGCTAGTGGAAATTTTCCAGAATGGTACAATAGGTTCCTGCTGCCAGGTTTTCAGAGTGGATCAGCGAGGTCAAAGAATGAGAAGAGTAAAATGCCAGATGAGATCTGCAGGAGAAGAGATGTCTGTTCTGAGGTGGACAGGCTACAGACTGACCCAAACCTCTGCTGCTTCTTAGTTCTGGAGAATCCAAAACGAATTAATTCCATCCCACCACTTCAAATACATGGCATCGTCCTCTGCTCTGAGAATCACGTCACGGTCATCGAAATGAGTTCTAATCAATAAGGGAAAAGCACGAGAATGCATGATCGGGCTTATGCAAAATAAAATCTTACATCAAATGTCTCTAAGGGCACTGTCTCCCTAATGAGTTATTAATTAATCATTGAGGCTTGTAATTTAGAAGGTGGAGCGGAGGACTTCAGGGAAGAGTTATACCCTTTCACGGCACTTGGGAAACTTGACCTGTTTTTTCCAGAGATTTGAATCTGATGCGGTCGGAGGAACTGTTCCAGTAACAGTGGGCTGAAGTTTGGCAGTCGGTAGGAAATCTGCTAGGAGAGAGAGCACATAGGAAGGGAGGAGGGTGGACTTCCAAGGAAAAATTCATTCATTTATTTAATCGTATTTATTGAGCGCTTACTGTATGCAGGGCACTGTTCTAAGCTCTTGGGAAGTACAATTTGGCGACAAATAGAATGAGAGTGGGATAGGATTTGGGATTTAAGAGAGGCAGCTTGGCCTCGTGAATACAGCCCGGACCTGGGTTCTAATCCCAGCTCTGCCACTTCTCTGCTGAGTGACTTTGAGCAAGTCACTTCAGTTCTCAGGGCCTCAGTTCCCTCATCTGTAAAATGGGGATGAACATTGGGAGCCCCATGTGTGTCAGGAAAGAGCAGATTTTAGCGATGTTGCGAAGGTGGGACGGACGAGATTTAGCGATGGATTCAATGTGTGGGTTGAATGAGAGAGGGAAGTCAAGAATATTGCCAAGGTTAGGGGCTGGTGAGACAGCAAGGATGGTGGTGCTGTCTACAGAGAAGCAGGGTGGCTCAGTGGAAAGAGCCCGGGCTTTGGAGTCAGCGATCATGGGTTCAAATTCCGGCTCTACCACTTGTCAGCTGTGTGACTTTGGGCAAGTCACTTCATTTCTCTGGGCCTCAGTTACCTCCTCTGTAAAATGGGGAATAAGACTGTGAGCCCCCCGTGGGACAACCTGATCACCTTGTAACCTCCCAAGTGCTTAGAAGAGTGCTTTGCACATAGTAAGTGCTTAATAAATGCTATTATTATTATTATTATTATTATTATTATTATTATTATTATTATTATTATTACAGTGATGGGAAAGGCAAGGAGAGGACGGGGTTTGAGTGGAAACATGAGGAGCTCAGTCTTGGACATGTTATGTTTGAGGTGATGGGAGGACAGCCAAGTAGAGATATCTTGAAGGCAGGAGGAGATGCGAGACTGGAGAGAGAAAGAGAGAGATCAGGGCTGGAGAGGGAGATTTAGGGAAAGACCTGGGGTTGGCAGTTAGGAGATACATGTTCTAATAAGAATAGAAGGGTAGGGACCGTCTCTATATGTTGCCAACTTGTACTTCCCAAGTGCTTAGTACAGTGCTCTGCACACAGTTAAGTGCTCAATAAATACGATTGAATGAATGAATGAATGGAAGAATAATAATGGTACTTGTTAAACGCTTACTACGTGCTAGGCACTGTACGTAGTGTTGGGGCAGATGCCACCAAATTGGGTTGAACACAGTCCCTGCTCCCTCTTGGGGCTCACAGGTTCAATCCCCATTTTACAGATGAGGTACCTGAGGCACAGAGAAGAAAAGTGACCTGCTCTAGGTCACACAGAGACAAGTGGCGGAACCGGTATTAGAACCCATGACCTTCTGATTCCCGGGCCCGGGCTCTAACCATGCACCTGCTTTCTAATCCCATCTTCCCCTCAGCCTGCTGTGTGACATTGGGCTAGACACTTAACCTCTCTGGGCCTTAGTTCCTCTTGTTATGTAATGGTATATACCTGTTCTCACCTCTTGGGAGGTGAACAGGCGAACAGTCACCTTTCCTAAATCTACTGCTCTATCTGAACTCGTCTCCCAGACTAAGCCCCCTTTTTCCTCTCCTCCTTCCCATCCCCCCCGCCCTACCTCCTTCCCCTCCCCACGGCACCTGTATATATGTTTGGACAGATTTATTACTCTATTTATTTTAACTGTACATATTTATTATTCTATTTATTTTGTTAATGATGTGCATCTGGCTTTATTTTTATTTATTCTGACGACTTGACACCTGCCCACATGTTTTGTTTTGTTGTCTGTCTCCCCCTTCTAGACTGTGAGCCCGTTGTTGAGTAGAGACTGTCTCTATATGTCGCCGACTTATACTTCCCAAGCACTTAGTACAGTGCTCTGCACACAGTAAGCGCTCAATAAATATGATTGAATGAATGAATGAATGAATGAATGAATAAACTCCTGCTTAGAAAGGAGCTCTACATGGGGCAGAGACTGTGTTTGCTCTGATCATTTTAGTTTTTGTCCAGAAATGAATGCAAAACTTATTAGGGCGATTATCAATTATCATTATACCTCAGTGATCCGTTGTGCTAATATTGGCCTATTCATTCCATCATACTTATTGAGCACTTACTGTTTGCAGAGCACTGTACTAAGTGCTAGGGAGAATACAATACAACAGTAAACAGACACATTCCCTGCCTACAGTGAGCTTATAGTCTAGAGATTCTAGTGACACTTGGATTTATTTTTAGAGTCTGAGTTTCTCATGGGCCAGGGACCATGTCTATAACACATCCTGGCATTTCTTTCCCAGCCCTTAGTAGAGAAGCAGTATGGCCTAGTAGATAGAGTAAGGGCTTGGAAATGAGAAGCGCCTGGGTTCTTATCCCTGCTCTGCCACTTTTCTCCTGTATGACCTTGGCCAAGTTACTCAACTTCTCTGTGCCTCAGTTCCTTCGTCTGTAAAATAGGGATGGAGAGTGTGAGCCCCACGTGGGACAGGGACTGTGTCCAACCTGATTTGCTTGTATTCACCCCAGCACCTAGAAATAATAATAAGAATAATTATGGCATTAGTACAGTGTCTGGCACATAATAAGTGCTTGTCAAATACCACAATTATTATTATTATTACTGTGATTTTGCACATAATAAGCACTTAATATGATTACCACTACTACTGTCAAGCAGAAGAGGAATGTTGTTTGCTCACAGCTACAGTTTAAGGCATGTTGCTAAAGCTGATTTGGTCAGAAATCAGTTTTGGCCTGAGATGTATCTTCACTCCCGGTGCAAAATAACAAAAGACAATAGTCGAACAAGAAAGCTATTGTTTCGCTGGAAAGCAATTAGGCTGGTGAGGGCTAGACTCCAGTGAGATTCTAGTCCTTCAGTGAACCATAATTACCTGCTATTTGCCAAAATTGCCATTAGAAAAAGAACACTAGCAGGATTGAAAACCCTAATTACCCAGGATTTGAAGGTTTGAGGATATTGGGCCATTAAAAGTTGAACAATGCTGTTAATATAGGTTTCAACTGGGCATAGTTGGAAGCAGAATTCCAGTTCATTAGTCTGTAGTGATGCTTGAGAAGGCACTTAGGATGCCGAAAGAGAGAAGTCTGTTCTCTGAAGAAGGTAGACCTCACCTTCAATTCTGCCTCGAATCAACTCTGTTTTCTTTTCCGAAGTCACTGTGTGCCACACATTTTGTGTACCTCCTCCAAGACACCTTCCCAGACTAAGCCCCCGTTTTCCTCTGCTCCCCCTCCCCTCCCCATCGCTTAGACTCCCTCTCTCTGCTCTACCCTCCTCCCCACCCCACGGCACTTGTGCATATATGTACATATCTATAATTCTAATTCTATCTATTTCAATGAATGATGTGCATATATCTATAATTCTTTGTATTTATAATGATGGTACTGATGCCTGTTTACTTGTTTTGATGTCTGTCTCCCTCATTCTGGACTGTGAGCCCGTTGTGGACAGGGATTGTCTCTGTTGCTGAATTGTACTCTTCGAAACACTCAGTAGAGTGCTCTGCACACAGTAAGCGCTCAATAAATACAATTGAATGAATGAATGAACTTTAGTTTGGGAACCCGTAGTGAGTATGAGTGAGTTGTGATTGGGTTTAAAGTGGATTGACATGGGCAGTTGACAAGTGGAAGTAATGATAATGATGATAATAATAATAATAATAATAATAATAATAATAATAACAATGGTATTTGCTGACCAAATGAGCTAAGCATTGTTCTAAACTCTGGGGTAGATACAAGGCTACCAGGTTGGCTGCAGTCTCTGTTCCAGGGGGTGTTCAAAGTCTTGTACTTCCCAAGAGCTTAGTACAGTGCACAGTAAGCACTCAATAAATACGATTGAATGAATTTCACAGATGAGGTCACTGAGGCCCAGAGAAGTGAAATGACATGCCCAAGGCAGTTATGGGATTAGAACCCATGACCTTGTTACTCTCAGGCCTGGGCTCTAGCCCCTAGGCCATGCTGCTTCTCTATTATCTATTTCTCTATTATTATCTCTCTATTAGAAATCTCCCTTTGCTTTTGACACATTGAGCTTTGAAGTGAGAGAAATGAGGGAATTCGACTGACTTGTGTCAAGCGAAGTAGCAGTGTGGCTCTGTAGAAAGAGCAGGGGCTTGGGAGTCAGAGGTTGTGGGTTCTAATTCCGGCTCTGCCACTTGTCAGCTGTGTGACTTTGGGCAAGTCAGTTCACGTCTCTGGGCCTCAGTTACCTCATCTGTAAAATGGGGATTAAAACTGTGAGCCCCGCGTGGGGCAACCTGATCTCCTTGTATCCCCCACCCCCAGCACATAGAACAGAGCTTCAACCATAGTAAGCGCTTAACAAATGCCATTATTGTTACTATTATTATTATTATTTGCTCATGGTGGGCAGGGAACACATCTGCTAGCTCTGTTGTATTGAACTCTCTGAAGTGCTTAGTACAGTGCTCTGCACATAGTCAGCCCTCAGTCAATACTATTGATTGATCAATTTGGGAACATTCTGGCCCAGTGGAAAGACCACAGGCCTGAAAGTCAGAGGCTCCGTGTACAAATCCCAGCTCCACCCCTTACCTGCTGTGTGATCTTGGATAAGTCACTTCACTTTTCTGTACTTCAGTCCTCTCATCGGCAAAATGACTGCTTCCCCACCTACTTAATAATAATAATAGTAATTCTGATATTTATTAAGAGTTTACTACATGCCAGGCACTATACTAAGCGCTGGGGTGGATGCAAGCAAATTCTGTTGGACACAGTCCTTGTCCCACGTGGAGTACATAGTTTTAATCCCCATTTCACAGATGCCCTACTGAGAGCTCACCTCCTCCAGGAGGCCTTCTCAGAGGCCCAGGCCCCCTTTTTCCTCTCCTCCTACCCATTTTCCCCCCCAACCCTACCTCCTTCCCCTCCCTACAGCACTTGTATATATTTGTACAGATTTATTACTCTATTAATTTTACTTTAATGTTAATTTTCCCAGACTGAGCCCCCTCCTTCCTCTTCAACTCCTCCCTGTCCCCACCCCCCGCCTTACCTCCTTCCCCTCCCCACAGCACCTGTATATATGTTTGTACATATTTATTACTCTATTTTACTTGTACATATTTACTATTCTGTTTATTTTATTTTGTTAATATGCTTTGTTTTGTTGTCTGTCTCCCCCTTCTAGACTGTGAGCCCACTGTTGGGTAGGGACCGTTTCTATATGTTGCCAATTTGTACTTCCCAAGTGCTTAGTACAGTGCTCTGTACACAGTAAGCACTCAGTAAATACAATTGAATGAATTGAATGAATGAATGAATGAACTTGTACATATTTACTACTCTATTTTATTAATGATGTGCATATAGCTATAATTCTATTTATTCTGATGGTTTTGACTACATGTTTTGTTTTGTTTTCTGTCTCCCCCTTCTAGATTGTGAGCGCGTTGTTGGGTAGGGACTGTCTCTGTTGCAGAATTCAACTTCCCAAGTGCTTAGTACAGTGCTCAGCACAGAGTAAGCATTCAATAAAGACGATTGAATGAATGAATTAATGAATGAGGAAACGGAAATGAGGTGACTTGCCCACGGTCACACAGCAGATGAATGGTGGAGCTGGGATTAGCATCATGTGGGACTTGAATATCTTGTAGAAGCAGCGTGGCTCAGTGGAAAAGAGCATGGGCTTCGGAGTCAGAGGCCATGGGTTCAAATCCTGGCTCTGCCAATTGTCAGGTGTGTGACTTTGGGCAAGTCATTTCACTTCTCTTTGCCTTAGTTACCTCATCTGTAAAATGGGAATTAAGACTGTGAGCCCCCCGTAGGACAACCTGATCACCTACCTCCCCATTGCTTAGAACAGTGCTTTGCATATAGTAAGCACTTAATAAATGCCATCATTACTGTTATTATTATTATTACCCTAGTGCTCAGTACACTGCTTGGCATATACTGAGTGCTTAATAAATACTATAAGTATTACTGTTGCTTTATTATTATTATTATTATTATCATTCTAATTTTAGAAAAACAAGTGGGGGGCTTAATTGTCCCTCTTTCGGCAGCTTCCCAGCATCTCCCAAGAGCAAACACTTCCTGGGTCTTGAAGCAGTATGGCCTAATGGGTAGAGCCCTGGCCTGGGATTCAGAAGGACCTGGTTTCTAATCCTGGCTCTGTCACTTGTCTGCTGTGTAACCTTAGGCAAATAATAATAATAATAATAATAATAATAATAATAATAATAATAATAATAATAATAATAATTGCATTTGTTAAGCACTTACTATGTGCCAAGCACTGTTCTAAGCACTGGAGGGGATACAAAGTTATCAGGTTGTCCCACATGGGCTCACAGTCTTAATCCCCATTTTCCAGATGAGGTAAATGAAGCACAGAGAAATAATAATAATAATGATGGTATTTGTTAAGCACTTACTATGTGCCACACACTGTTCTAAGCGCTGGGGTAGATACAAGGTTATCACTTTGTCCCACATTGGGCTCACAGTCTTAATCCCCATTTTACAGATGAGGTAACTGAGGCTAAGAGGAGTTAAGTGACTGGCCCAAAGTCACACAGCTGACAAGTGGTGGAGCCGGGATTAGAACCCAAGACTTCTGACTCCCAAGCCCAGGCTCTTTCCACTGAGCCACGCTGCTTCTCACTTCACTTTTTTGAGACCCAGTGACCTCATCTATAAAATGGGGATAAAAGTGTGAGCCCCATGTGGGACAGGGACTGTGTCCAACCTGATTATCTTGTATCTACCCAGAGCTTAAAACCGTGCTTGGCATATAGTAAGCACTTAACAAGTACCATAATTTATTTATTGTATTTTTTTTAAAGCAGCACCTGGCCATGACACATTTGGCTCCTTCAGTGGGTTTGCTGTCAATCCCTCGATCAATCAGTGATATTTATTGAGCCCCTATTGTGTGTAGAACATTGTACTAAGCACTTATCTGAACTCCCATACCCTGCTATTCCAAAAGTGGGTGAACACTAGAACCTTGGTTCTGTCTCCTCTGCTAGATTAAAAGCTCCTTGAGGGAGGGAGTTGGGTCTCCTTGCTCCCTTGTACTCTTCCAAAGTGCTCAATACAGTGTTCTGCACAGAGGAAGTGCTCAGTAAATATGATGATGATAATGATGTTGGCACTGGTTTGTGAGTTCCTTAAGGATGGTGACGATGCAGCATGGCGTAGTGGATAGCACAAAGGGCTAGGAGGCAGAAGGTCATGGGTTCTAATTCTGGTTCCATCACTCGGCTGCTGTGTGACCTTGGGCAAGTCACTCCATTTCTCAGTGCCTGTGACCTCATCTTTTAAATGGGGATTGAAACTGTGAGCCCAAATTCAACCCGATTTGCTAGTATCCACCCCAGCCCTTAGTACAGTGCCTGGCACATAATAAGCTCTTAACAAATGGGGAAGCAGTGCGGCTCAGTGGAAAGAGCATGAGCTTTGAGTCAGAGTTCATGGGATCGAATCCGAGCTCTGCCAATTATCAGCTGTGTGACTCTGGGCAAGTCACTTAACTTCTCTTTGCCTCAGTTACCTCATCTGTAAAATGGGGATTAAGATTATGAGCCCCCCATGGGACAACCTGATCACCTTATAACCTCCCCAGCGCTTAGAACAGTGCTTTGCACATAGTAAGTGCTTAATAAATGCCATCATTATTATTATTAAATACCATTATTGTTATTGTGTCTACTTACTCAATTGTAGTCTCCCTAGTGCTTAGCACAAGCTCTGCACATGGTAGGAGCTCAATAAATACCCATAGATTGATGAATTGACTGGCTTCCATTTTACCAAGCTCATTCTCACTCTCTCCTTTTTTCCTCAAATGATAAACAGCTGGAACAATGGCATATGGAGGTGGGGTGTTGCGGGAGAGATTTATTCATTCATTCATTTAATCGTATTTATTGAGCACTTACTGTGTGCAGAGCACTGTACTAAGTGCTTGGAAAGTACAAGTTGGCAACATATAGAGACGGTCCCTACCCAACAACGGGCTCACAGTCTAGAAGGGGGAGACAGACAACAAAACAAAATATGTGGACTGGTGTCAAGTCATCAGAATAAATAGAAGTAAAGCTAGATGCACATCATTAACATAATAAATAGAATAGTAAATATGTACAAGTAAAATAAGTAGAGTAATAAATTTGTACAAACATATATACAGGTGCTGTGGGGAGGGGAAGGAGGTAGGGCGGGGGGGTGGTGAGGGGAAGAGGAAAGAGGGGGCTCAGTCTGGGAAAGCCTCCTGGAGGAGGTGAGCTCTCAGTAGGGTTTTGAAGGGAGGAAGAGAGCTAGCGATGTCTCCATGGTATTGCTAAGAGTTGGAGATGACTCGATGGAATAAGACAAGACAAGAGTCCTGTGAGGTAGAAAGAGTCGATATCTTATTCCCATTTTACGAATGAGGAAACTGAGGAATGGAGAGATTTTTGTTTTCTTATGCTGTTGAGCAGTTATCTGTCTGATAAGAGGAGAGAGGGTGTTCCAGGCCAGAAACAGGATGAGGACGAGAGGTCAGCGGTGAGATAGAAGAGGTGGAGGCCCATGGAGAAGGTTGCTATTAGAGGAGAAAAGTGTGTGGGCTGGGTTGGAGAAGGAGAGTAGAGAGGTGAGGTAGGAGGGGGACAAGGTGATGGACGGCTTTAATGACATTGGTGAGGAGTTTCTGTTTAATGCGGAGGTGGATGGGCAACCACTGGAGGTTCTTGGGGAGTGGGGAAACGTGGTCTGAATGTTTTCGAAGGAGACATTAGAGCTCCAAAAATAAAAATAGAACTGCACGTGGAATATCTTCACTCTTTCAAACCTGAACTCATCAAATAATAAGCCTGCATGGAGAAAGCATCTAGATTCTTGAGAACTTTCAAGACGTGCTTGAGAACTTATTTTTTGAATTCTCCTTGAAAGGACCTCCTTGCAAGGTTGATTTAACATCTTTCTAGCCACGGTCACCCGAAAGTTTTCTGAAGCTACTGTTTGATCTCCAGCCTACCCATCTGCTGCATTATTTGAGTTGGCAATGATTCTCTTTCTCTAGTCGAAAAAGCATGTACCGTTTACCATTTTCACTTGGGAATTACTATTTAGGTAGTGAGCCATATAACATTGTTAAGGCATGACATGATAATAGTCCTCAATGACCCATCAACCATGGTTCTCGGTATGAATTCATTTAGCGAATTTCTCTCCAGAAATAGCCGGCATTCAAGGGTAAACCCACAGGTGAACCTACATAAAGCATCAGATGGAGTAGAAAATTAGTCTCCGGAGAATTAGAGTTACTGTAGCAGGTTATTGTATAACAGATAGCTGTTTTTCCGCAAACTGGACCACAGACTAAATTATGCCTTCTTTTATGCTATATGTCAGGAAACCCAGACACATCCTTTAAAAATATTATATAAATAGCTAATGGGGTGGAATAAACACTTTTATCAGAGGAGTATAAATCAGGAGAACCATAGGAGCCTCCGTATCGTACATTCTCAATAAGAAGCCTCTGATCATTAGAAGAATGGCTTTCTTCCTCACAAAAAATTTACAAAAAGAGACACAAAACCTGCTTGGATAATATTAAGAAGACATCTCTGAGGACATAATAATAATAATAATAATAATAATAGTAATAATAATAGTAATAATAGTATTAATAATAATAATAATAATAATGATGATGATGATGTTCTTTGTTAAGTGCTTACTGTGTCAAGCACTGTTCCAAGCGCTGGGGTAGATGCAAGATAATTAGGTTGGACATACCACATGGGGCTAACAGTCTTAATCCCCATTTTGCAGATGAGGTAACTGAGGCACAGGGAACTTAATTGACTTGCCTAAGGTCACAAAGTAGTCAAGTGGCAGCGCTGGGATTAGAACCCAGGTCCTTCAGACTCCCTAGCCCTTGCTCTATCCACTAGTCCGTGCTGCTTCCCATGTTTGTTTTGCTCTCAATGAAAGCATGGTCCTGAGTCCTGTGGAACTGAACAGAGTTGATTGCGTGCATTCTTGATGTGGAGATAATAATAACATTAATAATGATGGTATTTGTTAAGCGCTTACCGTGTGCCAAGCACTGTTCTAAGTGCTGGGGTAGATACAAGGTTATCAGGTTGACCCATGTGGGGCTCACACTCTTAATCTCCATTTTATTGATGAGGTAAATGAGGCCCAGACAAGTGACTTGCCCAAAGTCACCCAGCTGACCAGTGGTGGAGCCGGGATTAGAATTCACAACCTCTGACTCCCAAGCCCGGGTTCTTTCCACGGAGCCACGCTGTTCTTCCTGCTTACAAAACACAGCCCTGTTGTGTTTAGTGGACTGAACAGTGGAAGTAGAGTGGCTTAGGGCAGAGAATACAGGTCTGGGATCAGAGGTCCTGGGTTCTAATCCCAGCTACCCACTTGCCAGAAGTGTGACCTTGGATAAGTCATTTAATGTCTCTGTGCCTCAGTTACCCCATCTGTAAAATGGGAATGAAAGCCATGAGCCCCATATGGGACAGGGACTTGGTCCAACCGGATTATCTTGTACCTAATTCAGCACTTAGGACATAGTAGGCGCTAAACAAATGCCATAAAAAAACCTCTCACAAACTCTCGTCTCTGGACCTTAATTTATCACTGTTCTTCGCTCTCTGTTGTTTCCTGAAATATTCCCTGCTGGATTCCGGAATTGTCTCCTTCTGAAAGCATGGCCTAGTGGCAAGAGCACTGGTTTGGGAGTGAGGAGATCCTTGTTCCAATCCCAGCTCTGTCACGGGTCTGTTTTGTGACCTTGGACAAGTCATTTAACCTCTACGTGCCTCAATACCTCGTGGCTAAAATGGGGATGTAATGATAATGGTACTGTTAAGCACTTACTGAAAGAGCACGGTGTAGTGGCTAGAGTATTGGCCCGGATGTCAGAAGGGCATGGGCTCCACCGCTTGTCTGCTGTATGACCTTGGGCAAGTCACTTCACTTCTCTGGGCCTCAGTTGTGTCATCTGTAAAGAATGGGGATTGAGACTGTGAGCCCCACGTGGGACAGGGACTGTGTCCAACCTGATTTGCTTGTCTCCAGTGCAGCACTTAGTATAGTGCCTGGTACATAGTGAGCACTTAACAAAAGCCACAATTATTATTATTATTATTATTATTATTATTACTAGGGTAGATATAAGATAATCATGATGGACCCAATCTCTCTCCTAACTGGGGCTCACATTCTAAGTAAAAGCAAATAACGGTGTTATCTAAGATGTGGAATTGCCTAGTGGATCAGGGAGTCAGAAGGACCTACTCTCCCAAGCGCTTAGTACAGTGCTCTGCACACAATAAATGCTCAATAAATACAATTGAATGAATGAATCTTGGCTTGGCCCCTTGCCTGATGTATGAACCTGGATAAGTCACTCTACTTCTCTGTGCCTCAGTTATTTCATCTGTAAAATGGGGATTAACACTGTAAAAGCCATGTTGGGCAGGGACTGTTTCCAAACTGATCAGCTTGTATCTACCCCAGCACTTAGTACAGTGCCTGTCATCTAATAAGCACTTACAAGTTCATTATTGGCAGGGAACCTGCCTACTAATTCTGTTGTATTGTATTCTCCCAAGTGCTTAGTACAGTGTTCTATACATAGTAAGCTCTCAATAAATATGATTGCTTAAAAAATACCATAAAAAAAACGAACCCAGGTCTATGATACCTATTCTCCATCCTACTTGGTTTTTAAGCCCCATGTGGAACAGGAACTTCATCCTGTCTGATGATTTTGTATCTACCCCCAATGCTTAGCAGAGTGTTTTGGCCCATAGTAACCACTTAACAAGTACCATCATTATTCTTCAACTATTGGTTATCCTATTATCCTAGCACAATTCTTAAGTCGATGTCCGATTCTGGTGTCTTTATTATTATTACTATTATTAATATTAATAATATTTTTATTAATAATAATAACAGCAGCATTTATTAAGCGCTTACTATGTGCAAAGCACTGTTCTAAGCGCTGAGGAGGTTACAAGGCGATCAAATTGTCCCACGGGGGGCTCACAGTCTTCATCCCCATTTTATAGATGAGGTAACTGAGGCACAGAGAAGTTAAGTGACTTGCCCAAAGTCACACAGCCGACAATTGGCGGGGCCAGGGTTTGAACCCATGACCTCTGACTCCAAAGTCTGGGCTCTTTCCACTGAGCCATGCTGCTTCTTTAATAATAATTATGGTATTTGTTAAGTGCTTACTATGTGCCAAGCGCTGTTCTAAGTGCCGGGGTGGATACAGGGTAATCAGGTTGTCCCACCTGGGACTCACACTTTTAATCCCCATTTTACAGATGAGATAACTGAGGCATAGAGAAGTTAAGTGACTTGTCCAAGGTCACCCAGCAGACAAGTGGCAGAGCCGGGATTAGAACCCAGGTCCTCTGACTCCCAAGCCCAGGCTCTTTCCACTAAGCCACTCTGCTTCTGCTTTGTAGCATAGTCACCTGGTCAAATCAATAATCAATGGGATGTACTGAGTGCTTACTGTGTGCAGAGCACCGTACTAAGTGCTTAGATAGGAAAAAGAGGTGACAATCACAACTCACCTATTTTAAATCTCTAGAAAAAAACTCCCTGGTGATGCAAGGGTTACATGCCTAAAGAACCATGGAGAAGCAGAGATGCAGCATGGCCTAGTGATAGAGCACGGTCCTGGGGGTCAGAAGATCCTGGGTTCTAATCCCGGCTGTGCCACTTGTCTGCTGAGTGACATTGGGCAAGTCACTTCACTTCTCTGGGTCTCAGCTCCCTCATCTGTAAAATGGGGATTGAGACTGTGAGCCCCACATGGGACAGGGTCTGCATCCAATCTGATTTGCTTGTGTCCACCCCAGCGCTTAGAACAACGCCTGGCATATAGTAAGCAATTAACAAATGCCATAATAATAGAGGGGGAGATGGACATTAACATAAATAAATAAGTTACAGCTAAGTACATAAGTGCTGAGGGTCTGGGAGGGGGGTGAATAATAATAATAATTTTAATAATAATAATAATTTTGGTATTTGTTAAGCGCTTACCATGTGCCAAGCACTGTTCTAAGCGCTGGAGGAGATACAAGGTAATGAGGTTGTTCCACATGGGGCTCACGGTCTTAATAACCATTTTACAAATGAGGGAACTGAGGCCCAGAGAAGTTAAGTGACTTGCCCAAAGTCACACATCTGATAAGTGGCCGAGCTGGGATTAGAACCCATGACCTCTGACTTCCAAGCCCGGGCTCTTTCCACTGAGCCACGCTGCTTCAAAGAAAGAAAGTCAGGGGGATGTAAAAGGGAGTGGGAGAAGAGAAAAGGAAGGCTTAGTCAGGGAAGGCCTCTTAGAGGAAGAGGGCAGGGATCTTTTCTACCAACTCTATTGTACTCTCCCACACTCTCAGTATGGTGCTCTGCACACAGTAAGGGCTAGTAAATACTATTGTTTGAATGATTGTCAGTCAATTAAATTTATTGAGCCCTTACTATGTGCAGAGTGCTGTACTTATCCCTCAGAAGAGGAGACTAGAACAATATAACGGACACATTCCCTGCCCACAATCACCTTACAGTCTAGAGAGGGTGAGACAAACATAAATACATAAAATGACAGATATTCATTCATTCATTCAATCGTATTTATTGAGCGCTTACTGTGTGCAGATCTCCGTACTAAGTGCGTGGAAAGTACAATTCAGCAGAGATAATCCCTACCCAACAACGGGCTCACAGGCTAGAAGGGGGGAGACAGACAACAAAACAAAACAAAGCAAGTAAACAGGCATTAATAACATCAATACAAATAAATAAAATTATAGATATATACACACCATTAATAAAATAAATAGAATTATAGATATGTACATATATGCACAAGTGCTGTGGGCAGAGAGAGGGAGTAGGGGTGATGGGGAGGGGAGGGAGAGCAGAGGAAAAGGGGGGCTCAGTGTGGCAAGGCCTCCTGGAAGAGGTGCACAGAACTGAGAATCAATAGATCGATCAGTCAATCAATCTATCATATTTATTATTATTATTAATAATAATAATAATAATTAAAATAATGGCATTTATTAAGTACTTACTATGTGCAAAGCACTGTTCTAGGCGCTTGGGAGGTTACAAGCTGATCAGGTTGTCCCGGGGGGGGGGGGTTCACAGTCTTAATCCCCATTTTTCCAGATGAGGTAAGAGCCATAGAGAAGTGCAGTGACTTGCCCAAAGTCACACAGCTAACAAGTGGTGGAGCCGGGATTTGAACCCATGACCTCTGACTCCAAAGCCCGGGCTCTTTCCACTGAGCCATACCGCTTCTGAGCCCTTACTATGTTCAGAGCACTGTACTAAGCTCTTGGGAGAGTACAACACAGCAGACCTATCAGGGAAAGTTTATATGGTCATAAACTGTTCTCAGAAACAAAAGTATTTAGTATTTAGTATTACTAAATAGAAGGTCATGGTTTCTAATCCTGGCTCTGCCACTTATCTGCTGTATGACCTTAGGCAAGTCACTTCACTCCTCTGTTCTTCAGTGACTTCATCTGTAAGTTGGGGATGAAGAATGTGAGCCCCGTGTGGGACATGAACTGTTTCCAACTGGACTTTCTTGTATCCAGCACTAAGTACAGTGCCTGACACATAGTAAGCGCTTAACAAATACTATAATTATCATTATTATTATTAGTAGTATTATTATCATACTTGGTAGTAACATCTGTACTGCCTTCACAAAATGATTTCCTTGCCTTTCCCTCTTTTAAAATTTATGTATTTTTTCAATGCCATTTTTTAAGTGTTTACTATATGCCAGACACTGAGCACTGGGGTAGATTTAAGATAATTAAGTTGGACACAGTCCATGTCCCACATGGGGCTCAAAGTTTTACAGTTGAGATAACTTTGGAACAGAAAAATTAAGTGGCTTGCCTAAGGCCACACAGCAGACAAGTGGCAAAACTGGAAATAGAACCCAGGTCCTTTGACTCCCAAGCCCGGGTTCTTTCCACTAGCCATGCGGCTTCTCTTCTTTCTTCATAAACAAATTTTCCATCATGACCTGGTTCACCATCCATGAACCAGGTATAGAGTTGGTCTTCCTGTATCCATTTTCACTCCATTCAATATTTAACTCTGGAAATTTGGAGGTACATGCTGAATTGGGGGAAAAAAAATGATTGGAATTCTCCAATTGAGCCTTGAGAAGGAAATGCAGATTTTCTGCTCCCTATAATAAGTTATAGCATTCCTTTGATTTTTAATCTGCCTTTATCAAACTTTTCCAATAATCTGCCTTCATCAAAATGCATTATCATCTTGGAAAAGCCTACGGAGAACTGAGAAAACCTTCCCATTTTAAGCCATTGAACAGCATGGTCTAGTGGGAAGAACACAGGCCTTAGAGTCAGAGGATCTGGGTTCTAATCCTGGCTTTTTAACTTGCCTGGTGTGTGACTTTGTACAAGTCATTTCACTTCTCTGTACCTGTTTCCTCTCTGTATACAGTAAGCACTCAATAAATACACTTAAAATGAATGAACTGTTCTCCCTCCTACTTAGCCTGTGAGCCCCATGTGGGACTTTGTCCGACCTGAATAACTTGCATTAACTTGCATTAGGAGAAGCAGCGTGGCTCAATGGAAAGAGCACAGGCTTGGGAGTCAGAGGTCCTGGGTTCAAATCCTGACTCTGCCAATTGTCAGCTGTGTGACCTTGAGCAAGTCACTTAACTTCTCTGTGCCTCAGTTACCTTACCTGTAAAATGGGGATTAAGACTGTGAGCCCCATGTGGGACAACCTGATCACCTTGTATCCTCCCCAGTGCTTAGAACAGTGCTTTGCACATAGTAAGCGCTTAACAAATGCCATTATTATTATTATTATTAACCCCAGCACTTAGAATAGTGCTTGACACATAGTAAGTGCTTAACAAGTACCATTAAAAATAATCATTTAAAAAATTACCCTAAAAAAAAATTAAATAAATAGGGGAAGCAACATGGCATAGCGGATAGAGCATGGGCCTGGGAGTAAGAAGGTCATGGGTTCTAATCTGGGCTCTACCACTAATTTGCTATGTGACCTTAGGCAAGTCACTTCATTCCTCTGTGCATCAGTGACCTCACCTGTAAAATGGGGATTGAGACTGTGAGCCCCATGTGGCGTAGAGACTGTGTCCAACTCAATTTGCTTGCATCCATCCTAGTGCTTAGTACAAAGTCTGACAACAAGCACTTAGTACAGTGCTCTGCACATAGTAAGCGCTCAATAAATACAATTGAATGAATACAGCAAGCACTTAAATACCATAATTATTATTATTATTATTATCCTTTAAGTCAGCACTGTGTCAGTATTACAGCCCAGGATCCTAGGGAAAAGTCTTACTCCTAGTCCTAAATGCCACAGCGTTTATTTAAGACCTACTTTGTATTAAGTTCTGCTATGTCTTAGCCATGACTCCACCATCAATTTCCGATCCTCTAGACATGGGCTTCTGGGCTCTGAAGAGCAGGGAATTACAGAGGCTGCAGAGAAGTAATAATAATAATAATAATCATAATGGCATTTGTTAAGCGCTTACTATGTGCAGAGCACTGTTCTAAGCGCTGGGGGGGATACAGGGTGATCAAGTTGCCCTACGTGGGGCTCACAATCTTAATCCCCATTTTGCAGATGAGGTAACTGAGGCTCAGAGAAGTGAAGTGACTTGCCCAAGGCCACACAGCAGACATGTGCATAAGTTGGGATTCGAACCCTTGACCTCTGACTCCAAAGCCCATGCTCTTTCCACTGAGCCATGCTGCTTCACGGAAGTGCTGTCTAGCAATTGTATGCATTTGACAGGCTGTTCCCTGTTGGGAAACAAATGAGGAAACTTGACTCTAAAATACAAACTTATTATCCCAGTCAGGATCACGGGAGCAGGCTAAATATCCTGCTTTCAGGATCTGATCTCTGTTAGCGAAGACAATCCTCAAAAAATTGCACTTTTTGGCTTGAAGAAAGTCTTTGTTCTGAAGATAAGAAATCAAAGCTTCTTTTGCTGAAAAACATTCTTTCAAAAAGGAGTGAAATAGGAAGGAAAAGTGTTTCCAAGGGTTAGATTTCTGTGTTGAGACATTTCCATTTATAACAGTTTATAAGCTCCTCCTAGGGCCCCTGAGGTAGAGAAGTCTTGATTGATTAGGTGAGACTGATGAACAAAATCTCTCCCACTGTTGTGTCTTTACCATTGAATTCTATTGATCGATTGCTGGTGTTTATTGAACACTTACGGAGTGTAGAGGACTGTACTAAGTTCTTGGGAGAGTGCAGTGGCATAGGTAGGCATGATCCCTGCCCTTAAGGAGCTGGGGAGATAGATATTAAAATAAATTACAGAGAAGGTAAGCCACAGAGTATTCATTCATTAATTCAATCAATTGTATTTATTGAGCGCTTACTGAGTGCAGAGCACTGTACCAAGCACTTGGGAAGTACAAGTTGGCAACATGTAAAGATAGTCCCTACCCAACAACGGGCTCACATATGAAAATAAATGCTGGAGGGTGGGGATAGAGTGAATATGAAAGTCCTCAGAGGGAATAGACAAGTGATGATGATGATGGTATTCGTTATATCAATCAATTGTATTTATTGAGCGCTTACTGTGAGCAGAGCACTGTACTAAGTGCTTGGGAAGTACAAGTTGGCAACATATAGAGACAGTCAATCAATCAATCAATCATATTTATTGAGCGCTTACTATGTGCAGAGCACTGTACTAAGCGCTTGGGAAGTACAAATTGGCAACATATAGAGACAGTCCCTACCCAACAGTGGGCTCACAGTCTAAAAGGGGGAGACAGAGAACAAAACCAAACATACTAACAAAATAAAATAAATAGAATAGATATGTACAAGTAAAATAAATAAATAAATAAATAGAATAATAAATATGTACAAACATATATACATATATACAGGTGCTGTGGGGAAAGGAAGGAGGTAAGATGGGGGGATGGAGAGGGGGACGAGGGGGAAAGGAAGGAAAGGGCTCAGTCTGGGAAGGCCTCCTGGAGAAGGCGAGCTCTCAGTAGGGCCTTGAAGGGAGGAAGAGAGCTAGCTTGGCGGATGTGGGGAGGGAGGGCATTCCAGGCCCGGGGGATGATGTGGGCCGGGGGTCGATGGCGAGACAGGCGAGAACGAGGCACGGTGAGGAGATTACTATATGCCAAGCACTGTTTAAGCACTCGGGTAGATACAATACTATTGAGGCCTGTCTACTTGTTTTGTTTTGTTGTCTGCCTCCCCACTTCTAGGCTGTAAGCCCATTATCGGTTAGGGATTGTCTCTATTGCTGAATTGTACTTTCCAAGTGCTTAATATAGTGCTCTGCACACAATAAGCACTCAATAAATACGATTGAATAAATACCAGGTAATCAGGTGGTCCCACGTAGTGCTTACAGTCTTAATCCCCATTTTCCACATGAGGTAACTGAGGCACAGAGATGTGAAGTGACTTGTCCAAAGTCACACAGCTAACCAGTGGTGGAGCCGGGATTAGAAGCCATGACCTCCGACTCCCAAGCCCGGGCTCTATCCACTGAGCCATGCTGTGGGACACAGAGAGGGAGGTGGTTAGTTTGGAGGATATGAGAGGCTAATCAAGGAAGGCTTCCTGGGGGAGATAAGGCTTGAAGATGGGGGGAGCAGTGGTCTGTCGATTTCATTCATTCCATCGCATTTATTGAGTGCTTACTGTGTGCAGAACACTGTACTAACTACTTGGAAGAGTACTATATAGAGTTGGTAGACAAATTCCCTGACCACACCAAGAGTTTACAGTCTTGAGGTAAAGGCAGACATTAATGTAAATGAATAAATCACGGATATGGAAAAAAGTGCGTTCTGAGGATGGGGAACAGCGTGGCTCAGTGGACAGAGCCCAGGCTTGGGAGTCAGAGGAAGGAAATTGTTATATTGTACTCTCCCAAATGCTTAGTACAGTGCTCTGCATTCAGTAAGTACTCAATAAATACAATTGACTGACTGACTGACTGTTTTTGATTTTGAAATGACCAGGTACCAGAGTACAGTATAACAATATAACAGATACGCTCCCAGCCCACAATGAGCTTACTGTCTAGAGAGGGGAGACAGGCATTAATGGTTTAGTGGATAGAGCCTGGGAATCAGAAGGTCTTGAGTTCTAATCCCAGCTCTGCCACTTGTCTGCAGTGTGACCTTGGGCTAGCTATTTCACTTTTCTGGGCCTCAGTTAACTCTTCTGTAAAATGGGGATTGAGACTGTGAGCCCCATGTGAGACAGGTTCAATGTAAAGCCCAATTTGTTTGTATCCACCCCAGTGCTTAGTATAGTGCCTGACACATAGTAAGGACTTAACAAATGCCATTATTATTATTATTATTATTATTATTATTATAAATACATTCATTTAATCGTATTTATTGAGTGTTTACTGTGCGCAGAACACTGTTTCAACAGTAAACAGACACAATTCCCTGCCGACAATGAGCTTACAGTGTATACGGTGTGGGGGAGATAAATTGCAGATATGTACATAAGTGGTGTGGGGCTGGGAGGGGGGATGAATAACGGCTGGGAGGGGGGATGAATAACAATAATAATAATGGTATTTGTTAAGCGCTTACTATGTGCAAAGCACTGTTCTAAGTGCTGGGGAGGTTACAAAGTGATCAGGTTGTCCCCATGGTGGGCTCACAGTCTTAATCCCCATTTTACAGATGAGGTATCTGAGGCACAGAGAAGTTAAGTGACTTGCCCAAAGTCACACAGCTGACAGTTGGTGGAGCTGGGATTTGAACCCATGATCTCTGACTCCAGAGCCCGCGCTCTTTCCACTGAGCCACCCTGCCTCTCCGAATAAAGGTAATAAAGGGAGCAAGTCAGGGCAACGCAGAAGGGAGTGGGAGAAGAGGAGAGAAGAGCTTAGTCAGGGAAGAACATGAAGGTGTCCAATTCTGAATCCTTACTGATCCATGAAGGGACCAGGTGAAACACAGACTGTCCCCAGGTATAAAATCTCACAAATGATCATCCCTACTTAATACTTATAGTTTTTGTTAAGTTCTGACTATGTTCCAGGCACTGTAGTAAGCGCTGTGGCAGATTCCAGTTAGGTTGGATGCAGTCCATGTCCCACATTAATTAATTAATACATTCAATCGTATTTATTGAGCGATTACTGTGTGCAGAGCACTGTACTAAGCACTTGGAAAGTACAATTTGGCAACAGACAATCCCTGCCCAACAACAGGCTCACAGTCTAGAAGTGGGGAGACAGACAGCAAAACAAAACAAAGCAAGTAGACAGGCATCAATAGGGTCTCATAGTAATAATCCCCATTTTACAGATGAGGTAACAGGCACAGAGAAGTGAAGTTAATTGGCCAAGGTCACACAGCAGACCAGTGAAGGAACTGAGATTCAAACCCATGTCCTTCTGATTTCCAGGCCCATGCTCTATACACTAGGCTATGCTGCTTCCTAGCAAAAGTCTTTCCTTTCCCACATTGTTGACTCAATGGTTGCACCTGACAATTTGAAGAACACCTCATTGTACTAATAATAGTTGTGGTATACATTTAGTGTTTACTACGGGTCAAGCACTGAAGGGCTTTCCCTTCAAAGCCCTACAGAGAGCTCACCTCCTCCAGGAGGCCTTCCCAGATTGAGCCCCCTACTTCCTCTCTCCCTCCTCCCCCTCCCACCCCCCTACCTTGCCTCTTTCCCCTCCCCACAGCACCTGTATATATGTTTGTACATATTTATTACTCTATTTATTTTACTTGTACATATTTATTCTATTTATTTTATTTTGTTAATATGTTTTGTTTTGTTCTCTGTCTCCCCCTTCTAGACTGTGAGCCCACTGTTGGGTAGGGACTGTCTCTATATGTTGCCAACTTGTACTTCCCAAGCACTTAGTACAGTGCTCTGCACACAGTAAATGTTCAATAAATACGATTGAATGAATTAATGAACTGTGCTAAGCCCTGGGATAGATGTAGGTATCACCCATCACCTGTGGACAGGTCCTTTCAGAAATCGGTGTAGAGATGGAGGGAGAGAGAGAGAGAGACTGGGGATGGAAAGCCTGAGTTTTATACGTAATTTATTCTGTGAGGCAAATCGAATTATTTGATTATTTTGGACACAGAGAAGTGAATTATTTGATTATTTTGGACACGGCGAATTGAACTTCCCTTTCGGGAGGAATATGATTATTTAATGATTTTAGAGCTTCCCTATCGGGAGCAATGTACTTAGGTGTTAGTCATGCCTGGTAAAATACCCAGGTCCCACCCAGGAGGAAGTCACATATGGTTTGTTCGTGTGCGGTGAGGTGGCTAGCTCTCACGCACTTCCCACTCGGGAGGAATCCATTAATTCATTCCACATCCATGGCAAAGCACCCAGCTTCCAGCCCCACAAGCATTCAGCAAGACGGGACACTCACCCAGCCCACGGCTCCTCATTTGGTGCAGGCCGAGCGGGCATCTCACGCTCTGGGCAGAGGTGACCTGCTGCAAGTTTTGATCCGCTGCTCAGAGGGTCAGAGGCCACAGGTATTTATCACCTATGCTCCTCGGCCATTCCAGCTTCCGGCCTCAGTTTATCCAGTCTCCACCCTCCCCCACTCCATACCTAATTTGATCACCACAGGGGAAAGGGACACCTTCTGTATTCCTGGCTTGGGCCATCAATCTAGCAGTTTTGGTTGTGGGGGCATTATCCTACCTGCACTTTTGGGCAGTCATGAGATAGCATTTGACTTTGAGATGGTGGGTATCCCGGGGTCATCTTGGGACAGTAGGATAATCAAGTTGGACACAGTCCCAGTTAGAACTGGCTCACACTCTTAGCGGGAAGGAGATCAGGTATTTAATCCCCATATTTACAGATGAGGAAACTGAGGCACAGAATGGTTCAGTGATTTGCCCAAGATCACACATCAGGCAAGTGGTGGAGCTGGGATTACCATCTGACTCCAAATCCTGTGCTCTTATTTTTTTTAATGATATCTATTAAGCACTTACTATGTGCCAGGCATTATTCTAAGTGCTGAGTAGTGTGGCTTTATGGGAAAGAGCATGGTCTTGGGAGTCAGAGGGCATGGGTTCTAATCCCAGCTCTGCCACTTGTCTGCTCATGACCTTGGGCAAGCCACTTAACTTCTGTGGGCCTCAGTTACCTCATCTTTTAGACTGTGAGCCCAATGTTGGGTAGGGACTTTCTCTATATGTTGCCGATTTGTACTTCCCAAGCGCTTAGTACAGTGCTCTGCACATAGTAAGCGCTCAATAAATATGATTGATGATGATGATCTGGAAAATGGGGATTAAGACTGTGAGACCCATGTGGGACAACCTGATTACCTTGTACCTTCCCCAGCACTTAGAACAGTGCTTGGAACATAGTAAGAGCTTAACAATTATTATTATTATTATTATTATTATTATATAAGTTAATCAAGTTGGACACAGTCCCTGTTCCCCATAAGGCTCACAGTCTTACATGGGGCTGACAGTCTTATCTGTTGTATTTTCATTCATTCACATTCATTCAATCGTATTTATTGAGCACTTACCATATGCAAAGCACTGCGTTAAGCGCTTCGGAGAGTACAACATAACAACAAACAGACACATCCCGTGCCCACAGTGAGTATTTTCCTACATTCTTAAGTTGAGATCAATTTAACTCTCCTTTAATCTCCAACCAATCGTCCAGTTAGTTTTTAAACTTCTCTTTGGGATGTAGTCATTAACATGGCCTTCTTTCCTCCAGCCTCATCTTATCACAACAGATAAATTCTAGGACCTTCCACTCTACTATTTCTTCAAGGCAGAGAGAATCATCTAAGCCTAGAGAATCAGAGTAAGTCCCAGCAGTGAAGAGGGAGACTCGGAAGGCGGAAAATCACCCGCGTCTTGGGAAATCTACCCCGAGTCCACCAAGTGGGCAGTGTATTCTGTCAGCATTCCAAAGCACAAGCCATTTAACCTCTCCAGTTCCCAGCTGATGGCACTCCAAAGTGAGCCCTGAATTATAATGCCTTATCGCAGAAGTGTTGTAAGACTTGATTAATTGTTTATAAAGCACTTAGACACTCTCAGGTGACAAGAGTCTTGTCGATACAAAATATTATTTATTATCATTCCTTGGAGAGAGAGAGAGATTGAGCCCAAGTGCTCTGAAAAGAAGGCCCACAGCCAGAAGCTCAGGTTTCTAATCACCGCTCTAACACACAGCCCCTCCGAGACTTGCAGAAAGTCACTTAACTCCTTCCTCTTTAGTTCCCAGCCCTGGGCACCAGCTGAGAAGCTCTGAGCTGGGCGGTGGGGGACCCAGGTTCTAATCCCAGCCCCGCCAGTCTTTGAAGAATATCTGGTTGTTTGCTGAGCTCCTTGTGAAGTTCCAGGCTCTTCCCACCTTTTGGGAGCATTTGGAGGTCCATTTGGTTCTGCAGTGTGGGGGTGGGATGTTCTCAAATAGCACCAAGCTATGGGAAAATGGCAGGATAGTAACTTTCATTCATTCATTCATTCATTCAATCATCATCAATCGTATTTATTGAGCGCTTACTATGTGCAGAGCACTGTACTAAGCGCTTGGGAAGTACAAATTGACAACATATAGAGACAGTCCCTACCCAACAGTGGGCTCACAGTCTAAAAGGGGAAGACAGAGAACAAAACCAAACATACTAACAAAATAAAATAAATAGAATAGATATTGAGCGCTTACTGTGTGCAGAGCACTGTACTAAGCGCTTGGGAAGTACAGGTTGGTAAATGTGTACACATAATTCATAAAATAAATATAATAATAAATATGTACAAATATACGCAAGTGCTGTGGAGCGGGGAAGGGGGTAGAACAGAGGGAAGGAGCCAGGGCGATGGAGGGGAGGAGGAGCAGAGGAAAAGGGGGGACCAGTCTGGGAAGGCCTCCTGGAGGAGGTGAGCTCTCAGTAGGGCTTTGAAGGGAGGAAGAGAGCTAGTTTGGCTGATGTGAGGAGGGAGGGCATTCCAGGCCAGAGGAAGGACGTGGGCCGGGGGTCGACGGTGGGACAGACGAGAATGAGTTCTACCCAGACAGACCCACATGGGGGGAAGACCACCCCCTCACCCTCTCTCCACCTCCTATCCAGGTGGTGCTGTGGACGTGTGCCTTACAGCAGAGCTGACCATATTAATAAGACATCCTTCTTCTCTTCCAGTGAGTTCCTGGGGGAATATAGAAAGCACTTTGCCAATGTATAATATTCTGATTTTTTAGGGTGGACAGGACGTAAAGTGAAAACGTTTGCCAACTCACCACCCTACTTGCTTCTCATAGTGCATTTGTGTTAAGCAATTCAAGGCTAGCTCGTTTTTTCAATAATAACAATAATAATGATGGCATTTGTTCATTCATTCATTCAATTGTATTTATTGAGAGCTTACTGTGTGCAAAGCACTGTACAAAGTGCTTGGAAAGAACAATTCAGCAATAAAAAGAGACATTCCCTGCCCACAACGGGCTCACAGTCTAGAAGGAGGGAGATAGACAGACAGACACAGTCCAAAGAGGAGGGAGAACTAGTCTTCAATCCCCATTTTGCAGGTGAGGAAACTGAGGCCCAGAGAAGTGAAGTGACTTGCCCAAGGTCATAAAGCAGTCAAGCGGCAGAGCCAGGATTATTATTATTTAATAATAACTGTGGTGTTATGTGTTTGCTATGTGCCCGGCATTGTAATAAGCACTGGGGTGGGTACAACCAAATTGAATTGGACACTGTCCCTGTCCCACATGAGACTTCCAGTCTTAATCTCCATTTTATATATGAGGGAACTGAGGCCCAGAGAAGTAAAGTGACCTTCCCAAGGTTACACAGCAGACAGGTGGCAGAGCCAGGAATAGAACCCATGACCTTTGGATTCCCAGGCCCGTGCTCTAGCCACTACGCCATGCTGCTCCTCGTGGCTGCTGCTTCTCTCCGATTGATAATGCCAATAAAAGTAAAGATCTAATGTGTCAGCCAAAGCCCACTTGTAAAGAGCCTTGTTGCAAATCGGTCTTCAATTTCCCCACATCTTTCTCCCTAACATCTGCCTCTTTCCACCTCACCCTCAAGGGGGGAAAGCACATTATAAATCTGTGTTTGGCATGGAATCTATGTCTCAGGCCTCTCTTCCTGTCTACCAAAGCTCGACACCAAAAGCATTTAAAAGGGTCTTTGGGGAGTTCATCGCTTCTCCCCATCTTCCTCTCCCCGAGCTCAAGGAATGAAAGGTGTTTAAAAGGCTTTCTCCACTTACGTCCCTTTCTCGCTTGTTCTGAGATAAGTGACACTTGCGTCTCCCCAATTCCCCAGCTGCCGATCACATTCTGATGCACACGATGATCGCTTTTGCAGCCTCAAACATTCCCACAACATTCTCCAGTCCTTCGAATAATAATAAAATAATAATAATAATAATAATAATAATAGTAATAATAATAATGTTGGTATTTGTTAAGCGCTTACTATGTGCCAAGCACTGTTCTAAGTTCTGGGGGAGATACAAGGTCATCAGGTTGTCACACGTGGGGCTCACAGTCTTCATCCCCATTTGACAGATGAGGTAACTGAGACACAGAGAAGTGAAGTGACTTGCCCAAGATCACACAGCTGACAAGCAGCGGAGTCGGGATTAGAGCCCCCAACCTCTTACGCCCAAGCCCAGGCTCTTGCCACTAAGCCACACTGCTTCTCTTGTAGTATTTCTTAAGCACTTACTAGGTGCAAGGCACTGCCCTCAGGGCAGGGGTGAATACAATATTAATAATTGTGGTATTTGCTGAGCATCTACTATGTGCCAGGCACTGTCCTAAGCACTGGGGTAGATACAGGCTAATCAGGTTGGATGCAGTCCTTGTCCCACAGGGGGCTCGCTGTCTTAATGCCTTTTATAATAAACAAGGTGAACAGGTTGTCCCACAAGGTGCTCACAGTCTTAATCCCGATTTTACAGGTGAGGTAACTGAGGCCCAAAGAAGTGAAATCACTTGTCCAAAATCACACAACAGGCAAGTGGCAGAACCGGGATTAGATCCCTTTTGACTCACAGACCCATCCTCTATCCACACAGCGTGGCTCAGTGTTAAGAGCCCGGGCTTTGGAGTCAGAGGTCATGGGTTCAAATCCCGGCTCCACCAACTGTCAGCTGTGTGACTTTGGGCAAGTCACTTAACTTCTCTGGGCCTCAGTTACCTCATCTGTAAAATCGGGATTAAGACTGTGAGCCCCTTGTGGGACAACCTGATCACCTTGTACCCTCCTCAGTGCTTAGAACAGTGCTTTGCACATAGTAAGCACTTAATAAAACCATCATCATTATTATTATTATTGTTATCCTCTATCCACTAAGCCATGCTGCTTCTCAGCATACTGTAATTTGATGTAGCGTCTCACTTTTTTAAGTGTAGTCAACAGAGATTCCCGCTTATTGTGATTAAGCCAGCAGCCCTGGCACATCCAAACCTAGCTTGTCTCCTCAAATGAAAGAATAGAATGGATTCAACTCCATGATCTCATCTAAAGCCTTTTAGGAAGATGGGAATTCTGGTCCTGGAAATGAGCACTGACACAAAAACTCTCTTCAATTTTGGGTGTGCCTCCCAAACCTTGAAACCACTGTCTGGTGCTTTGCTGTGTGAAGCATTTTGACTATCCATAAAATTATAATGATAATAATAATGATAACAATGATAATAATAATAATAATTATTATTATGGCATTTGTTAAGCACTTACTATATGCCAAGTACTGTTCTAAGCGCTGGGGAGATACAAGGTAATCAGGTTGTGCCACATGGAGCTCACAGTCTTCATCCCCATTTTACAGATGAGTTAAATGAGTCTCAGAGAAGTTAAGTGACTTGCTCAAGGTCACAAAGCAGACATGTGGCGGAGCCGGGATTAGAACACATGACCTCTGACTCCCAAGCCCAGGCTCTTGCCACTTAACCACACTGAATTGTGGTATCTGTTAATCTGAGCACTGCTCTGAGCACTGGCATAGATACACCAAGACTGCGAGCTTTGGGGAAAGGAATTCTCTGTTTGTTATTGTATTGTACTTTCCCAAGCACTTAATACAGGGCTCTGAGAACAGTAAGCGCTTAATAAATATGACTGATTAAGCGAGGCTTAGTGGAAAGAGCACGGGTTTGGGAGCTGGAAGTCGTGGGTTCTAATGCCGACTCCGCCACTTGTCAGCTGTTTGACTTTGGGCAAGTCATTTCTCTGTTCAGTGACCTCATCTGTAAAATGGGGATTAATAATAATAATAATAATAATAATAATGGCATTTATTTAGTGCTTATTATGTGCAGAGTACTGTTCTAAGAGCTGGGGAGGTTACAAGGTGATCACGTGGGGCTCATAGTCTTAATCCCCATTTTATAGATGAGGTAACTGAGGCCCAGAGAAGTGAAGTGGTTTGCCCAAATTCACGCAGCTGACAAGCGGCGGAGGTGGGATTTGAACCCATGAGCTCTGACTCCAAAGCCCAGGCTCTTTCCAGTAAGCCATGCTGCTTATCTATCACTTCAGTCTATCACTAAATCCTGTCAGTTCAGCTTTCAAAAAATCACAAAAATCCACCCTTTCCTCTCCCTCCAAACTGCTACCATGTTAATCCAAGGATTTATCCTGTCCTGCCTTGATTACTCTATCAGCCTTCATTGCTGACCTCCCTGCCTCCTGTCTCTCCACACACCAGTCCATACTTCACTCTGCTACTCAGATCATTTTTCTGAAATGAGGTGCATGGAATATGTTGGCCTTAGAGAAGCAACGTGGCTCAGGGGAAAGAGCGTGGGTTATGGAGTCAGAGGTCATGGGTTCGAATCCCGGCTCTGACAATTGTCAACTGTGTGACTTTGGGCAAGTCACTTCACTTCTCTGGGCCTCAGTTCCCTCATCTGTAAAATGGGGTGAAGACTATGCACTCCCCGTGGGACAACCTGATCACCTTGTAACCTCCCCAGCACTTAGAACAGTGCTTGGCATATAAGCGCTTAATAAATGCCATCATAAAACAAAAGTGTGAGGGTCATGATGTAATAGGAGATCAACAAGGTAAGATAGGAATAATAATGATGGCATTTGTTAAGCACTTACTATGTGCAAAGCACTGTTCTAAGCACTGGGGAAGATACAAGGTGATCAGGTTGTCCCACGGGGGGCTCACAGTCTTCATCCCCATTTTACAGGTGAGGTACCTGAGGCACAGGGAAGTTAAGTGACTTGCCTAAAGCCACACAGTTGACAACTGGCGGAGCTGGGATTTGAACCCATGACTTCTGACTCTTAGGGGAGAGCTGACTGAGTGCCTTAAAACTTTATCATATCTCCATTTTACAGATGAGAAAAGTAAGGCCCAGAGAGGGTGTGTAATTTGGTCAAGGTCACCCAGAGAATGCTCAGTGCTTAGTACAGTGCTCAGCACACAGTAAGTGCTTAATAAATATGATTGAATGAATGAATAAACCTGTATCAAAGTTGAGCCTAGAATAAAGAAAGCAGCATGGTCTAGTGCATAGAGAATGGGCCTGAGAGTCACAGGACCTGGGTTCTACTCCCAGCTCCGCCACTTATCTGCTGTGTGACCTTGGGTGAGTCACTGGTGGAGTCTGGTTAGTACTTGGAAGTGAGACCACCTGGGAATACCGGATGCCATAGGCTTTTAGAGAAGTAGAATGTCGTAGTGAATAAAGCATGTGTCTGGGAATCAGAAGGTCATGGTTTCTAATCCCGGCTCTGCCACTTGCCTACTGTGTGAACTTGGACAAGTCACTTCACTTCTCTGGGCCTCAGTTACCTCATCTGGAAAATGGGGATTGAGACTGTGAACCCCACGAGGGACAGGGTCTGTGTCCAATCCGACTTGCTTGTATCCACCCCAGTACTTAGCATAGTGCCTGGTACATAGTAAGCACTTAACAAATACCATAATAATAATTAGAGAAGCAGTGTGGCTCAGGGAAAAGAGCCCGGGCTTTGGAGTCAGAGGTCATGGGTTCGAATCCCGGCTCCACCACATGTCTGCTGTGTGACCTTGGGCATGTCACTTAACTTCTCAGAGCCTCGGTTACCTCATCTGTAAAATGGGGATGATGACTGTGAGCCCCACGTGAGACAACCTGATCACCTTGTATCCCCCCAGCGCTTAGAACAGTGCTTTGCACATAGTAAGTGCTTAACAAATGCCATTATTATTATTATTACTAATAATAATAATAATTCTCTGTCCCTTCATCTGTAAAGTGGGGGTTAATCCTACTCCCCCCTACAAAAACTGTAACTCCCACGTGAAACAGGGACTGTTTTCAACCTGATTATCTTGTATCTACCCCAGTGCTTACTACAGTGCTTCGCAAATTGTACACTCTGAACAAATATCGTAACAATAGTTTGTGTCTTCTGACGGCCTATCCCAATGCTCCTGCCACTAGCCCATGCAGCCTGTCATGCCTGCTTATGTATACCTCTCACAGTCCTTAGTTGACAGATGCATGGGTTTTGGAGAGCATTATCTTTCAAGCCCCAGGCTTTTTGGATTCCAAAGAAAAACAATCAGCACTCTGTAAAATCCTTAAACTAAGAACCTATTTTCCGTGGCCATCACTGTTGAACAGGCACTGAACCCTCAACTGCAAAAATAAATTTACTCAAGGAAACACCGAATAAATCCCGTTTGGGTCTGACATTAGGTAAAAGGAAAAACTCAGGCTTTCACTTCTATACTCTGAGCTCTGTCACGTGCGATACAGCAGAATTAGCAGACACATCCCTTGCCCATAACAAACTTACAATCTAGAGCTGGGGACAGACATTAACATAAATAAATAATTCATGTATAATATGTAATTCCAATCTAATTTAAACGTAATTTTCATCATTACTGTAATGGTATTATCCTTATTAATATCAAGCCTTCACTCTCTTTTCTGAATCAAGTTTCTTTTCCACTCAGCCGAAATCATTGAAGTCCATGAATAAACTCTAAGCTCAAGTGAGGATACTCATGCCCAAACTGATAAATTGTTCTAGTTTGATGTGTGTCACTAAAGCCTCACGGCCCCCTGTGCTAATTTCTCCAGTTGTGAAAAGATATATTTGGATTGACAGTTGAAAGTGCTTCTTAAAACATGTTTTTAATGCTGAGTAATGAGGATAAAATATGAACCAATTCTGGCAGTTTAACAATGCACTTAAACCTTTCATAGTGATGTCAAACACCATAATCCTCCAAAAATCTGAGTTCAAATAGCCTTAATATTATATTTAATGAAATTTAAATCCTATAATTACCCCTATTAAGCCACTCCCTTTAAATCATTCTAGTCCATTGATTGAAGCAAAAGCTGTAGGCGCTAAATGGCAAAATGATAAATCAAAGGAACTCAAAGCCTAAACGTGAGCAGAAAACAGGTCGGGTGAAAAAATATTTTATTCGTCTGAGTATTCAATCTGCTCTTAGATCTGTGTGTTGGAAATGGCTACAAAGGAATATTTACAAAAGCAGATTTAGACAATTAGTTGGAAACTCATTAACAAACCCCGAAAATGAAACACATAATTGCAGTCAATCATCTTTGACCTGTGGCGGGGATAAAATGAGAATTCCAGTACGGGGTATCTGTAAGAGCGAGATGAAACCAGTGAAATATTCAAGAGTTTTTTGGGCTGTGTGAAAGCCTCCACACTTTCACCACACTCCTTACATCTGATCTCCCGAGCACGTCGGACAGGCCTCCCCATAACCAATGGATTGATGGTACTTATTGAGCTCTCACTATGTGCAGAGCCTTGGGAGAGCAGAGTAGAGTTATTAAAGGGCTTCTGCCCTCAGGAGTTTCCTATCAGCCTCTGCTCCATCAATCAATCAATCAATCGTATTTATTGAGCACTTACTGTGTGCAGAGCACTGTACTAAGTGCTTGGGAAGTACAAGTTGGCAACATATAGAGACGGTCCCTACCCAACAGTGAGCTCACAGTCTAGAAGGGGGAGACAGAGAACAAAACAAAACATATTAACAAAATGAAATAAATAGAATAGATATGTACAAGTAAAATAAATAAATAAATAGAGTAAAAAATGTGTACAAATATATATACATATATACAGGTGCTGTGGGGAAGGGAAGGAGGTAAGGCCGGGGGGGATAGAGAGGGTGAGGAAGGGAAGAGGAAGGAGGGGGCTCAGTCTGGGAAGGCCTCCTGGAGGAGGTGAGCTCAGTAGGGCCTTGAAGGGAGGAAGAGAGCTAGCTTGGCGGATGTGGGGAGGGAGGGCATTCCAGGCCAGGGGGATAACGTGGGCCGGGGGTCGACGGCGGGACAGGCGAGAACGAGGGACGGTGAGGAGATTAGCGGCAGAGGAGCGGAGGGTGCGGGCTGGGTTGGAGAAGGAGAGAAGGGAGGTGAGGTAGGAGGGGGCGAGGTGATGGACAGCCTTGAAGCCCAGGGTGAGGAGTTTCTGTGTGATGCGCAGATTGATTGGTAGCCACTGGAGATTTTTGAGGAGGGGAGTAATATGCCCAGAGCGTTTCTGGACAAAGATAATCCGGGCAGCAGCATGTAGTATGGATTGAAGTGGGGAGAGACATGAGGATGGGAGATCAAAGAGAAGGCTGATGCAGTAGTCCAGGCAGGATAGAATGAGAGCTTGAACGAGCAGGGTAGCAGTTTGGATGGCGAGGAAAGGGCGGAGCTTGGCAATGTTGTGGAGCTGAGACCGGCAGGTTTTGGTGACAGCTTGGATGTGAGAGGTGAATGAGAGAGCCGAGTCAAGGATGACACCAAGGTTGCGGGCTTGTGAGATGGGAAGGATGGTAGTGCCGTCAACAGAGATGGGAAAGTCAGGGAGAGGGCAGGGTTTGGGAGGGAAGACAAGGAGTTCAGTCTTGGACATGTGAAGGACATGTGGTCATTGGGAGGACCTGCCGTTAAGAAGTTTACTGTGGTGACCCTGTCTGTAACTTCTGAGGTGGCTGGTCTGAGCCGGGAGGAGTCCAAAATCTGTTCAGGTTTAAGATTGTCATCCTTGTCTTTTACATATTGATTTTGTCTTTTCTTCTATGCCTGCAGCCAACTCCCTCCTCGGCTTAGATTATAAGTCCATTGAAGCCCAAGGAGTCTGTCTTCTGCTACTGCTACTACTGCTATTGCCACTGCAACTCCCAGCCCGGGCCTGGGAGTCAGAAGGACCTGGGTTCTAATTCTGGCTCCACCACATGTCTGCTATGTGACCTTGGGCAAGACACTTCACTTCTCTGGGCCTCAGTTCCCTCATCTGTAAAATGGGGATTGCGTGTGAGCTCCACGTGGGACAGGGATTGTGTTCAACTTGATTAATTTATATCTACTCCAGCACTTAGTACAGTGCCTGTCACATCTTGTCTTATGCAGTCGAGTCATCTCTGAACTATAGCGACACCAAGGACACATCTCTTGGCAAGTCACTTCACTTCTCTGGGCCTCAGTACCTCATCTGTAAAATGGGGATGAAGACTGTGAGCCCCCCATGGGACAACCTGATCTCCTTATAACCTCCCTAGCACTTAGAGCAGTGCTTTGCACATAGTAAGCACTTAATAAATGCCATCATTATTATTATTATTAATATTATTATCTCTCCCAGAACACCCCACCTCCATCTGGTAGTGGATCCACAGAGTTTTCTTGGTAAAAATCCGGAAGTGGTTGACCAGTGCACAGTAAACTTGAGTCTCCACCCTCAAGTTTTTCCCAAGCCACCGCTGCCCAGTACCGGGGAGTTTTGACTTGTAGCGATGGCCTGCCACTCAGTAGCCACTACCCAAACTAGGAATGAAATGGACAATCCTCTGCTTCACTCTCCCTCATGTAGTCAAGACTGGTAGAGGACTGGAAACTGGAAGAGGAGGCGAGGGGGAGCTGAGGAAAAGTGGGGATTAAAACAACGCTTGCCATTTGGCACTCAATCAATCAATTGCATTTATTGAGTGCTTACTATCTGCAGAACACTGTACTAAGCTCTTGGGAGAGTACATTACAACAGAATTAGCAGACACGTTCTCTGCCCACAGCCAGCTTGCAGTCAAGAGAGGGAGTCAGACGTTAATATGAATAAATAGTATGAATAAATAATTTATAAGATAGAATTTAAAGATCTGTACATAAGTTCTGTGGGGTTGGGGGTGGGCCAAATATCAAATATCCAAAGGTCACACATCAGAATGCATACGCAACTCAGAAAGGAGAGGAATCTGGGGAAAAGAGGGTCTAATCAAGGAAGACCTCTTGGAGGAGATGTGTTCTTAGTAATGCTTTGAAGGTGGGGAGTGGGGTGGTCAGGCGTCTATGGAGGAGGGGGAATCCCAGGCCTCGGGGAGGATGTGGGAAAGGGGTCGGGGGCGAGATAGATGAGATGGGGGCCTGGTGAGGATGCTGACACTAGAGAAGCGGAGTATGCGGGCTGAGCTGGAGGAGGAGATCAGTGATGTGAGGTGGGAGGAGGCTAGCTGATTGACTGCTTTGGCATTAGACAAATACCATAATAATAATGACTATGATAATAACCACTAGCTGTCAACATTAGAACAGGGATTACTGTGGCAGTTGAAAAAGGGAAGGGTAAATAGAATCATCCCTCTTCCACTTGATGGTACTGATGCCTGTCTACTTGTTTTGTTTTCTTATCTGTCTTCCCCTTCTAGACTGTTGTTGGCCCGTTGTTGGGTGGGGATTGTCTCTATCAGTTGCTGAATTGTACTTTCCAAGGGCTTAGTAAAGTGCTTTACACACAGTATGTGTTCAATAAATATGACAATGAATGAATGAATGAAGTTCCAGCAACTTTCCTCCTTTTGGAACAGTTTTAGATTTAAGAGGGATCATGCCCTAATGGGAAGAACACAGGCAGTGTGGCTCAGTGGAAAAAGCATGGGCTTTGGAGTCAGAGGTCATGGGTTCAAAACCTGGCTCCACCAATTGTCAGCTGGGTGACTTTGGGCAAATCAGTTAACTTCTCTGCCTCGGTTACCTCATCTGTAAAATGGGGATTAAGACTGTGAGCCCCTCGTGGGACAACCTGATCACCTTGTAACCTCCCCAGAGCTTAGAACAGTGCTTGGAACATAGTAAGCACTTAATAAATGCCATTATTATTATTATTATTATTAACACAGGGGCTAAGAGCCAGGAGACCCAGGTTCTAATCCCAGCCTTGCCCTTAGCCTGCAGACTAAGAGGGAAATGAATTTAGTCTGATCAAGTGACTACCATTTCAGTTGACTCTCATCCACCGTCTAATAATACTTACGGTATTTGTTAAATGCTTACTATGTGCCAGGCACTGTACTAAGCGCTGGGGTGGATACCAGCAAGTCGGGTTGGACACAGTCCCTGTCCCATATGGGGCTCACTGTTTTCAGCCCCATTTTACAGATGAAGTAACTGAGGCACAGAGAAGTGAAGTGGTTTTCCCAAGGCCACAAAGCAGACAAGTGGCAGTGTTGGGATTAGAACCCATGTCCTTAATAATAATAGTAATTATGGCATTTGTTAAGTGCTTACTATGTGCAAAGCACTGTTCTAAGCACTGGGGAGGTTACAAGGTGGTCAGGTTGTCCCACGGGGGGCTCACAGTCTTAACCCCCATTTTACAGATGAGGTAAGTGAGGCACAGAGAAGTTAAGTGACTTGTCCAAAGTCACACAGCTGACAAGTGGCAGAGCTGGGATTTGAACCCATGACCTCTGACTCCGAAGCCCGTGCTCTTTCCATTGAGCCACACTGCTTCTCACTCCTTTCTGACTCTCAGGCCCGGGCTTTAGCCATGCCGTGCTGCTCCTTCAGCTATCCTAATGCTGCCAATTGCTCTTTTCACAGATACTGTATGGGAATAAAACATTAAGTAAACTCACCCAAGAACAAATAGCAAACCTGATGCTATTTGGCTGGATGGCTTTGTCTAGAACAGACATGTAAATGTGCTCTGAACATAACAGGTCCTCATTAAATACCATTGATTGATTGATATATTGATTAATTACCTATCAGGCAATATTTTCAGAAGCATAACTAGAGTTTTTTGCTCACTGGGCATCCTTTTTTAGTGAGAGACACTACAAACGAATCAGCAAACTATCTGAATATTTCGGGCTTAGGTGCCCACTAGATGGAATGCTCCTTGAAGGCTGGGATACATCTACTACTTCATTTTACTACATCTACTACTTCTCTGTGCCTCAGTTACCTCATCTGTAAAATGGGGATTAAGATTGTGAGCCCCCCGTGGGACACCCTGATTACCTTGGAACCTTCCCAGCACTTAGAACAGTGCTTTGCAGGTAGTAAGTGCTTAATAAATGCCATTATTATTATTATTATTATTATTTTACTCTTGCAAGCACTTAGTACAGTGCTCTGTGTACAGTAAGCCCTCAATCAGTAACAGTGACTGACTGAGCAATAAACCAAGCCCTCATGGCCTAGTGGATAGAGCGTGGGCCTGGGAATCAGAAGGTCATGGGTTCTAATCCCTGCTCTGCCACTTATCTATTGTGTGACCTTTGGCCAGTCCTATCACTTCTCTGTGCCTCTGTTACCTCATCTGTAAAAATGGGGATGGAGACTGTGAGCCCTATGTAGGACAGGGTCTGTGTCAAACTCAATTTGCTTGTGTTCCCTGCCCCTCCGCCTCCCACACCCCCCGCCCACGCTCCGGCACATAGTAAGCGCTTAACAAATACCGTAATTATTATTATCATTATTACATATGTTTCCCCTATGTTATATCCAAGACTTTCTTTTGACAACAGGTTTCTGTCTCAATAGAATATGCTATGACATTAGACTTCGTATGGTATTGGACGTGCTTTGGCTCTCAATACTTGGAAAATTGAGTAAAATATGTTTGGTGAAACTAAATCGCCCAGGTAAATTGCAAGAGCAGAGGCAGTCCTTTGACTGCTCCACCTGGATAAAACATTTCAGTTGCATTTTATTTTAGAAGATTGTCTTTTATTTAAGAAATGTAACTCAGTAGAATGAATATTATTTCTGCTAGTCGCTGACTCTTTGCCTTCATCAATCAATCAGTCATATGTATTGAGCACTTACTGTGTTCTAAACACTGTACTAAGTGCTTGGAAAAGTGCAGTGGAATGGAGTTGGTAGGCACCTTCTCTGACCACAGTGAACTTACAGTCTAGAGGATGAGCTTACATATCCTTCCTCTGGCCTGGAATTCCCTCCCTTTTCATCTCTGACAGATCATTGCTCTCGCCACCTTCAAAACCTTATTCAAAGTACATCTCTCCTGAGAGGTCTTCTCCAACTAAGACCTTATTTCCTCTTCTCCCACTCCTTTTTGTGTCACCCTTGCATCCTTTATTCAACCCACTTTTACCCCACAGCACTTAAATACATATCTATAATTTATTTATATATATATATTAATGGCCGTCTCCCCTTCTTGACTATAAGCTTGTTGTGGGCAGGGAATATGTCTACCAATTCTTACACTGTACTTTTCCAATTGCTTAAAGCAGCACTCTGTGCACAGTAAGAGCTCCATAAATACAACTGATTGATTGATTGATATCTATCACCATTCTATCTCTCCCTTTTTCCTCTCCTCCCCCCCCCCCCACCTCCTTCCCCTCCCCACAGCACCTGTATATATGTTTGGACTGATTTATTACTCTATTTATTTTACTTGTACGTATTTACTATTCTATTTACTTTGTTAATGATGTGCATCTAGCTTTATTTCTATTTATTCTGATGACTTGACACCTGTCCACATGTTTTGTTTTGTTGTCTGTCTCCCCGCTTCTCAGCTGTGAGCCCATTGTTGGATAGGGACCATCTCTATATGTTGCCAACTTGTACTTCCCAAGCGCTTAGTACAGTGCTCTACACACAGTAAGCACTCAATAAATACAATTGAATGAATGAATGAATCTCTCAAACCACTGCTAATGTTTCTTTCAAAGGTGTTCTAACAGAAGCTGATTACAGTTCCACAAATTCCCCACCCGATTTAGTCCCAAAGAAAGCTTTTTATTGTCTGAGATTAAAAATAATTTTTAAATCAATCTATCCATCAGTCCCCCCCAAACCCACCCCTGGATTATTACTCAAGCCTCAAGCCTGCAGGTAGAATTTAGTTTTAAGTGCTTAATCTATTCATGTCATCTGTCATTTTAGATCCATTAACTTTGGTTTCTGCTTTTGCGTAAAAAAGATTTGCCGCAGATCACCGGTTCAAACAAGTCTAAATAAAGTCCCCACAAATTAAGTTTGAATTGATTTTTACCCTGGGCCAATGAACCAGCAAATTTGTGTGTGTGTGTGTGTGTGTGTGTGTGTGTGTGTGTGTGTGTGTGTGTGTGTGAGAGAGAGAGAGAGAGAGTGAGTGATGTGCTCACAAAAGCCCAAATATTCACAAAGTATGCTGTCTCCTAGGCGATTAAGATGAGATAAAAGTGGTTTGCAGGGTTTCAAACAGTCATATGCCATATTGCATTAGATCCTTACCCCTTCAAAGCAGCACTTTTTTGTAAGCCAAATATTTCATTAAAATTTCCTGATTTGGCTGGTCCGTAACCTGAAATAGACCAGTTTTTTGCAAAATTAAATGTTTATAAAAAGGAATCATGGATATAAAAAGTTTCCTTTTCCTTTTTCCATTGCTAATTGAAAGTATTAAAAGGGAAACTTTTAGACAGGACATGATTCAGTCAATGAAAAGTATTCATTGAGCCTTTATGGTGGACAGAACACTATAGGCAGTACTCGATCTAATACAACAATGTACACAAACACGATTCCCTCAATCCAACAATGAATCAATCAATTATATTTACTGAGTGCTTACCGTTTGCAGAGCACTGAACCAAGCATTTGAGAGTGTACCCTCAAATAGATTACTGTCAAGCAGGGGGATAAGATAACCCTCTCAGGATGGCACCTGGAGAGTTTTCAGTCCTCTACCAGTCTCGGCTATGGGAGGGAGAGTGAAGCAGAGGCCTGTCCATGCCATTCCCAGCTTGGGCAGTGGCTAGCGAGTGGAAGGCCAATTGCTACAAGTCAAAACTCCCCCATGTAGGGCAGCTGCGGCATGGGAGAGAGTCGAGGGAGGAGACTCAAGTTTACTGTGTGGAAGAAGGCAGTGGTAAACCACGTCTGGATTTTTCCCAGGAAAACTCTGTGGATCCACTATGAGAACGATTGCAGATGGAGGTGGGGCGTTCTGGGAGAGTTGTGTCAATGGAGTCGCTGTGGGTCGGAGAGAGATGACTCTACAGCAAAAGACAAGACAAGACCAGGAAGATATGATATAGGGAAGCAGTGTTGCCTAAGGGAAAGAGCTCATGCCTGGTAGTCAGAGACCCTGGGTTCTAATCCTAGCTCCACTACTTGTCTATTGTATGACCTTAACTTTTCTGTGCCTCAGTGCGGGAAGCACCATGGCTCAGTGGAAATAACCCGTGCTTGGGAGTCAGAGGTCATGGGTTCCAATCCCGGCTCCACCACTTGTCAGCTGTGTGACTTTGGGCAAGTCACCTAACTTCTCTGTGCCTCAGTTACCTTATCCATAAAATGAGGATTAAGACTGTGAGCCCCCCATGGGACAACCTGATCACCTTGTAACCTCCCCAGCGCTTAGAACAGTGCTTTGCACATAGTAAGTGCTGAATATATGCCATTATCATTATTATTATTATTATCATTATCGATAGTTTATTTCTATCAATATCTGTCTTTCTCTCTAGACTGTAAACACACTGTGGGTAATACTAATAATAATAATAATAATGGCGGTATTTGTTAAGCACTTACTATGTGCCAAACACTGTTCTAAACGCTGGAGATCAGGTTGTTCCACGTGGGGCTCACAGTCTTAATCCCCATTTTACAGATAAGGGAACTGAGAAGTGAAGTGACTTGCCCAAAGTCACACAGCAGACAAGGGGCAGAGGTGAGATTAGAACCCACGACCTCTGCCTCCCAAGCCCGTGCTCTTCCCACTGAGCCACACTGGGTAGGGAGTGTGTCGGCTTACTGTTATAATGTACTCTCCCAAGAGCTTAGTACAGAGCTCTAAATACAGTAAGCCCTCAATAAATAAGATTGATTGATTGATGCACTACTCGATCATAAAAAAGACACACCTGGCAACATTAAAGCACATTTTGGTAAAGAAATGAAACCAAAAAGTAATAGAAAATGGTATTTTCTATTTTCTTTAAATCACATGATCACCTTGCCCTCTCCTACCTCACCTTAATATTCTCTTACTAAAACCCAGCCCGCACACTTGGCTTCTCTAATGTCACCCTACTCACCGTATCTCCTTTTCTTCTATTCACCATCGACCTCTTTCCCACGTCCCGCCTCTGGCCTGGAGCCCCCTCCCTCCTCAAATCGAACAGATAATGTCTCTCCCCCACTTCAAAGCCTTATTTAAGGCCCATCTCCTCTGAGAGGCCTTCCCTGATTAAGCCCTCCTTTCCTCTTCTCCCACTCCCTTCTGCGCCACCTTGACTCACTCACTTTATTCATCCCCCTGCCAACCACACAATACTTATGTAATTATATGTACTTTTATTTCTATTAATGTCTGTCTTCCTCTCTAGACTGTAAGCTCATTAGGGGCAGGGAACGTGTTGTTTTATTGTTCTATTGTAGTCTCCCGAGCGCTTAATACAGTGCTCTGCACACACTAAGCGATCAATAAATACAACTGAGTGACTCTTTACTGATTTCAGATGCCCTGTTCCTAAAGAGCTTCGACGAAAGATGATTCCAACTATTCTGAGGCCTCTCGCGAAGTCAAAGACGAAATGTTTCTGCAGTAAATGATGGTTCAGAGAGCAACCCGATGCTAATTGAAGCAGCTGTTGAGGAGGACAGAGAAATATCCGCGAGCTGTTAAGGCCCCCTCACCCTAATGGAAATGGGTTTTCTGACAAGCCTTAGCATTCCTATGACAATAATTAAGAATCAGGTTTCCACGGAAAGGCTTTATAGCCAGGAGGGGTTGTAAATCAATAGACAACATTTTTAATCGCAGAATGAGAATTAATTATTCAGTATTGAACATGCTTCTTCACACTTAACTGCCTGCTCAATCCTTCCTTTCTCAATGAGGGAATGAGCCCCTCCCAGATCCCTTTCTACCCTGGCCTGGATTCTCCTTTGTCTCTACTACTATTCCCCACTTCTGCACTGTTTTCCCCCTTCTAGACTGTGAGCCCGTTGTGGGCAGGGATGGTCTCTCTTTGTTGCTGAATTGTACTTCCCAAGTGCTTAGTACAGTGCTCTGCGCACAGTAAGCGCTCAATAAATACGATTGAATGAAGAAATACTACTACTACTATGAAGTGGATAGAGCCCGGGCTTGGGAGTCAGAAGGTCATGGGTTCTAATCCCGGCTCCACCACATGTCTGCTGTGTGACCTTGGGCAAGTCACTTAGGTTCTCTGTGCTTCAGTTCCCTCATCTGTAAAATGGAGATTAAGATTCATAGCCCTGTTGGGGACAGGGACTGTGTCCAACCCGATTATCTTGTATATGCCCCAGTAATTAGAAGAGTGCTTGGCACAGAGTAAGCGCTTAACAAATACCACAAATACCACAAGTCATTTTGTCGGTCAGGATTTCCAACAGTAACAACATGGTATGCATAAATGCATGAAATATTCAAATGAATAATACATGAAGAATTAAAATTAAATTGCTAACAATTAAATGGAAAGGGAACCTGGATCTTTCTATAATTTATGAGAGTAGGAGGCTCAATACAGGTCTGTGAGGTTTAGAGGGAGGTTGGGTAGCCCTTTAAGAATAAGCCTAATGGTTATGATGGTTGTGGTATTTGTTAAATGCTTACTCTGTGCCAAACACTGGGCTAGGTATAAGATAATCAGGCTGGATACAGTTTCTGTCCCATGTGGAGTTCACAGTTTAAGAGGAGGGAAAAATGGTATTTTGCTGGCATTTTACATCTGAGGCAACTGAGGCACAGAGAAGTTAAATGACTTCCCAAAGTTGCACAGCGGACAAGTGGCAGAGCTAGGATTAGAACCATTCATTCATTCATTCATTCATTCATTCAATTGTATATATTGAGTGTTTACTGTGTGCAAAGCACTAAGCGCTTGGGAGAGTACAACATAACAACAAACAGACACATTTCCTGCCCACAACAAGCTCACGGTCTAGAGGGGGAGACAGAAATTAACATGCATAAATATATAAATTACAGATATGTACACAAGTGTTGTCTGGCTTGGGAGTGGGGGACAGGTGGAAAATGAAGGGAGCAAGTCAGGGCAAAGTAGAAAGGACTGGGAGAAGAGGAAAGGAAGGAAAGGAAGAGAAGCAGCGTTGCTCAGTGGAAAGAGCCCGGGCTTTGGGGTCAGAGGTCAAGGGTTCAAATTCCGGCTCCACCACTTGTCAGCTGTGTGACTTTGGGCAAGTCACTTAACTTCTCTGTGCCTCAGTTACCTCATCTGTAAAATGGGGATTAAGACTGTGAGCCCCCCGTGGGACAACCTGATCACCATGTAACCTTCCCAGCGCTTAGAACAGTGCTTTACATAGTAAGCAGGTAATAAATGCCATTATTATTATTATTATTGTTATAACAACAGACATTCCCTGCCCACAACTAGCTCGCGGTCTAGATGGGGGATGGACATTAACATACATAAATAAGTAAATTACAGATATGTACACAAGTGCTTTGTGGCTCGGTGGGGCGGGGGCAGGTGGAAAATGAAGGGAGCAAGTTAGGGCAAAGTAGAAAGGACTGGGAGAAGGCGAAAGGAAGGCCCAGTCAGGGAAGGCTTCTTGGAGGAGATGGGACTTAAATAAGGCCTTGAAGTGGTAGAGAGTCACTGTCTGTCAGATATGAGGAAGGAGGGCATTACAGGCCAGAGACAGGACGTAAGTGAAAGGTCGGCAGTGAGATAGATGATATCGAGGTACAGTGAGGACTTAAATAAGGCCTTGAAGTGGTAGAAAGTCACTGTCTGTCGAATATGAGGAAGGAGGGCATTACAGGACAGAGACAGGATGTGGGTGAAAGGTCGGCAGTGAGATAGAAGATATTGAGGTACAGTGAGAACTTAGGTTTTCTGACTCACAGGTCAGTGCAATTTCTACGTGGCTGCAGCTGCTTCTCATGCCTAAGGTAGGATCTTCTTTAGTTATTATTATTAGTAGTAATAATAATGTGTGACTTTGGGAAGTCATTTAACTTCTCTGTGCCTCAGTTTTCTCAGATGTAAAATGCCAACAAAATACCATTTTTCCCTCTTCTTAGACTGTGAACTCCACATGGGACAGAAAATGTATCCAGCCTGGTTATCTTGTACCTAGCCCAGTGCTTGGCACAGAGTAAGCGTTTAGGAAATACCACAACTATCATAACCATTAGGCATATTCTTAAAGAGCTACCCAACCTCCCTCTAGACCTCACAGACCTGTACTGATAATACAGGTTAATTACAATAATAATAAATAATGGTACTTGTTAAGTGCTTACTATGTGCCAGTCACTGTTCTAAGCACTAGGATCTTGTCTTATACTGCTGAGTCATTTCCAAACACTAGGGTAGATACAAGTTAATCAGATTGGAAACAGTCCCTGTCCCACCTGGGGCTCACACCCTTAAAGAAGCAGCATGGCATAGTGGATAGAGCACAGGATGGGAGTCAGAAGGTCATGGGTTCTAATCCTGACACCACCACTTGTCTGCTTTGTGCCCATGGGCAAGTCGCTTCACTTTTCTGTGCCTCAGTTACCTCATCTATAAAAGGGAGATTGAGACTATGAACCCCATGTGAGCCCATTGTTGGGTAGGGACCGTCTCTATATGTTGCCAACTTGTACTTCCCAAGTGCTTAGTACAGTGCTCTGCACACAGTAAGCACTCAATAAATACGATTGAATGAATGAATGAATGTGGGGTAGGGACTGTGTCCAACCCAATGTGCTTGTATTCACCCCAGAGTTTAGAACAGTGCCTGGCACAAAATAAGCACTTAACAAATGCCATGATTACTATTATTGTTGTTGCTATTATTATTTTATTTTTATTGTTAATTATAATAATAATCCCCATTTTACAGGTGAAGTAACTGAGGCAAAGAGAAATGAAGTAACTTGCCTAAGGTTACACAGCAGACATGTGGCAGAGCAGGGATAATAATAATAATAATAATAATAATAATAATAATAATGGTATTTGTTAAGCGCTTACTATGAGACAGAGCTGGGCTAATAATAATAACAATAGTAATAATAGTAATAGTATTTGTTAAGCACTTACTATGTGCCAATCACTGTTCTAATAATAATAATGATGATGGCATTTATTAAGTGCTTACGATGTGCAAAGCACTGTACTAAGTGCTGGGGAGGTTACAAGGTAATCAGGTTGTCCCATGGTGGGGGCTCACAGTCTTAATACCCTCTATGTAGATACAAGGTAATCAGGTTGTCCCACGTGGGGCTCAGTCTTAATCCCCATTTTACAGATGAGGGAATTGAAGCCCAGAGAAGTGAAGTGACTTGCCCAAAGTCACACAGCCAAGTGGCAGAGCGGGGATTAGAACCCATGACCTCTGACTCCCAAGCCCATGCTCTTTCCACTAAGCCATGCTGCTTATAGGTCCTTCTGACTTCCAAGCCCAACCTCTATCCACTAAGCCATGCTGCTTCTCGTGGGAAATTTTATGATGTTTTTCAGTTAAGAGCTGAATAGTAATTATTGATTTATATTATTTATATTAATTACTTCAATTAAAAGCATTACACGGTTGGAGAAGCAGCATGCCCTGGAGAAGCAGAGTGGCCTAGTGGATAGCGAACAGGCCTGGGAGCCAGAGGACCTGGGTTCAAATCCCATCTCTGCTACTTGTCTGGGGCAAGTCACTTCACTTCTCCACACCTCAGTTACCTCATCTGTAAAATGGGGATGAAGACTGTGAGCGCTATGTGGGACAGGGACTGTATCCGACCTGATTAACTTGTATCTATCCCAGAACTTAGAACAGTGTTTGACACATAGTAAGAGCTTAAGAAATACCATAAAAAGTCACCCTCCAAAATGATTCTGTCTAACAATAGTACTATTTAATTTTGATGCCAATATTCTAGACGGGGCTCCCTCACTTTGAGATAACTCTGTTGAGTTTCTCTGCTCTTCCCCATCACTCCCTTTAAAAAATTCTGATTAGCTTGAATAGAGCGATTAGAACCCATTTCCATGTTGAGTTAAATAACGACATCTTCTACATATTCATTCTGTCAGATCCCTAATCTGCTGACACAAATTTCCTTTTTGCAGAATGCAATGTGAAAGAAAATGCTTTGAACAGCAAGAAATATATTTACATTTGTTCCCCCAAAATATAATATATTAGAGAGGCAGTGAAGATGCATGAAATTTGAGAGTCAGGAGACGTGGAAGGTGGATGGGTGAATAAAGAACTGTTGAAATAGTATAGATATATGTGATGATCAGAAGACTGAGATGGTTGATGGGAGAATCTGATCAGGAAAATCCTTTTGGCAGAGGTGGGATTTGAGGAGGGCTGTGAAGATGTGATATGGGGGATTTAAAGGAAAATTTAACCACAAGAAAAGTCTTTAGAGCTAGCCTAACACCCTATTGCTGCAAAATTAGCATTGTGTTGTTTTTATTTTTCCTGAAGTCTTTGAACTCCAATAGACTTTCCCCAACTAAAACCTCATCTCCTCTTTTCCCACTCCCTTCTGTGTCGCTCTTATACCCTTTTTCACCCCACCCTCAGCCCCACAGCACTCATGTCCATATCTGTCATTTATTTAGATTAATGACTACCTCCCATTCTGCTAGACCACAGGCCTGGGAGTCAGAAGGTCTTGGGTTCTAATCCTGCCTCCACCACGAGTCTGCTTTGTGACCTCAGGCAAGTCACTTCATTTCTCTGGGCCTTGGTTCCCTCATCTGTAAAATGAGGATTAAGGCTGTGTGCCCAAGGTGGAACAGGGACTTTATCCAACCTGATTATCTTATATCCACCCCAGTGCTTAGAACAGTGCCTGGCACTTGTAAGCACTTAAGGAATATTATTAACCAGCACTTAGAACAGTGCTTGGCACATAGTAAGTACTTAACAAATACCATCATTATTAAGGGTAAGGAACGTGTCCACCAATTCTGTTACATTGTACTCTCCCAAGTGCTTAGTACAGTGCTATGCACACAATCAGCACTCAATAAATATGGTTGATTGATGGATTGATTGGTGATGATTCAGATAATTTCATGAGTAGATGTGTTTAGTGCAAGATATATAGTGAGGAAGCCTGTTAGAAGGATCTGTGCTTAGATTGTCTTTGAAGCTGTGGGGATGGTTAGCAGTCAACAGTGCTTGGCTTAGTGGAAAGAGCCCGGGCTTGGGAGTCAGAAGTCATGGATCCGAATCCCAGGTCCACCATTTGTCTGCTGTGTGACTTTGGGCAAGTCACTTAACTTCTCTGTGCTTCAGTTACCTCATCTGTAAAATGAGGACTAAGACTGTGAGCCCTACATGGGACAACCTGATCACCTTGTATCTACCCGAGCACTTAGAAGAGTACTTGGCACATTCATTCAATCATATTTATTGAGCACTTACTGTGTACAGAGCACTGTACTAAGTGCTTGGAAAGTACAATTCGGCAACAGATAGAGACAATCCCTACCCAATAACAGGCTCACATGGTGAGCACTTAACAAACACTATCATCATCATCATTGTCAAGTAACACAGGACTAGGAGTCAGAAGACCTGAGTTCTAAACCCAGCTCTGCCCCTGGCCTGCTGGGTGACTATGGGCAAGTCACTTAACCTCTCTGGGCCTTGGTTACTTCATCTAAGCTCCTCCCACTAGATTGTAAATCCCTCCCACTAGTTTGTGTGCACTTTGCCGTCAAGAATTATGTTTCCCACCTCTATCTCCAGGCTGTAAGCTCCTTGTGGTCAGAGAATGTGTCTGTTATATTGTTATGCTGTACTCTCCCAAGCGTTTAGTCCAGTGCTCTGCACAAAGTAAGTGCTCAGACTGCTTATTGCACTGTTCTCTCTCAAACACTTAGTGATGGTATGGTGGATAGAGTACAGGCCTGGGAGTTAGAAGGTCATGGGTTCTAATCCCTGCTCTCCCACTTGTTTGCTGTGTGGCTTTGGGCAAGTCACTGCACTTCTCTGTGCCTCAGTTACCTCATCTGCCAAATTCATTCATTCAATCGTATTTATTGAGTGCTTATTGTGTGGGGATTGAGACTGCAAACCCCATGTGAGAAAGGGACTTGTCCAACATGATTTGCTCGTATCCACCCCAGTGCTTAGTACAGAACCTGGCACATAGTAAGTGGTTAACAAATACCACAATTATTATTGTTAGTCTCGTGTTTTGCACATGGTAAGTGCTCAGTAAAAGCCTTTGATTGATTGATTGGCAATAACATTGAATTGAAAGAACAAACCAAACGGCGAGAACTTGAAGGTGAGGAAAGTTCTGAATTTTAAATGAAAGGTTGAAGATGCTGCTATAATTATGCTACACAAAATTCTAAAACCCATGTCATTCTAGATGAAAGAATTGTCAAGATAGATTGCTCTCTTTAAAATGGAAAATACTTCAACAGGCTTATAAACATTCAGAATTTTTCATTAGTGGTGAAATGAGGACTGTGTTGAATATTCTATTGTTTTTCTCAGGGGAAGGAATAGTCCATGAGCAGGCTTGATTTCTCTCTCTCTCTCTCTCTCTCTCTCTCTCTCTGTCTTTCTTTTGTCACATATTTATTTGATATTGTAGTTTAAATATTCCATTATTGTAAATGATTTATGGAAGTAGGCATGTCCATGTGGGTATTTGCTTATAATGGTGGCACTGCCCAGCCCATGTATATTACATTACAGTTTGCAATTGCCCAGAACATGCTATAATTGTAAAAAAACAGGTGCCACAGACAATTCCAACTTCCCCCCGCAGCTCCTCCACCCACCATTTAATAGAGGCAAAGCTGTTAGACATTCTGAGGCCAGTTTTCTTTCTTCTTCTCTGCTGAAGGAGTAAATTGTCAGCAGGAATTTGAGGGACCAGAGGTGGGAAAACCTGCCGGGGACAGGTTGGAAAGTATGGAAAAAGAGACTCAGGCCTGGGAGTCAGAAGGTCATGGGTTCTAATCCTGGCTCCACCACCTGTCTGCAGTGTGACCTTGGGAAAATGACCTCACTTCTCTGTGCCTCAGTTTCCTCATCTGTATAATGGGGATTGAGACTGTGAGCCCCATGTGGGACAGGGACTGCATCCAACCCAATTACTTTGTCAAAGATAACATCAAGATTACAGGCTTGTGAGACAGGAAGGATGGTGGTGCCATCTACAGGGATGGGAAAGTCAGAGGGAGGGCAAGGTTTGGTGGGAAGATAAGGAATTCTGTTTTGGACATGTTATGCTTGAGGTGACAGGAGGACATCCAAGAAGGGATGTCTTGAAGCCAGGAGGAAATGTGAGACTGGAGGGAGGGAGAGAGATCAGGGCTGGAGATGGAGATTTGGGAATCATCTGCCTAGAGGTGGTCGTTGAAGCTGTGGGAGCGAATGAGTTCTCTAGGAGAATGGGTGTAGATGGAGAATGGGAAGGGTCCCAGAACTGAATCTTCTACATGTTTTGTTTTGTTGTCTGTCTCCCCCTCCTAGACTGTGAGCCCGTTGTTGGGTAGGGACCGTCTCTATATGTTGCCAACTTGTACTTCCCAAGTGCTTAGTACAGTGCTCAGCACACAGTAAGCACTCAATAAATATGATTGAATGAATAAATGAATGAGTCTTGAGGGATCCCCATGGTTAGGGGGTGGGAAGCACAGGAGGAGCCCACAAAGAAGACTGAGAATGAACGGCCAGAGAGGTAAGAGAACAACCAGTAGAGCCAGGTTGAAGCCAAGATTGGATAACATTTCCAGGAAAAGGGGGCGGTCCACAGTGTCTAAGGCAGATGAGAGGTCGAGGAGGATTAGGATGGAGTAGAGGCCATTGGATTTGGCAAGAAGGAGATCACTGGTGGTCTTTGAGAGGGCAGTTTCAGTAGAGTGAAGGGGATGGAAGCCAGATTGGGAGGTCAAGGAGAGAATTGGAGGAGAGAAACTTGAGACAGTGGGTGTAGATGACTCACTCAAGGAGTTTGGAGAGGAATGGTAGGAGGAAGATGGGGCCATAACTGGAAGGAGCCATGGGATCAAGGAGGGTTTTTTAGGATAGGGGAGACATGGGCACATTTGAAAGCAGTGGGGAAGAAGCCATTGGAGAGCGAACAGTTGAAGATGGTTGTCAGGGAGGGAAGGAGGAAGGGGACGAGAGTTTTGATAAGGTGGGAAGTAATAGGGTTGGATTTGCAGATGGAGGGCGTGGCTTTTGAGCCACTTTTGCTCTGCACACAGTAAGCGCTCAATAAATACGATTGAATGAATGAATTAATTTTGAGAGAAGGCAGGAGATCTCCTCTAGAGAACCTGCTGGGAAGTATGGGAGGGTTGAAGAGAGGTCCAGAAACAGGAGGGACTGAGGAGGGGTACAGGCGATTTTAGGGAGCTCACACCCGATGGGGTCAATTTTCTGAATATAATAATAATAATAATGTTATTCATTAAGCACTTACTATGTGTCAAACAATGTTCTAAGCACTGGGGTAGATACAAAGTAATCAAGTTGTCCCACGTGGGGCTCACAGTCTTAATCCCCATTTAACGGATAAGGTAACTGAGGCACGGAGAAGTTAAGCAGCTTGCCCAAGGTCACACAGCAGACAAGTGGCGGAACCGGGATTGGAACCCATGTCCTCTAACTCCCAAGCCTGGGATCTTTATACTGAGCCATGCTGCTTCTCTTAGGTGGCCAGCTCAAGGAATGGGAGAGGCAGGCGGATAGGGGGCCTGAAGAGGGAGTTAAATGTCTGGAACAGCTGGAGAGAGTGCACAAATACTCTCTCTCTCTCTCTCTCTCTCTCTCTCTCTCTCTCTCTCTCTCTCTCTCTCTCTCTCTCTCTCTCTCTCTCTCTCTCTCTCTCCCTCCCTCCCTCCCTCCCTCCTCTACCTTTGGATTCCTTACCAGGTTTATGTTTTGTTCAGGACTGAGTGGATCTTCAGCTGGGCCAAAGACAAATTGCCTTGCTTTAACACACACTTTTCGTCCCTTCCTTATTCATGCACCACTAACTTTGTCATTTTCCTATATAGAGTAGAAGGTCTGGGTGGACAGGAATGTATCACTTCTTTGTACTGTATTCCCCAAGTGCTCAGTATAATAATAATGATGGTATTTTTAAGCACTTACTATGTGCCAAGCACTGTTCTAAGCACTAGGTACAATGCCCTGCACTTAGTGGGTATTCAATAAGTACTACTATGCCTATAAATCAATTAGTCAATCAACTTTTTTAAAATGGTAATAATAATAATGATGATGGTATTTGTTAAGCACTTACTATGTGCAAAGCACTGTTCTAAGCGCTGGGGAGGTTACAAGGTGATCAGGTTGTCCCGGGGGGGCTCACAGTTTTCATCCCCATTTTTACAGATGAGGTAACTGAGGCACAGAGAAGTGAAGTGACTTGCCCAAAGTCACACAGCTGACAGTTGGCAGAGCCGAGATTTGAACCCATGACCTCTGACTCCAAAGCCCGGGCTCTTTCCACCGATCCATGCTGGTACTTGTTAACCACGTACTATGTGCCAGGCATTGTAATCAGCACTGGTGTAGATACAAGCAAATTGTGCATTCATTCATTCATTCATTCAATTGTATTTATTGAGCACTTACTGTGTGCAGAGCACTGTACTAAGCACTTGGAAAGTACAATTTGGCAACAGATAGAGACGGTACCTACCCAACAACAGGCTCACAGTCTAGAAGGGGGAGACAGACAATGAAACAAAACATGTAGACAGGTGTCAAAACCATCAGATATAAATATCTGCTCCCAAAGCCAATGACTGCCAAATTGAGATTGGCCTGCCAGCTCCGTCTTGTTGGAGAAGTTTTCATCAGCTGCAGGACCAGATTCCTATGCCACTTCCTCCAACTTTGGGCAGATGCCTTGTATTCCACTGTCTTCCCCGCTAGATGTACAGTGCTCTGCACATAGTAAGCGCTCAATAAATACGATTGATTGATTAGACTGAAACCTCACCATGTGTGGGCAGTCATATTTACTGAGCACTTACCGTGTGCAGAGCGCTGAACTAAGCACTTGGGAGAGTACACTATAACAATATGAAAGACACTTTCCATGCCCACAAAGAGCTTACAGTCTTCCTTGATGTAAGCTCAGTGCTTGGCGCAGAGCAAGACCTTATTGAATGCAGTCAGTGTCATTATTCCCGGAGATTTTTAAGGAAATAATGGACACCATTTCATCCTGTCTGGGGCTGGAGGCAGGAAACTGGAGCAATTGATCACTTAATTGAATCTCTAGCTCTATCATCCCCTGCTCCTAGGAGTCAATGATGGGGAATTCATTCTTTCAATTGTAATTATTAAGCACTTACTATGTGCAGAGCACTGTACTAAGTGCTTGGGAGAGTATGATATAACATTTAACAGACATATTCCCCACCCACAAATAATCAGAAAATCAATTAATCGGTACTATTTATTGAGTATTTACTGTGGGTACAGCACTTCTAGCAGCGTGGCTCAGTGGAAAGAGCACGGGCTTTGGAGTCAGAGGTTGTGGGTTCAAATCCCGGCTCCGCCACTTCTCAGCTGTGTGACGTTGGGTAAGTCACTTCACTTCTCTGGGCCTCAGTTCCCTCATCTGTAAAATGGGGATGAAGACTGTGAGCCCCTCGTGGGACAACCTGATTACCTTGTATCTACCCCAGCGCTTAGAACAGTGCTTTGCACATAGTAAGCGCTTAACAAATACCAACATTATTATTATTAAACACCTGGGAGAATAGACTAACCAAGTAGACCTCTTCGCAGCTCTGCCACTTGTCTGCTGTGTGACCTCGGGGAAGTTGCTTCACTTTTCTGGGCCTCAGTTCCCTCATCTGTAAAATAGGGAGTGTTCACTCATTCATTCAATTGTATTTATTGAGCGCTTGCTATGTGCAGAGCACTGTACTAAGCACTTGGAAAGTACAATTTGAGAACAAATAGAGACAATCCCTATCCAACAATGTGCTCACAGTCTAGAAGGAGGGAGTAAGACTGTGAGCCCTATTTGGGACAGGGACTGTGTCCAACCCTATTATCTTGTACCTATCCCAGTGCATAGAACAGTGCTCGGCACATAGTAAGCACTTAACAAATACTATAATAATAATAATAATAATAATAATAATAACTATTATTATTATTATTATTATTATTATTACTATCCCTGCCCTCATGGAACTTATAATCTACTGGGGAAGACTGACATAAAAAAAAAATAGCAAGGGAACGCAGTGCACTACATTAAATGCTTGGAGAAGTATATAACCTAATCAGAAAATGACATTTATTACCCACAAGGAGTTAATACTCTAACATGAGACAGATATAAACATACATACAAATGATGAAATGGGAATTAAAATTTAAATGTAGTGTTGAATCTCTTTGAAAACAAAATCAGTCAAGTGAAAGGTACTTATGGAGTGCTTACTCTGTGCAGAGCACCATACTAGAAGCTTGAGAGAACTTTGGAGTAAGAAAACTTGATACTTGCCTTCAAGTAGCTTACAGACACAAATACTGAGTTTAGGCATCAATTTATCCTTCAGGAGCTAGTGGTGGCTGTTGGGTTTATACTTGAGGTGGTCGGCATTAATTTGGTAGATCCTCTCTGGCATTTCTAGCTTAAAATACAGCCCTTATTAGGGCTTAGGGAGCTGAGAACAAAAAAAACCCCACCAGTTTGGAATCAATTACAAGAATATTGCAGGTGAAGCATCTAGGGTTTATTTGGCCTGATCGTCTGGAAACTTGCTTCAATTCTTCACCTATTTTGCATACAGTCAAAGATATACTCTGCCCCTATATTTTGTCCTCTTTATTTCTGACATAATTATCCCATCACTAATGACTAGGTGACTTCAAGAATTAGTGCTTTCTGAGAAATAGTTGAAACAAACTGAGCCCCCTTTTCCTCTCCTCCTCCCCATCCCCCACACCCTACCTCCTTCCCCTCCCCACTGCACCTGTATATGTGTTCGTACAGATTTATTACTCTATTTATTTTACTTGTACATATTTATGATTCTATTTATTTTGTTAATGATGCGCATCTAGCTTTACTTCTATTTATTCTGATGACTTGACATCTGTCCACATGTTTCGTTTTGTTGTCTGTCTCCCCCTTCTAGGCTGTGAGCCCGTTGTTGGGTAGGGACCGTCTCTATATGTTGCCAACTTGTAGTTCCCAAGCGCTTAGTACAGTGCTCTGCACACAGTAAGCACTCAATAAATACGATTGAATGAATGAATGAAATGGTTTGGGATTTAGGGTTAAATAAACCTATTTTGATTTTTCATTTCAAAATAGTGATTTGCTAGAGAAAAAGGAACCAGAAGCCAGAGCTGATTTTCTGTTTTAAAACCCTATAAACTTCTGGAGCTGGAGATTCAGATTATTCTCAGACTTGAACTCTTGAAAACAGGAATACTGGCCTTTCCTAAATAAGGGAAAATGGCATTCTAGATTTGCCTCCATCTCATTTTAGTATTTCCAAAATAAAATTCAAAGATCTCTTGAGAGGACCCTGATGCACTGATGACAATAATATTCCGCTAAAAAGATTTTATCGATCCATGGAAAAGAGAGGTCAAAAAATTTTAGCTCGAACCAATGAAACCCCAAAATCTATAAACCTCACGTTTCCGCCCTATTAAGAGATGTGCACTCTCCACTGTGGTTTCACACACTCTAGTCAATAAACGTCCATTAACTATGGACAAACTGTCAGAGTGACCCTCTGACCTCTTCTTGCTGAAGGGTTTTGGCCTTTAGCTGTCCATATTAATATGAATTTTAGCCCCTTGCTCCGACATTTTAATTCCCGGTCCATTAGTATCGCATTTCTATTTGATCATCTTGGGCTATTGATTTGAAAGGCCGTAGAGAGTCAATTTTGTCACACAGAGATGCAAAGGTCAGTGGAGGACATAAGAGAGTAACTTCTGTTGTGTCCAGAAGGCTGTTGGAGCCAGTGGCTTTTTCCAACCTTTCCTTCTGCAGGTGAGAACTCTGCTTTCTACCCTCCTTTTCAGCTGGGACCCATGAAGATTCAGACAGATTTCAAATCGATGGGAAACTTTGAGAGTCTATCGAAAAACACTGTTTCTCCCCATCTTGAAGTGATGAACTGGACAAATGTGGGGAACAGTTATTTCCTCATTTAGCTGGTTCCCTGTCCATGATGAGCCATTCATTCTAGAGTGTTCATTTATGCATTCATTCAGTTGTATTTATTGAGAGCTTACCGGGTGCAGAGCACTGTAATAACAATTTGGGAGAGTACAATATTCAATCGTATTTACTGATTATTGATTCATATTTATTATTTATAGTATTAACATTTTAATAATATGTGTTATTAATAAACATATATATTCATTGATATAACAATATGCAGACAAATTCCGAGTGGAAAGAGCATGGGCTTGGGAGTCAGGTCATGGGTTCTAATCCTGACTCCACCACTTATCTGCTGTGGGACCTTGGGCAAGTCACTTCACTTCTCTGTGCCTCAGTTCCCTCATCTGTAAAATGGAGATTGAGACTATGACTTCGAGTGAGGTAGGGACTGTGTCCAACATGATTAGCTTGTATCCACCCCAGTGCTTAGTACAGTGCCTGGCACAGAGTAAATGCTTAACAAATACCACAATTACTATTAATATTATTATTATTAAAGTATTCATGCATTCATTGGTATTTATTGAGGACTAACTGTGTCAAGAGCTCTGAAAGAAGCAGCATGGCATAGTGGCTAGAGTACTGCAGTAGCACCAAGATAAGCACTGGGGTGGATACAAGCAAATTGGGTTGGACACAATCCCTGTCTCACATGGGGTTCACAGTCTCAATCCCCATTTGACAGATGAGGGAACTGAGGCCCAGAAAGGTGAAGTGATTTGCTCAAGGTCACACAGCAGACAAGTGGTGGAACTGGGATTAGAACCCATGACCTCCTCCCTCCCAGGCCCATGCTCTATCCACTATGCCACGCTGCTTCTTGTCAAGCACTGTTTTAATTGCTGAGGGAGGTAGAGACTCTAGACTGCAAGCTTCTTTTTTTTATAATGTATTTGTTCAGCTGTTACTATGTGTTGAGCCCTGTACTAAACACTGGGGTAGTTACAAGCTAATCAGGTTGGACACAGTCCATGTCCCACAAGGGGCTCACAATCTTCATGCTCATTTTACAGATGAAGTAACTGAGACACAGAGAAGTGAAGCGTCTTGTCCAATATCACACAGCAGACAAGTGGCGGAGCCAGAATTAGAACCCAGGTCCTTCTAACTCCTAGGCCCGTGCTCTATCCACCAGACCACACTGCTTCTCAAGCTCCTTGCAGGAAGAGAATGTGTCTACCAACGCTGCTCGGCACATAATAACTGCTTAACAAATATTTCTATTATTATTATATTGCACTCTCCCAAGCACTTAATAGAGTGCTCTGCACACAGTAAAAATGTTGAATAAATACAATCGATTGATACAGGATAAGCGGGGGGGAATAGTCCCTGTTCTGCCTGGGGCTCACAGACTAAGTAAGAAGGAGAACAAGGATTGAATTACTATATGACAGATGAGGAAACTGAGGCATAGAGAACTTAAGCAACTTGCCCACTTACAAGCAGTGCTCCTGTCTTGCATATTTCTAAATAAATACACCAAAACACTCACCACACAGCTTTCACTCTGAATAAGAAAATTTGTTTCAAAGAGAGTCTCGAAGCAGATCTAGATAGTTCTAGATCTAGATAGTTGAGGTGAGCATCGTGGCTCAGTTGAAAAGAGCACGGGCTTTGGAGTCAGAGGTCATGGGTTCAAATCCAGGCTCCACCAATTGTCAGCTGTGTGACTTTGGGCAAGTCACTTAACTTCTCTGTGCCTCAGTTCCCTCATCTGTAAAATGGGGATGAAGACTGTGAGCCCCCCTGGGACAACCTGATCACCTTGTAACCTCCCCAGTGCTTAGAACAATGCTTTGCACATAGTAAGCGCTCTTCTAGACTGTTAGCCCACTGTTGGGTAGGGACCGTCTCTGTATGTTGCCAACTTGTACTTCCCAAGTGCTTAGTACAGTGTTCTGCACACAGTAAGTGCTCAATAAATACAATTGATTGGTTGATTGATTGATAGTTGAAAATTCATGGGAAACTTCCCAGTACTCCACCCCACTGCAGTGCAAATGTAGAATTTTTTTTATACCAAAAAAGCACAGGATGTGATACCTCCATTGAGTGTACAGTGTTTTTGCCACTCATGCCACCGTTTTTGTCCCTCGCTTGTAAAATACCTCTCTCCCCAGAAGGGCTGAACAAATGAAAGAAAATGCCTGTATTTGCCTCCAAGCAAATAGAAGATCTGTGTAATAGTTCACCTTGAAATGAAAAGTTTTAACGGGTCTTCAAAAAGGGAATTCATAAAGGCTTGGCTTATGAGGGGTAGTGTGGCTTAGTGGAAAAGAGTACGGGATTGGGAGTCAGAGGTCATGCATTCTAATCCCAACTTTGCCACTTGTCAGCTGTGTGACTTTGGGCAAGTCACTTAACTTCTCTACGCCTCAGTTGCCTCATCTGTAAAATGGGCATTAATACCATGAGCCCCACGGGAGAAAACCTGATTACCTTGTATCTACCCGAGTACTTAAAACAGTGCTTGGCACATAGTAAGTGCTTAACAAATACTGTCATTATTATGAAATCCTCTCTTCCAACTAATTTATGCATCACAGTAGGTAATTCACCCCCGGGCTCTCTGTCTCAGAAGTTCCGAATCCTGGCATTATTCTTGACTCTCTCTGTTTCAACTCCCAGCTTCCGTCAAGTACCATTCTTCCTATGTCCTGCTTCCTACATCAGCTACATCAGCCCATTCCTCTCCAACCAGACTGTCACGACGATGTCCACATTCTTGTCAGATGGAACCTGGATTATCACATCGGCCTCCTTTCTGGTCTCCTTGCCTCTAGCCTCTCCCCTACCCAGTTTACAGTTCATTTGTGGGCATTTGCGTTTTTATTCATATCTTCCCTCTAGACTATAACATAACATTTCTACCAACTCTGTTATTATAATAATTAGAAAAAATAATAATAAAATGGCATTTCTAAAGTGCTTACTAAGTTCTGGGGGGAATACAGGCAAATCGGGTTGGACATGTTCTCTGTCCCACATGGGACTCTCAATCTTAATCCCCATTTTACAGACGAGTTAACTGAGGCACATAGAAGTTAAGTGCTGGCCCAAGGCCAGAGCACATAAAATTCAAGTGGCTGGTCCAAGGCCAGACAGCAGACAAGTGGAGGAGCCAGACTTAGGACCCATGATCTTCTGACCCCCAGGCCTGTGCTCTATCCACTGTGCCATGCTGCTTCCCTAACAAGTGTTTAGTACTGTGCTCTGCACATTCATTCATTCATTCATTCATTCATCCATCCATTCATTCAATTGTAATTGTTGAGCACTTACTGTGTGCGAAAAGCACTGTACTAAGCACTTGGGAGAGTACAAAACAACAATAAACAGACACATTCCCTTCCCTGTCTACTTTTTTTGTTTTGTTGTTTGTCTCCCCCTTCTAGACTGTGAGCCCGTTGTTGGGTAGAGACCGTCTCTATATGTTGCCAACTTGTACTTCTCAAGCACTTAGTACAGTGCTCTGCACACAGTAAGCGCTCAATAAATACAATTGAATGAATGAATGAATGAATCCCCACAATGACAGTAAGCACTCAATAAATACAGATGATTGATTAATTGAGCTTTCTTCCCCACTTTAGTATTTGTACTATAATTGATTACATAGATAATTATCCTTTCTATAGATATTTTCATGTGTACCTTTCTCATCAGAGTATAAGCTCCTTTTAGGCAGGAGATGTCTCATGCTTCTGATGTACATTCCCAAGTGCTTAGTACAGTACATTGTACTCTCCCAAGTGCTTAGTACATGGCTGTGCATATAGTAAGTGCTCGATAAATAAAATTGAATGAACAATTGAATGAATTGTACCCAGGGGCTTCTCAGTTAGTACTTTTACTGCTAATATTGCTACAACTATTACTACCATTTAATACTAATTGTGGTATTTGTTAGGCCATTATTTGCCAGTAACTGTAATAGAACCAATATAATCAGATTGGACACAGGTAATCAACTCCCATTTTACAAACGAGGAGAGTATGGCATATAAAAGGTAAATGACTTGCACAAGGTTACAGTAGGTATTTGATAGAACTGGGATTAGAATAATAATTATAATAATAATTATGGTATTTGTAAAGCACTTATTATGTGCCAGACACTGTAGTAAGCGCTGGGGTGGATACAAGCCAGTCGGGTTGGACACAGTCTCTGTTCCATATAGGGCTCACAGATTCAATCCCTATTTTACAGATGAGGGAACTGAGGCCCAGAGAAGTGAAGTGACTTGCCTAAGGTCACACAGCAGACAAGTGGCACAGCCGGCATTAGAACTCATGACCTTCAGACTCCGAGGCCAGTGCTTTATCAACTACACCATGCTGCTTCCCAGGAATGGAGATTAAGAGTGTGAGCCCCATGTGGAACAGGGATTGTGTCCAACCTGATTACCTTGCATCTACCCAGTGCTTAGAACAGTGCTTGGCACAGAGGAAGTGCTTAGGAAGTTCCATATTTTTTTTGTTTTTTACTACTAGGGAAGCAGCATGGCTCAGTAGAAAGAGCCCGGGCTTTGGAGTCAGAGGTTGTGGGTTCAAATCCTGGCTCCCCCACTCGTCAGCTGTGTGACTTTGGGCAAATCACAACTTCTCTGGGCCTCAGTTCCCTCATCTGTAAAATGGGGATGAAGACTGTGAGTCCCACATGGGACAACCTGATCACCTTGTATCTACCCCAGCGCTTAGAACAGTGCTTGGCACATAGTAAGCATTTAACAAATACCAACTTATTATTATTATTATTACTACTTTCACTATTGCTACTTTTATTACTATTAATTCTATAAAGCCTACTATGACAATCTCACTACTTCTCTCTTTTTCCTCCCTCACTTGACGGTAAGATTTGTTTGGAGAATTTCTCAATGTCCATCCGGCTTTCCAGACGACTCTGCTTCCCATCCCTTTGGACGGTTCGAATGTCCCCGAACAACTCGGTCCATCTCTGCACACAGTAAGCTCTCAATAAACACTACCAATTGATCTGATGGGACTCTTTCGCATGTGTCTTCAGTTTAGCTTCCTTTCAACTACTGCTGGCAACATGACAGAGACAAATATTTCTTCTGAACAAGAGGAATAGCCTCACCCAAATCATCTGCCTCCTCTCCACAGTCTCTGGAGACTCCACCATCTTAAACCTTGGCGTCACTCCTAGGTGTGAACTATTTCCTCCCCAGCTCCTATACACACCGATTTATCAATTTCCTTGATGACAGAAGATCTGTTCCTGTTATCACACCTTTTCTGAAATCCCTTTGCATTCTTCTTCCAGTTCTGACTTTGAAACCTTCCATTCTTTATCTCCCAAAACGTCAGCTCTCTAGATGTCAACACCAGCGAGGAGGAAGACAACAAAAACCCCCTGGGTGAAGGGAGTGAAAATATCTCGTTCTCACTCTTGTAACCCATCCCAGTGCTTAGTACAGGGCTCTGAACATGCTCAGTTCTTAATAAATATTACCACTTCTACATTGCTGTAGAATTCCCATTTCTACATTACAAGTGCTTAGTACGGTGCTGTACACACCGTAAGCACTCAGCAAATACAATTAAATGAATGAATTGCTGCCTTACCAGGACATTCATAACTCTGGGAAGGAGGCGCAATATCCTAGGTATGGGACTGTGTTTCAGGAATCCTGGGTTCTCATCCCAGCTCTGCCTCTGGCCTGGTGGGTAAATCCCTTAATCTTTCTGGGTCTCAGTTTCCTCATCTGTAAAATGGGGCTAGTATACCTATTGCTCATCCTCTCTCTTAATGAGAAGCAGTGTGGCTTAGGGGATAGAGTGCAGGCCTGGTTGTTGGAAGGGCCTGGATTCTAATTCTGATTCCGCCCCATGTCTGCTGCAGGATCTTGGGCAAGTCACTTCACTTCTCTGGGCCCTCAGTTCCCTCATTCGGAGATTAAGACTGGGAGCCCAATGTGGGACAAGGACTGTGTTCAACCTGATTCATTTGTATCTACCCCAGTGTTTAGCACACAGTAAGAGCTTAACAAATACCATAAAAAAAATTATTGGAAGGTGACGCAGTGTGACATATAGGACTGGGATTCAGTAATCCTGGGTCTCAACCCAGCTCTGCCTCTGGCCTGATAGTTAAATAATGATAATAACAATAATAATAATGGTATTTGTTAAGCACTTACTATGTGCCAAGCCCTGTACTAAGTGCTGGAGTAGATACAGAGTAATCAGGTTTGGGGCTCACAGTCGTAATCCCCATTTGACAGTTGAGGTAACTGAGGCCCAGAGAAGTTAAGTGGCTTGCCCAGGGTGACACAGCAGACAAGTGGCAGAGCCAGGATTAGAAACCACAACTTCTGACTCCCAAGCCCAGGCTCTTTCCACTGAGCCACGCTGCTTCTCATATCCCTTAACCGCTCTAGATCTCGGTTTCTTCATCTGTAAAATGGAGCTAGGTTACTTACTGCTTTTCCTCTCTCCTTTAGACTGTGAGCCTCATGCGGGACAGGGACAGTCTCTGACTTGATTAGCTTGTTTCTAGCCCGGTGCTTAGCTCAGTACTTGTGCGCACAATCAGTGCCCCATAAATACCTATTACTGCTATTACTGCAGAAAGCAGCATGGCCTAGTGGAAAGGACACAGGCCGGAGAGTCACAGGACCTGCATTTTAATCCTCATTCTGCTGCTAGTCTTTCTTGTGACCTTGGGCAAGTGATTTCATTTCTTTGGGCCTCAGTTACCTCATCTGGAAAATGGGGGTGAAGACTGTGAGCCCCATGTGGGACAGGGACTGTGTTCATCCTGATTAGGTTGTAGCTACCCCAGCTCTTAGAACAGTGACTAGCGCATAGTAAGCACTTCACCAATTCCACTGATAAAAGAAAGAAAGGGTACAGCTTCAAGCTTCTGTGGTTACCATAGAAATTGTGAATTTATATGGTGGAAGCAAACTGGTAATTACATATTCAGCCATTGATGATGATGATGATGATGATTTTTGTGAAGGGCTTACTGTGTGCCAAGCACTGTTCTAAGCACTGGGGTAGATACAAGGTAATCAGGTTGTCCCATGTGGGACTCACAGTCTTAATCCCCATTTTACAGACGCGGTAATTGAGGCCCAGAGAAGTTGTGACTTGCCCAAGGTCACAGAGCTGCCAAGTGGCGGAGTCGGGATTAGAACCCATGACTTCTGACTCCCAGTGCTCTTGCCACTAAGCCACACTGCTTCTCTGAAGGGGAAGATGAGAAGTTCCGTTTCGGACATCTAGAACTTGGGGTACAAACCGGACAAGCCTCCCGGCCACCCTGCCTCCTGTCTCTCCCCGCTCCAGTCCATACTTCACGCTGCTGCCTAGATCATTTTTCTGCAAAAACGTTCAGTCCATGTGTCTCCACTCCTCAAGAACCTCCTGCGGTTGCCCATCCACTGCCATATCAAACAGAGAGACTCCTCACCGTTAGATTTAAACCAGTCCATCCCCTTGCCCCCTTCTACCTTACCTTGCTGCTTTCCTACTACAATGAGCCCTCACACTTCACACCTCTACTGGCAACCTTCTCACTGTATCATGGTCTTATCTATCTCACCACTGACCTCTCACCCACGTCCTGCCTCAGGCCAATGCCCTCCCTCCTCATATCCCACAGACAATGACTCTCCCCACCTTCAAAGCCTTATCGAAGGCCCATCTTCTCCAAGAGGCCTTCCCTGACAAAGCCTTCTTTTCCTCAGCTCCCACTGTTTTGTACTTCACCCTGACTTGCTGCCTTCATTTACCCCCTTCATTCATTCATTCATTCATTCATTCATTCATTCAATTGTATTTATTGAGTGCTTACTGTGTGCAGAGCACTGTACTAAGTGCTTGGGAAGTACAAGTTGGCAACATATGGAGACAGTCCCTACCCAACAACGGGCTCACACTCTAGAAGGGAGAGACAGACAACAAAACAAAACATGTAGACAGGTGTCAAGTCAGCAGAACAAATAGAATTAAAGCTAAATGCACATCATTAACAAAATAAATAGAGTAGTAAATATGTACAAGTAAAATAAATAGAGTGACAAATATGTACAAACATATATACAGGTGCTGCGGGGAGGGGAAGGAGGTAGGGTGGGGGGATGGGGAGGAGGTGAGGAAAAAGGGGGCTCAGTCTGGGAAGGCCTCTTGGAGGAGGTGAGCTCTCAGTAGGGCTTTGAAGGGAGGAAGAGAGCTAGCTTGGCAGATGTGTGACGGGAGGGCATTCCAGAGGGCACTCTTCTAGACTGTGAGCTCTTGTAGGCTGTGAGCCCATTCTTCTAGACTGTGAACCCACTGTTGGGTAAGGACCGTCTCTATGTTTTGCCAACTTGTACTTCCCAAGCGCTTAGTACAGTGCTCTGCACACAGTAAGTGCTCAATAAATACGATTGATTGATTCCAGGCCAGCGGAAGGATGTGGGCCGGGGGTTGACAGTGGGACAGATGAGAACGAGGTACAGTGAGGAGGTTAGTGGCAGAGGAGCAGAGGGTGAGGGCTGGGCTGGAGAAGGAGAGAAGGGAGGTGAGGTAGGAGGGGAGCGAGGTGATGGACAGCCTTGAAGCTGAGAGTGAGGAGTTTTTCTTAATACGTAGGTTGACACGCAGCCACTAGAGATTTTTGAGGAGGGGAGTAACATGCCCAGAGCATTTCTGCACAAAAATGATCCAGGCAGCAGAGTGAAGTATAGACTGAAGTGGGGAGAGACAGGAGGATGGGCAATCAGAGAGGAGGCATTCACAGCACTTAAGTACTTATCTGTAAGTTATTTATTTATATTAATGTCTGTCTCCCTCTCTAGGCTGCAAGACCGTTGTGGGCAGGGAATGTGTCTGTTCTATTCTATTGTACTCACCCAAGCGCTTACTACAGTGCTCTGCACACAGTAAGCACTCAATAAATACGATTGACTGACTGACATCGGTGGAGAGGTGTCTTGGAGGCAAAAAGTGTCTGATTGCAGAAAAGGAGACAGGTCAGGGATAATCACTTAGATTGGGGATTGTAGGCCTAGTAATTTTATGGAAACCATGGAAGTAGATGAGTACTCCAAGGAAATCCATGTAGACTGAGAAGAACAGGGAATCCAGAATTTAGACTTGAGGAACCCCGTCTTTAAGAAGTTGGGAGATGGGGGAGGAGTTATTAGAAAAAAACTGAGAAAGATCAGCCAAAAAAGTAGGAACCCAGAGAAAGGACAGAGGTGGAGAAACCAAGATTAGTTGGTGGTTTCAGGAGAAACTCTCCCCATTTGGGTCTACAAATCACTCTGCTGCCTAGATCAGTTTTCTAAAATATGATTCTATGCATGCTTCCCCACTTTCCAAAAGCTACCAATGGTTACGTCTCATAATAATAATAATCTGTATTTGTTAAGCGCTTACTGTGCCAGGCACTGTACTAAGAGCTGGAATGGATACCAGCAAATCAGGTTGGACACAGTCTCTGTCCAGCATAGGGCTCACAGTCTTATTCCCCATTTTACAGATGAGGTAACTGAGGCACAGAGAATGAATGAATCAATCAATCAATCATATTTATTGAGCACTTACTGTGCAGAGCATTGTACTAAGCGCTTGGAAAGTACAATTCAGCAGCAGAGACAATCCCTGCCCACAGTGGGCTCACAGTCTAGAAAGGGGGATACAGGCATGAATCACATCTATAGCATCAATATAAATGAATAGAATTATAGATGTACATGCACATCAAAACAAGTAAATTGCACTAATATAAATAGAACTGTAGATACATACATATATACACAAGAGCTGTGGGACCAGGAGAGGGGTAGAGTGAAGGGGGTGAGTCAGGGCGATGGGGGTGGGGAGGGGCCGCTGAGGAAAAGGAGCGTTTAGTCTGGGAAGATGATGGTATTTGTTAAGCACTTATTATGTGCCAAACACTGTTCTAAACTCTGGGGTAGATACAAGGTAATCAGGCTGTCCCACGTGGGGCTCACAATCTTCATCCCCATTTTAGAGATGAGGGAACTGAGGCATGGAGAAGTGAAGTGACTTGCCCAAGGTCACACAGCAGACAAGTGTCAGAGTTGGGGTTAGAACCCCTGTCCTCTGACTCCCAAGCCTGTGCTCTTTCCACTAAACCACACTGCTTCTAAGTGACTTGCCTAAGGTCACACAGCAGACAAGTAGCAGAGTGGTGATTAGAACCCATGACCTTCTGATTCCCAGGCCTGTGCTCTTATCTATTAGGCATACCATGATTTTAGGGTACTCCATCACCTATTACCCCACCACATATGCTCGCTCCTCTCTCACTACACTCCAACTCACATATTTTGCTATTCCCAAGCCAACCTACCCACTCTGCCTCCTTCTACTTATCTCTTCGCTGGCCTCTTAGTCACTCCTTCTCTCCCTCCTTGAACTCTTTCCCTCATCACAGAAAGGCAGCATGACTTAGTGGAAAGCGCACAGGCTTAGGAGTCAGGGGTCGTGGGTTCTAATTCCGGCTCCGTCACTTACCCCACACCCTCCACTCCTCTGCCGCTAATCTCCTCACCGTGCCTCATTCTCGTCTGTCCCGCCATCAACCCCTGGCCCACGTCATCCCCTGGGCCTGGAATGGCCTCCCTCTGCCCATCCGCCGAGCTAGCTCTCTTCCTCCCTTCAAGGCCCTACTGAGGGCTCACCTCCTCCAGGAGGCCTTCCAAGACTGAGCCCCTTCCTTCCTCTCCCCCTCGTCCCCCTCTCCATCCCCCCCATCTTACCTCCTTCCCTTCCCCGCAGCATCTGTATATATGTACATATATTTGTACATATTTATTTCTCTATTTATTTATTTATTTATTTATTTATTTATTTATTTATTTATTTATTTTACTTGTACATATCTATTCTATTTATTTTATTTTGTTAGTGTGTTTGGTTTTGTTCTCTGTCTCCCCCTTTTAGACTGCGAGCCCACTGTTGGGTAGGGACTGTCTCAATATGTTGCCAACTTGTACTTCCCAAGTGCTTAGTACAGTGCTCTGCACACAGTAAGCACTCAATAAATATGATTGATTGATTGATTGATTACCAGCTGTGAGACTATGGGCAAGCCAGTTCACTTCTCTGTGCCTCAGTTACCTCATCTGTAAAATGGGGATTAAGACTGTGAGCCCCACGAGGGACAACCTGATTACCTTGTATCTACCCCAGTGTTTAGAAGAGTGCTTGGCACATAGTAAGCTCTTAACTAATACCACCATTATTATTATTATCACATCCAACAGACCACCACTCTCCCCATTTTCAAATCATTTCTAAAAAGCCTGGTCTCCTCTGGGAAGCTTTGCCTGACTAATCTTATATCTCCTCTCCTTATTCCCTCTCCACAACTGCCATTTCAGCACTTTCATTCAATTGTATTTATTGAGTACTTACTTTGTGCAGAGCACTGTACTAAGCGCTTCTGTTTCACCTAAGCATTGAGTACTAATTCTCCCTCCTCTCTCTCTCTTACATATACAAACGCACACACACACACACACACACACACACACGGACTTATGCACTTATCCTTCAAACCCCCTTGCCTCCCTTCCCTCAACTTATAATTCATTTTAATGTCTATTTCCTCCTCTCGATTGCAAACTTTTTGAGAGTGGGGACCATGCCAACTTCCACCATTGACCTCTCCCTCAAGCGCTTACTATAAAGCTCTGCATAAAGTACTTAATAAATATTATTCGTTCAATCGTATTTATTGAGCACTTACTGTATGCAGAGCACTGATTACTTGGAAAGTACAATTCAGCAATAGAGACAGTCCCTGACCACGCTGGGCTTACAGTCGAGAAGGAGGGAAACTGACATCAAAACAAGTAAAAAGGCATCAATATAAATAAATAGATTTATAGGTATATACATATTAAAACAAGAAAAAAGGCATCAATATAAATAAATAGAGGTATGTATATGGATAGATAGATAGATAGATAAGTGCCGTGGGGCAGGGAGAGGGAGGGAAAGGCAAAGGGAGAGAGTTGAGGTGATGCAGAAGGGAGGGGGAGCTGAGGAAAAGAGGGGCTTAATCTGGGATAATAATACTTATGGTATTTGTTATGTACTTACTATGTGCCAAACACTATTCTAAACACTGGGGTAAATACGAATTTATCAGGTTGTGCCACGTGGGGCTCACAATCTTAATCCCCATTTTACAGATGAGGTAACTGAGGCACAGAGAAGTTAAGTGGCTTTCCCAGGGTCACACGGCAGACAAGTGGTGGAGCCAGGATTAGAACCCAGGGCCTCCGACTCCCAAGCCCGGGCTCTTTCCACTAAGCCACACTGCTTATTGATTGATTGAGCTAAAAGGAGAATGGAAATCAAGTGTCCATAGTTTTTCTTGAAATTAAATCTCTACTCTTTGCCATTTTCTCTGAGGCAAAATATAATTGACTTCAAATTAAAGGTCATTACATTATTTTGGTATAATCGTAGTGAATTTGGAGAATATCCAATTTAAATTGACTTCACAATTTGCCAAAAAGTCGCCTTAAAAAAAATCAGAATTCTTTAGAGATTACTGCTCAAATCTAAGGCTTGATTTTTTTTCCAAACCTAGTGCACACATTAATTGCTATTTCAAAATATATTTTCTACACCATCCCTTCTAGAGAACTGAAACTTCGCTGACTTATTGTTTCTGACAAGTTTTGGACGAAGTGCTTCTGAATGTAGCACAAAATTGTAAAATGAACCTTGGTACATCTGTCAGATTAGCTTTTTCCTTTTATTAGCTCGTATGTTCATAGAGGCTTTTGACAGATATTTCTAAGGCAGCATAACATTTGCCTTTGACCACTGACATTTTTTAATCAATAGATCAATAAGTCATTTGACTGTCTCAGAGGAATTCTGAAATACCCGGTGCCCCTCTCGGATTACAGAATTAAACGAAGGGCTTGTTGTTTGTGTTGTAATGGTTAGTGTCATGAAGTTCTCGCTACAAGCTGCTTACTACATCTAAAACTCACTAGAGGATTGCCCACCTGTTTCCTTCTGCCACGACTAAGGAGTTTAAGTGGGTTATACTTAGCTTTCTAATGTTATGGTTGAATTTTCCCTAACTGTTTCAGGCAGTTTAGTTATCTTGAGGTGCTGTTTTGGGTTTTGTGGTGTTGAGTTACCATAAGAGAAACTGAAAAAATAAAAACCCATCCCCTCTTAAAGGAAATTGCTTTTCCTTAAAGCTTATAGCTACAGAGCCTGCTGAAGCATGGATGGTGATGGTATCATTTAATATTTAATATTATTTAATACGATGTATTCACAACCTCCCATAGCACTTAGGTACATATTTTACATATCCAATTACTTAAGTACTAACTCCTGCATGTATTACCATTTTCTTCTTCCTCCCTTCTGTAAATTAGTTAAATGCCCATCTCCCCTGCAAGATTGTTAACTATTTAAGGGCCAACTTAAGGTCCGCTAACTCTGTTGGACTCTCCTAAATGCTTAGTAGTAGTAATAATAATAATAATGGCATTTGTTAAGTGCTTACTATGTGCAAAGCACTGTTCTAAGCACTGGGGAGAATACAAGGTGATCAGGTTGTCCCACGTGGGGCTCACAGTCTTATTCCCCATTTTACAGATGAGGTAACTGAGGCACAGAGAAGTTAAGTGACTTGCCCAAAGTCACACAGCTGACAAGCGGCAAAGCCAGGATTTGAACCCATGACCTCTGAATCCCAAGCCCACGCTCTTTCCATAGAGCCATGCTTCTTCTCTTCTGCTTCAGTAGAAGCTCAATAAATGCTACTGATTGGTTGATTGGTCATATTATTATTACTATTATCTTTCACAAAGTCTTTTCAGTCATTAGGACTGTTGGTCATAACAAAGTCATTGATCAGAAAAATCTATCTTTCCTGTTGTTTACTGCATATTGAGAATACCCCTGCTTATCATCAGCATCAATGATATTTATTGAGTGCTTATTATGTGCAGACCACTGTACTGAGCACTTGGGAACTATATTACAATAGTGTTGGCAAACACGTTCCCTGCCCACAGTGAGCTTAGACAGAAAAGTTAAATAATAATGATGGTATTTGTTAAACACTTACTATATGCCAAGCACTGTTCTAAGTGCTGGGGAAGGTAATCAGGTTGTCCCGCATGGGGCTCTCAGTCTTAACTCCCATTTTACATGTGAGGTCACTGAGGCCCAGAGAAGTGAAGTGAGTTGCCCAAGGTCACACAGCTGACAAGTGGCAGAGCAGGGGTTAGAACCCGCAACCTCTGACTCCCAAGCCGGGCTCTTTCCACTGAGCCACGCTGCTTAGCAAGGAGGCTTATGAATTATTGATGCCTGTCTCCCCCTTTCTAGACTGTGAGCCTCTTGTGGGCAGGGATTGTCTTTGTTGCCGAATTGTACTTTCCAAGCGCTTAGTACAGTGCTCTGCACACAGTAAGAGCTTAATAAATATGATTGAATGAATGAATGAACTTTGTGACTAATCAAGTTACTTAATTCTCTGGGCCTCAGTTTCCTCATCGGTTAAATGGGAAAAAGATGTCTCCCTCTCTCTTGTATCATGCACACTGTGTGGGACAGAGACAAGAACCTTGTCCAGTGATGATGTGCAGAGAAGCAGCACAGTCTAGCAGATAGAGTATGGACCTGGGGGTCAGAAAGTCCTGAGGTGATGGCAGGACATCCAATTAAAGATGTCCTGATGGCAGGAAGAAATGTGAGACTGCAGAGAGGAAGAGAGATCAGTGCCAGACATGTAGATTTGGAAACCACCTGCAGAGAGGTGATAGAAGAAGCCATGGGCGAGAATGAGTTCTTTGAGGGAGGGGGTGTAGACGGAGAACAGAAGGGGACGCAGAACTGAACCTTGAGGGACCCCCACAGTGAGGGGATGGGAGGCAGAGGGGGATCCCGCATCAGAGATTGAGAAGGAGTGGCCAGAGAGCTAGGAGGAGAAATGGGAGAGGACAGTGTCAGGGAAGCCGAGTTTGGATAATATTTCCAGGCGACGGGGGTGGTCCAAACCGTCCAGAGCACCTTAGAGGTTGAGGAGGATTAGGATGGAGTAGAGGCCGTTGAATATGGCAAGAAGGAGATCATTTGTGGCCTTTGAGAGGGCAGTTTCAGTGGAGTGAAAGGGTCGGAAGCCAGATTGGAGGGTGTCAAGGAGAGAATTGGAGGAGAGGAACTTGAGACAGTGGGTGTCTCACTCGCTCAAGGAGTTTGGAGAGGAATGGTAGGAGGGAGATGGGGCAGTAACTGGAGGGAACTGTGGGGTCAAGGGAGGGTTTTTTTTAAGATAGGGGATACATGGACATTTTTGGAAGAAAAGGAGAATAGGAAGTTGGCAGTGAGAAAGATGAGACTGAGGTACACTGAGTAGGCTGGCTTTAGAGGAATGAAATGAGCATGCTGGTTTGCACTAGGAAATCCTAATCCTAATTCTAATCCTCCTCAACCTCTCAGATGCCTTCGACACTGTGGAACACCCCCTTCTCCTCAACACCAACCTTGGCTTCACATACTCTGTCCTCTCCTGATTCTCCTCTCATGTCTCCGGCCGTTCATTCTCAGTCTCCTTCACGGGCTCCTCCTCCCCCTCCCATCCCCTTACTATAGGGGTTCCTCAAGGTTCAGTTCTTGGTCCCCTTCTGTTCTTGATCTACACTCACTCCCTTGGTGAACTCATTCACTCCCACAGCTTCAACTATCATCTCTGTGCTCTCTCTCCCTCCAGGCTCGTATCTCCTCCTGCCTTCAGGACATCTCTATCTGGATGTCTACCTGCCATCTAAAACTCAATATGTCCAAAGACTGAACTCCTTATCCTCCCTCCCAAACCATGTACTCTCCCTGATTTTCCTGTCACTGTAGATGGCACTACCATCCTTCCCGTCTCACAAGCCCGCAACCTTGCCTCCATTTCCTCCTCTGTAAAATGGGTCCACTTAGACTGCGAACACCATTTGGGACAGAGCCTGTGTCCAACCTGATTATCTTGAATCTACCCCATCAGTAAGTACAATGCATGGCGTAGAGTAGGCTCTCAGCAAACACCCGTAGTATTATTATGTCACATCCTGTGTGACTTTGGGCAAGTCACTTAGCTTCTCTGTGCCTCAGTTGCCTCATCTGTAAGATGGGGATTAAGACCGTGAGCCCCACATGGGACAGCCTGATTGCCTTGTATCCTCCCCAGCGCTTAGAACAGTGCTTGGCACAAAGTAAGTGCCTAACAAATGCCATCATTATTACCTGTATATATGTATATATGTTTGTACATATTTATTTTATTTATTTTATTTTGTCAATATGTTTTGTTTTGTTGTCTGTCTCCCCCTTCTAGACTGTGAGACGGTCCCTACATGTTGCCAACTTGGACTTTCCAAGCACTTAGTACAGTGCTCTGCACACAGTAAGTGCTCAATAAATACGATTGAATGAATGAATGAATGAATGAATGAATCCTCACTCGATTCCGCTCTCTCGTTCACCCCACACATCCAATCTGTCGCCAAAACCTACTGGTCTCACCTCCGCAACATTGCCAAGATCTGCCCTTTCCTCTCCATCCAAACCGCAACCTTGCTGGTTCAATCTCTCATCCTATCCCAACTGGATGACTGCATCAGCCTCCTCTCTGATCTCCCATCCTCCTGTCTCTCCCCGCTTCAGTGTATACTTCACTCTGTTGCCCGGATTATCTTTGCACAGAAACAGTCTGGGCATGTCACTTCCCTCCTCAAAAAACTCTAGTGGCTGCCTCTCAACCTACGAATCAAGCAAAAACTCCTCACTCTCGGCTTCAAGGCTGTCCATCCCCTCGCCCCCTCCTACCTCACCTCCCTTCTCTCCTTCTCCAGCCCAGCCCACACCCTCTGCTCCTCTGCTGCTAACCTCCTCACTGGGCCTCCATCTCGCCTGTCCCACCATCGACCCCCTGCCCACATCCTTCTTCTGGCCTGAAATGCCCTCCCTCCACACATCCGCCAAGCTAGCTCTCTTCCTCCCTTCAAAGCCCTACTGAGAGCTCACCTCCTCCAGGAGGCCTTCTCAGACTGAGCCCCCTTTTTCCTCTTCTCCTCCCCATCCCCTCCTCTGCCCTACCTCCTTCCCCTCCCCACAGCACTTGTATATATTTGTACAGATTTATTACTCCATTTTACTTGTACATATTTACTATTCTATTTATTTTGTTAATGATGTGCAAATAGCTTTAATTCTATTTTGTTCTGATGATTTTGACACCTGTCTACTTGTTTTGTTTTGTTGTCTGTTTCCCCCTTCTTGACCGTGAGCCCACTGTTGAGTAGCGACCGTCTCTTTATGTTGCCGACTTGTACTTCCCTAGTGCTTAGTGCAGTGCTCTGCACACAGTGAGTGCTCAATAAATACGATTGAATGAATAGGAAACCAGCAAGGTAAGATAGGAGGGAGCAAGAAGCTTGAATATTTTAAAGGCAACGATGAGGAGCTTCGTTTGGATTTGGAGGTGCATGGGCAACCACTTGAGGGTCTTGAGGAGTGGGGAACATGGACTGAACGTTTTTGTAGTAAATCATCTGGGCAGCAGAGTGAAATATGGAGTGGAGTGGGGAGAGACAGGAGGCAGGGAGATCAGCAAGGAGGCTGATGGCAGTAATCAAGGTGGGAAAGGATAAGTCTTTGGATCAACATAGTGGTCGTTCAGAAAGTTCATTCATTCATTCATTCAATCGTATTTATTGGATAATAATACTAATATTGGCATTCATTAAGTGCTTACTAGGTGCCAGACACTGTACTAAGAGAAGCAGTACAAGCACTGTAGAAGAGAAGCAGTGTGGCTTAGTGGAAAGAGCACAGGCTCAGGAGTCAGAGGTCGTGGGTTCTAATCCTGGGTCCACCACTTGTCAGCTGTGTGTCTTTGGGCAAGTCACTTAACTTCTCTGGGTCTCAGTTACCTCACCTGTAAAATAGAGATTAAAAGTGTGAGTCCCATATGGGACAACCTGATTACCTTGCATTCCCTTCCCCCCAGTGCTTAGAACAGTGCTTGGCACATAGTAAGGGCTTAACAAAATGCCATCATCATCATCATCACTACTAAGTGCTGGGGCAGATACAAGCAAATTGGGTTGGACACTGTCCCTGGCTCACATGGAAATCTCAGCCTCAATCCCCATTTTCCAGATGAGGTAACTGAGGTCCAGAGAAGTGAAGTGACTTGCCCAAGGTCACACAGCAAACAAGTGGCAGAGTCAGGATTAGAACCCATGACCTCCTGACTCCCAAGCCCATGCTTTATCCACTGAGCCATGGATGGAGGGGAAAGGATGGATTTTAGTGATGTTGGGAAGGTTGAAATGACAGGATTTGGTGACAGATTGAATATGTGGTAATAGGTGAGGTGACTTGCTCAAGGCCTCAGATCAGGAGAATTGTGGACACTGAACTAGCAGCCAGGGTTTCTGAAGCAACATGGCCTAGTGAATAGAGCACCGGCCTGGACATCAGAAGGCCATAGGTTCAAACCCTGGCTCTGTCACTTATTTGCTATGTGACCTTGGGCAAGTCACTTCACTTCTTGGGCCTCAATTACCTCAACTGAAAAATGAGGATTAAGAGCGCAAGCCTAATGTGGGACAGGGACTGTGCCCAACCCAATTTGCTTGTATCCCTCTCCCCCCAGTGCTTAGTCCAGAGTCTGATACATAGTAAGCACTTAACAAATAATTATTATCATTATTACTACTTCTAATACCACTCTATTTTCAATAGGCCATGCTGTCTCCCTGTTCTGCTTGGCTCAGTACCTGGAAGCTGCCCTTAAAGCATTCTGAGTTGTAAAATTGATGAAAATAAAGTTTGAAGCCAAAGTGAGTATGTTATTCGCTACCACTCGGACATAATGTTTTAATATCTAGATCGTTAAAAATCACATTTTGAGGCTCTTTTACTAATTAGCTGGAAACCCTGGCATAAGGGGACCAGATGGACCTAATTGATTTTACCAACTGACTCACTGAAGACACTACTCCAAACAGATTGTTAGATACAAGCAGCGCAGGCTAGCAGAAGGAGAGGAGGAGAAGGAGAAGGAGAAGAAGGAGAAGAAGGAGAAGGAGGAGGAGAAGAAGAAGAAGAAGAAGAAGAAGAAGAACAACAACAACAACAACAACAACAACAACAACAACAACAACAACAAGAACGAGGAGGAGAAGGAGGAGGAGAAGGAGAAGGAGGAGGAAAAGGAGGAGAAGAAGAAGGAGAACAAGGAGGAGGAGAAGAAGAAGAAGGAGAAGGGGAAGGAGAAGAAGGAGAAGGAGAAGAAGGAGGAGAAGGAGAAGAAAGAGAAGAAGAAGGAGAAGAAGGAGAAGGAGAAGAAGAAGAAGAAGAAGAAGAAGAAGAAGAAGAAGAAGAAGAAGAAGAAGAAGAAGAAGAAGAAGAAGAAGAAGAAGGAGGAGGAGGAGGAGGAGGAGGAGGAGGAGGAGGAGGAGAAGGAGAAGAAGAAGAAGAACAAGGAGGAGGAGAAGGAGAAGAAGAAGAAGGAGAAGGGGAAGGAGAAGAAGGAGAAGAAGGAGAAGGAGAAGAAGGAGAAGGAGAAGAAGGAGAAGGAGAAGAAGAAGGAGAAGGAGAAGAAGAAGGAGAAGAAGAAGAAGGAGAAGGAGAAGAAGAAGAAGAAGAAGAAGAAGAAGAAGAAGAAGAAGAAGAAGAAGAAGAAGAAGAAGAAGAAGAAGAAGAAGAAGGAGAAGGAGGAGGAGGAGGAGAGGAAGAAGAAGAAGAAAAGGAGGAGGAGGAGGAAAAAGAAGAAGGGTTTTTGGTAAGCACTTACTATGTGTCACACTGTACTAAGTTCTGGAGTAACTAGTTCTTAGTATTCAGTATTGAGTACTGAGTACTTAGTACTGTCAACTTACGAATCAAGCAAAAATTCCTCACTCTTGGCTTCAACGCTGTCCATCACCTTGCCCCCTCCTCCCTCACCTACCTTCTCTCCTCCATCCCAGCCTGCCCCCTCCACTCCTCTGCCACCGCCATCCTCCTTACCAGGCCTCATTCTCTCCTGTCCCGCCATCGACCCATGACCTATATCCTACCTCTGGCCTGGAATGCCCTCCCTCCACACATCCACCAAACTGGCTTTCTTCCTCAGCGTGGCTCAGTGGAAAGAGCATGGGCTTTGGAGTCAGAGGTCATAAGTTCAAAGCCCGGCTCTGCCACTTGTCAGCTATGTGACAAGTGGGCAAGTCACTTAACTTCTCTGTGCCTTAGTTACCTCATCTGTAAAATGGGGATTAAGACTGTGAGCCCCATGTGGGACAACCTGATCACCTTGTAACCTCCCCAGTGCTTAGAATAGTGCTTTGCACATAGTAAGTGCTTAATAAATGCCATCATTATTATTATACAAGCTAATCTGGTAGGACACAGTCCCTGTCCCACCTGGGGGAATCTCAGTCTTCATCCCCATTTTATAGATGAGCTAATTGAGGCACAGAGAAATCAAGTGACTTGCCCAAGGTCACTCAGCAGACAAGTGGCAAAGTCAGGATTAGAACCCAAGTCCTTCTGGCTCCCAGGCCTGGGCTATAACCACTAGGCTATGCTCTTCTCCTTCCTACTATGAGTAGCATGTGGGACAGGGACTATGTTTTATCTGACCTGATTATATTGTAACTACCCCAGCGCTTAGGAGAGTGCTTGGAACATAGTAAGCACTTCACAAATACCACAATTAATATTATTACTATATTCTAGCATGCCACCCTGTGCAATATCAAAGAACTTCCATTTTCATAGACTTTTCACTGTACTAAAATAAGCATTTTCCTGTGCTTCATGCTAGTCCAGTGGGTTCTTCAGTGGATTCTAAGGTTCTCCACAAACACCTGATAGAAGAACAAAAGAAAGGTAGTTGGGTTGGAGCCCAATGATGAGTCTAGTTCAGTGTTCTCGCCTCCAACTGTAAGCTATAGACTGTCAGCTCATTGTGGTCAGGGAATTAGTCTGTTGCATTGTTATATTGTATGCTCCCTAGCCCTTAGTACAGTGCTCTGCATGCAGTAAATGCTTAATAAATACAACTCACACCAGCCTTGGAAATCAAAGATGAGAGGAGGAAGACTAACATCATTTTCTTCATTGGCAACTCTCTAGATTGGAAGCTCTTAGTGAACAGGGAATGTGTCTACTACTCTGTTATATTTTCCTCTCCCAAGCACTTAGTACAGTGCTCTGCACACAGTAAGCTCTCAATGAATGCCACTGATAATGATCTACCCTTCTGGCCAGTGACTTCTTTTTCTTTCATAGATGTAGCATCCTCAGATTATCATAGGTATTATTATTATTATTATTATTATTATTATTATTATTATTATTATTCTGCATCACTTAGGTAGGTACCATTCAAACATTTGTTATTCACCCAACCCTCAGCACCACATATTAATGTCTGCGGCCCCCCCCCAGTAATAATAATAATAATGATGGTATTTGTTAAGCACTTACTAAGCACTGGGGTAGATACGAGGTAATCAGGTTGTCCCACGTGGGGCTCATAGTCTTAATCCTCATTTTACAGATGAGGTAAGGTAACTGAGGCACAGAGAAGACTTGCCCAAGGTCACAACAGCAGACAAGTGACAGAGAGAGGATTACAACCCACATCCTCAGACTTCCGAGCCTGTGCTCTTTCCACTAAGCCATGCTGCTTCTCTAGATTATAGGCCCCTTATGGGCAGGAAGCATGTCTACCAACTCTGATATAATGTACTAGAGTCACCTGTGCTTAGTACAGTACTTAGCACCCAGAAAGTACTTAACAAATACTGTGGTTTTTTTGAGAATCAATCAATTGATTAATCAATTGGCTTAGGCAGGTCACTTGGATAAATCACTGAATTTATCTTGGGCAAGTCACTTGACTGCTGTGTGCCTCAATTACCTCATCTGTAAAAACAAGATCGAGACTGTGAGCTCCTTGTGGGACAGGGACTGTGTCCATCCCGATTTGCTTGGATCTGCCCCAGTGCTTAGTACAGTGCCTGGCATATAGTAAACACTTAACAAATGCCATCATTTATTATTATTATCTGTGCCTCAGTTGCTTCATCTGTAAAATGGGTATACATATATATATATATATATGTATATATATATATTTCCCTCCCTCTTAGATTGGCAGCCCCATGTGACACATGGACTGTGTCTGCTCTGAAAAGCAGCGTGGCTTAGTGGAAAGAGCATGGCCTTGGGAGTCAGAGGTTGTGGGTTCTAATCCCAGCTCTGCCGCTTGTCAGCTGTGTGACTTTGGACAAGTCACTTAGCTTCTCTGTACCTCAGTTACCTCATCTGTAAAAAGGGGATTAATACTGTGAGCCCCAAGTGGGACAACCTGCTGACCTTGCATCTACCCTTTGCTTCTATCGGAGAGGCAGTGTGGCTCAGTGGAAAGAGCCCAGGCTTTGGAGTCAGAGGTCATGGGTTCAAATCCCGGCTCCGCCAATTGTCAACTGTGTGACTTTGGGCAAGTCACTTAACTTCTCTGGGCCTTAGTTACCTCATCTGTAAAATGGGGATGAAGACTGTGAGCCCCCCGTGGGACAACCTGATCACCTTGTAACCTCCCCAGTGCTTATAACAGTGCTTTGCACATAGTAAGTGCTTAATAAATGTTATTATTATTATTATTATTATTATTACTATTATTACCCCAGCACTTAGTGCTTCACACATAGTAAGCACTTAACAAATACCACTATTATTATTGTTATTATTATTTGATCCAATTGGGAAGCAGCGTGGACTAGTAGAAAGAGCTCATGCCTGGGAGTCAGAAGGCCTGAATTCTAATTTTAGTTCTGAAATTTACCTGCTGGGTCATCTTGGGAAAGCTATTTCTTATTGACCTAAACACATGGGAAAGTACAACATGATAAAATTGGTAGACAGGGCCCCTCCCTCAGTGAGCTTAGTCTATTGTTTTTAAAGCCCTTTACAAATCTATGTGTTTACATAAATTACATATATGTACATATTGGTAATGTATTTATTTATTTACATTAATGTCTGTCTCCCCCTCAGGACTGTAAGCTCATCATGGGCAATTATTATTATTACTACTATTATTATAGCTATTATTATTGTTAAATGTAAAATTATTATTACTATTCTGTTCCAGCCACTGTACTAATTGCTGGGGTGGATACAAGTAAATCAGAGTGGACAAAGTCCCTGTCCCACGTGGGGCTCAGGGTCTTGATCCCCATTTTCCAGATGAGGTACTTGAGGCCCAGAAAAGTGAAGTTACTTGCCCAAGGTCACACAACAGGCAAGTGGAAGAGTCAGAATTAGAACCCATGACCTTCTGACTCCCAGACCTGTTCACCATTCACCGTCATGCTGCTTCTCTAGGGAATCTGTGTCTGTTTTATTGTAGTGTATTCTCCCATATGCTTAGTACAGAACACTGCACACAGTAAGTTCTCAGTAAATAGGAGCAGCCTGATGTAATAGATGTTTATAGATGAGCCTGGGAGTCAGAAGGTCATGGGTTTTAATCCAGACTCCACCACTTGTCTGCTATGTGGCCTTGGGTACATCACTTCACTTCTTTGGTTCTCAGTTACCTCAGCTGTAAAATGGGGATTAAGACTCTGAACCCCCCATGGGACAACCTGATTACCTTGTATCTACCCCAGTGCTTAGAACAGTGCTTGGCACATAGAAAGTGCTTAACAAATACCATAATTATTAGTTATCATTATTATTATTATTTCACTTCTCTGTGCCTTAGTTAACCTATTTATAAAATGAGGATTGAGACTGTGAACCCCACATGGGACAGGGACTGTGTCCAAGCTAATTCACTTGTATCCACCCCATTGCTTAGTACAGTGCCTGGCACAAAGTAAGCTCTTAACAAATACCATTATTATTATTATTATTATTATTACTATTATTAAATCCTACTGACTTGATTGACTTTCTTGAGCCCTAGGAAGAGTACGATAGATTCAGTAGACACAGTCAGTTTACCAGGGTAAGCCCCCTTTACACTGTGGAGTTTAGTAAATAAATCCACTTTCCCGATCAAATGATGAAATATCGATGCCGTTTTCTAGGGTCTAAGTGAGCTCTGGAAGCATTTATTTCAACAGTTTCAATGGAAACACTGGCGGGCAAACACCACCCGGGTTAAAATAGCATTCGTGTGATAGTATTGAGACGTCCACGCTACAGAGCGCTCTCTGAGAGCCTCGCCAATTGGTTTCACTTTCTGAACTTGTAATGGCTTTCTAATTGGAGACATCTGTGGGTCTGAAACGTGTAAGAAAACCTGGTACCAATCTGCTACTTGAAGTACCATCAAAAGAACCAAAATCTGCAAAATATTGAGGTCCATCAACAAAAAAGGCCCCTTTTTTGATTCAAGGAGAGCCATGTAGATCATTGTAAAGGTATTTACTGACTGCTCACTGCGTGCACTGTGCTAAGCGCTTGGGAGAATACATTACAGTGGCATTGGATGCGCATTTTCTCAAGCGCTTACCGCTGGTACCTTAAAGCACTTAATCACCTCTTTAAAGCAGTCAATCTCCTTGCCCCCTCCTATTCACCTCACTACTCTCCTACACCAAGCCAGCCCGCATACTTTGCTCCTCTACTGCCAACCTTCTCTCTTTGCTATGGGCAGGGACAAGAGATCGTGTCCAATATTATTATTATTATTATTATTATTATTATTATTATCATCATCATCATCATGATTGGCATCACGAGAATCAATCAGTTCCTCCATGGAGGTTTCTGTTGTCAAGATCAAGTCACCAGTCAACAGAGGTACCCTTGGCATTGGAAAAATAATAATAATAATAATTATGGTATTTGTTAGGTACTTACTATGTGCCAGGCACTGTTCTAAGTGTTGGGGTAGATACAAGGTAATCGGGTTGGCCCACGTGGGGCTCACAGTCTTAATCCCCATTTGACAGATGAGGGAACTGAGGCCCAGAGAAGTGAAGTGATTGCTTTGGGTGCACTACCGGCACAGGGTGGACAACAAAACGGGCAATTGTGCAGGGAGCACTAATAATTAATAATAATTGTGACATTTGTTAAGCACTTAATTCATTCCTTCATTCATTCAATCGTATTTATTGAGCACTTACTGTGTGCAGAGCACTGTACTAAGCGCTTGGGAAGTACAAGTTGGCAACATTCAGAGACAGTCCCTACCCAACAGCGGACTCACAGTCTAGAAGGGGGAGAGAGACAACAAAACAAAACATATTAACAAAATAAAATAAATAGAATAAATATGTACAAATAAAATAAATAAATAAATAGAGTAATAAATCTGTACAAACATATATACATATATACAGGTGCTGTGGGGAGGGGAAGGAGGTAAGGCGGGGGGATGGGGAGGGGGAAGAGGAGGAGAGGAAGGAGGGGGCTCACAGATACATGCCAGATACTGTACTAAGCGCTGGGTGATACAAGCAAATCAAGTTGGACACAGTCTCTGTCCCATGTAGGGCTCACAGTCTCATTCCCCTATTTACAGGTAAGGTGTGGCTTAGTGGAAAGAGCCCGGGCTTGGGAGTCAGAGCTTGTGGGTTCTAATCCCAGCACTGCCAATTGTCTGCTGTGTGGCCTTGGGCAAATAGCTTAACTTCTCTGTGCCTCAGTTTCCTCATCTGTAAAAGGGGGGTGAAGACTGTGAGCCCCACGTGGGACAACCTGGTTACCTTGTATCTACCCCAGAGCTTCTTCTCCCAGGGTGGCACCTGGAGAGTTCCCAGTCCTCTACCAGTCTGGGCTATGGGAGGGAGAGTGAAGCAGAGGCCTGTCCATGACATTCCTACCTTGGGCAGTGGCTAGTGAGTGTCAGACCATTGGCTATAAGTCAAAACTCCCCTGTGCTGGGCAGCAGCAGCCCAGGAGAGAGTCGAGGGCGGAGACTCAAGTTTACTGTGCAGAAGGAGGCAATGGTAAAAACTCCTGGATTTTTTCCCAAGAAAACTCTGTAGATCTACCACCGGAATAATTGCAGATGGAAGTGGGGCATTCTGGGAGAAATGTTTCCGTGGTGTCACAATGGGTTGGAAATGACTCTGGCATATGACAAGACCCCAGCGCTTAGAACAGTGTTTGGAACATAATAAGCACTTAATAAAAACCTTTATTATTATTATCCCGCTGCCCGTGCCTGCAGTTGTAGTGAAGAGGTGTTAGGATTCATTCATTCATTCATTCAATTGCATTTATTGAGCACTTACACGTACTGTGTGCAGAGCACTGTAATAAGCACTTGGGAGAGATTATTATTATTATTATTATTAAGTGCCGTAGAGTCATTTCCATACACTACAACCATAAACAGATACATTCCCTGCCCACAATGAGCTTTGAGTCTAGAGTCGGGGAGACAGACATAAGTAGACATAAATAAATGACAGATTTGGACGTAAGTGCTGCGGGGCTGGGAAGAGGGATGAATAAAGGGAACAAGTCAGGATGATGGAGAAGGGAGTGGGAGAAAAGGGAAAGAGGGCTTAGTCAGGGAAGACCTCTTGGAGCTGATGAACTTTCAATAAGGATTTGAAGTGGGGGAGAATAATTATTTGTCAGAGAAGAGGAAAATGGGGGTTTAGTCTGGGAAGGCCTCCCGGATTTATTTATTTATTGAGTGACCCTTAAGTGAGCCCTTAGTTACTGAAGGGACAGTAACGAAGGTCAGCACTTGGGAAAGAAAGCACACCAGGTGCTTCCATTCTGACTGGGGAGTGGGCAGCTAATGTTTCTCTGGCCTCAGAGACAGTGCTCTTTGTTCAGTAGGAGCTCAATCAATACCATGATTGATTAGAGAAGCAGTGTGGCTCAGTGGAAAGAGCCCGGGCTTGGAAGGCAGAGGGCATGGGTTCTGATCCTGGCTCTGCTGCTTGTCAGCTGCGTGACTTTGGGCAAGTCACTTAATAATAATAATAATAATAATAATAATAATAATAATAATAATAATAATAATGGTATTTGTTAAGCGCTTACTATGTGCCAAGTACTGTTCTAAGCGCTGAGCACAGAACTTCTCTGTGCCTCAATGACTTCATATGTGAAATGGGGATTAAGACTGTGAGCCCCACTTGGGACAACCCAATGACCTTGTATCTACCCCAGCGTTTGTAAGCGCCTAACAAATACCATCATCATCATTGAGTTCTCTGCCCATTTTAAACACAAGGGGAGACCTCTACCCATGTATGACCTATATAAGTAATTTAAGGGCAGAGATCATAATAATAATAATGACATTTGTTAAGTGCTTACTATGTGCCAAGCACTGTTCTAAGCACTGGAGGTACAATATGATCAGATTGTCCCACGTGGGGCTCACAGTCTTCATCCCCATTTTACAGATGAGGCCCAGAGAAGTTTAGTGACTGGCCCAAAGTCACACAGCTGAGAAGTGGCGGAGCCAGGATTAGAACCCATGTCCTCTGACTCCCGAGCCCCTACTCTTTCCACTGAGCCACGATGTCTACCAACTCCATTGTTCAATCAATGGTATTTATTGAGCACTTACTATGTGCAGAGCGCTGTACTAAGCGCTTGGGAGAGTACAATATAACAGTTAATAGACATGTCCCTTTCTCTCTCACGCACTTAGTACAGTTGCTCTGCACACAGTCAGCACTCAATAAAAACCATTGGTTGATGGACTAGTATCAGACATGTTGCTGTGATTGAGAAGCAGCATTGCCTAGTGGCTAGAGCCCGGGCCTGAGAGTCAGAAGGATCTGGGTTCTAATCCTGGCTCTGCCACGTGTCTGCTGCATTGACTTTGGGCAAGCCACTTCACTTCTCTGGGCTTCAGTGACCTCATCTGTAAAAAAATGAGGATAAGGCTGTGAGTCCCATGCGGGTCAGGGACTGTGTACAACCTGATTAACTTATATACATTCATTCATTCAATCATATTTATTGAGTGCTTACTGTGTGCAGAACACTGTACTAAGCGCCTGGTAAGTACAATTCAGCAGCAAAGAGAGACAATCCCTGCCCACAACGGGCACTTACTGTGTGCACTGTTCTAATAATAATAATAATAATGGCATTTGTTAAGCACTTACTATGTGCAAAACACTGTTCTGAGCACTGGGAAGGATACAAGGTGATCAGGTAAGCACTTGGGAGAGTACAATATGACAATAAACAGACACATTCCCTGCCTACAGGGAGCTTACAGTCTAGAGGGAGAGACAGACAGGAATATAAATGAATAACATTAAATCACATATTTTGTAATTTTACAAATTGCACATATTTTCATGCTAGCCTGCATTCATTCATTCATTCATTCAATCCTTTTATTGAGTGCTTACTGTGTGCAGAGCACTGTACTAAAGCACTTGGAAAGTACAATTCAGCAATAGAGACGGTCCCTACCCAAAAGTCTAGAAGGGGGGAGACAGACAACAAAACAAGTATACAGATATCAATAGCATCAATATAAAAAGAATTATAGATATACACACATCATTAATAAAATGAATAGAATAATAAATATGTACCTATATACACAAGTGCTGTGGGGTGGGGAGGGGGATACAGCAGAGGGAGGGAGTCTGGCGATGGGGCGGGGAGGAGGAGCAGAGGAAAAGGGGGGCTCAGTCTGGGAAGGCCTCTTGGAGGAGGTGAGCCTACAGTAGGGCTTTGAAGGGGGGAAGTGTGCTAGTTTGGCAGATTTGAGGAGGGAGGGGGATCCAGGCTAGAGGTAGGACGTGGGCCAGGTGTCAACGGTGGGACAGGGGAGAACGAGGCCCAGTGAGAAGGTTAGCACCAGCAGGTCAGCAACTGCAAAGGTTCGTCTCTTTTTAACCTTAAGGTGTAACTATAAAGCACATTTTCAACCTGGGCTTTAAAACGTTGTTGTGGATTCGAAGCTGTGTGTGTTCCAGGGACTCCTTCACATTCATTACAACAGAATAGTATTAATAATGATAATGGTATCTATTAAGTTCTTACTATTGTGCCAGTCCTTGTACTAAGCGCTGGGGTGGAAACAGGCTAATCAGGTTGAACACAGTCCCTGTCTCACGTGGGGCTCACAGTGTCAATCCCCATTTTACAGATGAGGGAACTGAGGGCCAGGGAAGTTCATTCATTCATTCAATCGTATTTATTGAGCACTTATTGTGTGAAGAGCACTGTACTAAGAGTTTCGGAAGTACAAGTTGCCAACTATAGAGATGGTCCCTACCCAACAACGGGCTCACAGTCTAGAATGGGGAGACAGACAACAAAACAAAACATGTGGACAGGTGTCCAGTTGTCAGAACAAATAGAATTAAAGCTAAATGCACATCATTAACAAAATAAATAGAATAGTAAATATGTACAAGTAAATGATAATAATAATAATAATGGCATTTATTAAGCGCTTACTATGTGCAAATCACTGTTCTAAATGCTGGGGAGGTTACAAGGTGCTCAGGTTGTCCCACGTATGGCTCACAGTCTTAGTCCCCATTTTACAGATGAGGGAACTGAGGCCCAGAGAAGTTAAGTGACTTGCCCATCACACAGCGGACAATTGGCGGAGCCAGGATTTGAACCCATGACCTCTAACTCCACACCTCGTACTCTTTCCACTGAGCCCCGCTGTTTCTCTAAAAATAAATAGAAAAGTAAAATAAGTAAAATAAATAGAGTAATAAATCTATACAAACATATATACAGGTGCTGCTCAGAGCAAGTTAAATGACTTGCCTAAGGTCTACCCAGCAGATAAGTAGCAGGGCCAGGATTAGAACCCAGGTCCTTCTAACACCCAGACCAGGGCTCTATCCACAAGGTTACATGACTTTTACTTAAAAGGAGGCAAGTGAGATCTGCGTTCCTTTCTCTTTCTGGCTAATTGACAGAAGGACCAATAACCTCGTTAAGTATCCGGTGAATGCAGGCATTGCCAGCTGTTGGGTGCACTTTCAAAGATCAACAGAAGCCAGGGACCCTTTGCCATCTGCCCCAAACTGCTACCGTTTCTTTTAGCCATTGAGAGCGCGCTGTCACAGTGAGTTAATGAGGATGCCGATAGTTGTTGTTAGTGTTGTTGTCTTCTGCTGTGGAGTCATCTCTGACCCATAGCGACACCATGGACACATCTCTCCCAGCACGCTTCACGCTCCATCTGCAATTGTTATGGTAGTGGATCCACAGAGTTTTCTTGGTAAAAATCCGGAAGTGGTTGATCATCGCTTCCTTCCATGCAATTTGAGTTTCCACTCTGGACTCTCTCCCATGCTGCTGCTGTCCATCACAGGGCAGTTTTGACTTGTAGCCAACGGCCTGCCACTCGCTAGCCACTGCCCAAGCTGGGAATGGCATGGACAGGCCCCTGCTTCACTCTCCCTCCCATAGCCGAGACTGGCGAAGGACTGGAAACTTTCCAGGTGCCATCCTGAGAGGGGCCTGATAGTTGTGAAGACGACAAATTGCCAAGTCGCAGGAGGCCTGTAAGCCCTAAACTCATTGTAGTCAAGGAATGTGTCCATCAACTGCTATATTATACTCTTCCAAGCATTTAATAATAATAATAATTATTATTATTATTATTATTATATTTACAATTATATATAATATGTTTATAATTATATATAATTATCATTATATATAATGTATTTATAATTATATTATTATTATTATTATTATTATTATTATGGTATTTGTTAAGCACTTACTATGTGCTAAGCACTGTTCTAAGTGCTGGGGGATATACAAGGTAATCAGGTTGTCCCACATGGGGCTCACAGTCTTAATCCCCATTTTCCAGATGGGGTGACTGAGGCACAGAGAAGTTAAGTGACTTGCCCAAAGTTACACAGCTGATAAGTGGCAGAGCCTAGATTAGAACCCATGATCTCTGACTCCGAAGCCTGCACTCTTTCCACTGAGCCACGCTGCTTCTGCACTCAATAAATACTACTAATTGGTTGGTTGAGTGGAGGGTTGTGAATGGGGAATACGCTGCTCTGAAGTTTTTATTGACTGTGGATCAGTAACACTTTAGTGTGGTGGATGATCTGAATTTTTGTTGAGTCAGGAGGTGATAGACCTTTTCTGGAATTTTAGGAGATTCATTTTTATTCGATTCCTGGGCCTTCTCTATGAACACTAATGACTTTGGGGCAGCTGGCCTAGTGGATAGAGCTCAGGCCTGGGAGTCATTCATTCAATCGTATTTATTGAGTGCTTACTGTGTGCAAAGCACTGTACTAGGCACTTGGGAAGTACAAGTTGGCAACATATAGAGACGGTCCCTACCCAACAATGGGCTCACAGTCTAGAAGAGTCAGAAGGAACTGGGTTCTAATTCCAGCTCTGCCACTTATCAAGGTCAAGGGTGACCTTGAGCAAGTCACTTCACTTCTCTAGGGCTCAGTTACCTCGTGTGTAAAATGGGGATCAAGACTGTGAGTCCCTTGTGAGACAGGGGCTGTGTCCAACACAATTACCTTGTATCTACCCTTGCAATTAGTACAGTGACTGGCACATAGTGAGCGCTTTACAAATACCACGATTACTATTATTAGCTGTCTAAAATCCATTCAGAGCAAAGCCTTAATCAAGTCTTACAAGGATAAACTGGGTAGATTTCTCCCTGAGAAGCAGAATGGCCTAGTGGATAGAGCATGGGCCTGGGAGTTAGATGGATAATAATAATGATGGCATTTATTAAGCGCTTACTATGTGCAAAGCACTGTTCTAAGTGCTGGGAAGGTTACAAGGTGATCAGGTTGTCCCACAGGGGGCTTAATTCCTATTTTACAGATGAGGTAACTGAGGCACAGAGAAGTTAAGTGACTTGCCCAAAGTCACACAGCTGACAATTGGTGGAGCCGGGATTTGAACCCATGACCTCTGACTCCAAAGCCCGAACTCTTTCCACTGGGCCACACTGCTTCTAGGTTCTAGTTCTGACTCCGTCACTTGTCTGCTGTGTGACCTTGGGCAAATCACTTAACTTTTCCGTGCCTCTGTTCTCTCATCTGTAAAAAAGGGGTATAAGACTGTGAGCCCCACGTGGGACTATGTCCAACTCAGATCGTATTCATTCATTCTTTCAATCGTATTTATTGAGCACTTACTGTGTGCAAAGCACCACATTAAGCACTTGGGAGATATAACAAAAAGACACACTCCCTGCCTACAATGAGCTCGCAGTCTAGAGGGAGAGACAGGCATCAGTAAAAATAAATAAATAAACAAATAACAGATATAATAATGATGGTATTTGTTAAGTGCTTACCATGTGCAAAGCACTGTTCTAAGCACTGGGGAGGTTACAAGGTGATCACGTTGTCCCACGAGGGGCTCACAGTCTTAATCTCCATTTTACAGATGAGGTAATTGAGGCCCAGAGAAGTTAAGTGACTTGCCCAAAGTCACACAGCTGACAATTGGCAGAGCCACGATTTGTACCCATGACCTCTGACTCCAAAGCCTGGGCTCTTTCCACTGAGCCATGCTGTTTCTCTAAGACATATACTTATGTGCTGTGGGGATTGGAGGGAGGATGAATGAAGGGAATATAGAGCGATGCAGAAGGGAGTGGGAGAAGTGGAGAGGAGAGTTTAGTCAGGGAAGGCTTCTTGGAGGAGATGTGTTTTCAGTAAGGCTTTGGAGAGAGGAAGAACAGTGATCTGTCTGATATGAGGCAGTAGGACGTTCCAGGCCAAAGGCAGGATGTGGGCGAGGGGTCAGTGGTGAGATAGATGAGATCGAGATTCAGTGAAAAGTTTAACATTAGATGAGCAAAGTGTGCAGGCTGGGTTGGAGTAAGAGAGAAATGAGGTGAGGGAGGGAGGAGGGGGCAAGGGGATAAATGTTTTAAAGCCAATAGTGAGGAGTTTCTGTTAGATGTGGAGGTGGATGGGCAACCACTGGAGTTTCTTGAGGAGTGGGGAAAAGTGGTCTGAACATTTTTTGAAGGAAAATGGTCTGTACTGGAGTTGGGAGAGACAGGAGGCAGGGAGATCAGCAAGGAAGATGATACTATAATAAACTTGCACTTCCCAAGCACTTAGTACAGTGCTCTGCACACAGTAAGCACTCAGTAAATATGATTGAATGAGTAAAGGTGAGATAGGATAAGTGTCTGTAGTAATGTGGTAGCAGTTTGGATGGAGTGGATTTTAGTGAAGTTGTGAAGGTAGAATTGACAGAGAGGCAAATATTAATGGAAATAAATAAATGACAGATATGGACATAAGTGCCGTGGGGCTGGGAAGGAGTTGAATAAAGAAGCAAGTCTGGGTGACACAGAAGGGAGTGGGAGAAGAGAAAAGGGGGGCTTTGTCAGGGAAGGCCTCTTAGAGGAGATAGGCCTTCAGTAAGGCTTTGAAAGGGGAGAAAGTCCCTGTCCCACATAAAACAGGGACTGAGTCCAATCTGATCACGTCCCATCCTGTCTCCATACCCAAACTACCTTCTCTTGATGCACAAATCGACACCCTCAACACCTCCCTCTCCACTGAACTCAACTCCCTCCTTTCCCCATCCCTCCGTCGATCTCGTACCACTAAACCACAACCATGGATCACCTCCACAAGTCCCCTTCCTCCACTCCATGCTGGAGCTGCTTAGCACTGCTGGAGGAATTCCAGACACCAGGCCGACCTCATCCATCATGAATTCATCCTCGCCTGTTTGAATTCTAGCCTCTCCACCACCTGAAAACAATACTTCTCCATCCTTATTGACTCCCATGCCCATTGGCCCCGCCAGCTGTTCCAGATGTTTAACTCCCTCCCAAAATCTCCTACTCCCACCCCCATTTAATTCCCCTAGTGACCTGGCCACATCATTTATCGATAAAATTGAATCCATCAGGCAGCATCTCCATAAAATTCCCACTACTCCTCTCCAGTTCTCTTTCCCCTGTACCCTCTTCCATTCTCCCAATATTCCCTGCAGGATCTCCTCTTGAGATACCCCACCTCCTCTCAAAATCTACCCCCTCCACCTGCGCCTCTGACCCCACCTCTTAATACCTTATTAAAACACTTGCCCCCTCCTTTTCCCTGACTGCCATCTTCAACCATTCACTCTCCAATGGCTTCTTTTTCAAATATGCTCATATATTTTCTATCCTAAAAAACCCTCCTTTGACCCCTTGACTCCCTCCAGTTATTGCCCTCCTACTATTCCTTTCCAAACTCTTTGAGAGAGTTTTCTACACTCACTGTCTCCCCTTCCTTTGCTCCAATTCTTTCCTCGATCCTCTCCAATCTGTTTTCCATCCCCTTCACTCCGCAGAAACTGTCCTCTCTAATGTCACCAGTGACCTTCTTCTTGACAAATCTGATGGCCTCTACTCCATCCTAATCCTCCTTGACCTTCGACACTGTGGACCACCCCCTTCTCCTAGAAATGTTATTCAACCTTGGCTTCACTGACTCCATCCTTTCATGGTTCTCCTTTTATCTCTCTGGCAGTTCATTCTCAGTCTCCTTCGTGGGCTTCTTTTCTGCCTCCCACCCCCAAACTGTGGGGGTCCCTCAAGATTCAGTTCTGGGTCCCTTTCTATTCTCCATCTACACCCACTCCATTGGAGTGCTCATTCACTCCCAACGTTCGACTACCACATTTATGTGGATGATTCCCAAATTTGCCTCTCCAGCCCTGTTCTCTCCTTCTCTGCAGCTTCACATTTTCTCTTGCTTTCCTTGGATGTCCTGCCATCACCTCAAACTGAACATGTCCAAATCAGAGCTCATCTTCATACCCAAACCCTGTCCTCCCCCATCTTTCCCATCACTGTAGACAACACCAACATTCTCCCTGTCTCACAAGCCTGTAACTTCGGCATTATCCTCGACTCATTGCTCTCATTTTACTCACCTGTAACAATAATTATAATAATAATAAAAATAATAATAATGGTATTTGTTAAGCACTTACTATGTGCTAGGTACTGTCCTAAGATCTGGACATAGTCTGTCACCAAATCGTGTCAGTTCTAACTTCACAACTGACTAAAATCTGTCACTTCCTCTCCATCTTTAATTATATGTATGTAAAGATATATATATATATATAAATACATATAAAATGTATATATAATGATGATGAAGGCATTTGTTAAGCGCTTACTATATGCTAAGAGCTGTTCTAAGGGCTGGGGTAGATACAAGGTAATCAGGCTGAGGCTAAATTAAGTGACTTGACCAAAGTCACACAGCTGACAAGTGGCGGAGCTGGGATTAGAACACACAGCCTCTGACTCCCAAGCCCGTACTCTTTCCACTAAACCACACTGATTCCCTATATATATATATATAATGATAATAATAATAATAATAATAATAATAATAATGGCATTTGTTAAGTGCTTACTATGTGCAAAGCACTGTTCTAAGTACTGGGGGGATACAAGGTGATCAGGTTGTCCCACGTGGGGCTCACAGTGTTAATCCTCATTTTACAGATGAGGTAACTGAGGCTCAGAGAAGTTAAATGACTTGCCCAAGGTCACACAGCAGACATGTGGTGGAGCGGGATTCGAACCCATGACCTCTGACTCCAAAGCCCATGCTCTTTCCACTGAACCACGCTGCTTCTCATATATATATATGTATGTATGTATATATATACTAAACCACACTGATTCCCCATATATATACATTACTATATATAATATATACATATATCTGCATGTATATATATATATAAAATATATAGTAATGTATATATATGGGGAAGCAGTGTATATGCTTCCCATGCTGCTTCTCATATATATGTATATATATATATATACTAAACCACACTACTTCCCCATATACATACATTACTATATATAATATAGTAATATAATAGTAATAATATATAGTAATGTATATATATGGGGAAGCAGTGTATATACACATATATATGTATATATTATATACAGTAATGTATATATATATATATATAATAATGATGGTATTCGTTAAGTGTTTACTATGTGCCAGGCACCGCTCTCAGCACTGGAGTGGATACAAGTAAATCAGGTTGGAGATAGTCTCTGTCCCATAAGGGGCTCACAATCTCAATTCTCCATTTTGCAAATGTGGTAACTGAGATCCAGAGATGTAAAATGACTTGCCCAAGGTCACACAGCAGACAAGTGGCAGTGCAGGGATTAGAACCTATGACATTCTGACTTCCAGGTCTGTGCTCTATTCACTACACCATGCTACTTTTCATATATATATATATATGATATGTATGCTAAATTACTTAATGTCTGTTACCCCCTTTAGCCTGTGAGCTCGTTGTGGGCAGGGAATGTTGCTGTTTTTTGTTGTATTATACTTTCCCAAGTGCTTAGTACAGTGCTCTGCCCACAGTAAGTACTTAATAAATACAATTGAATTGAACTGAATTTCTCCATCCAGACTCAGCTCACTGTGATCAGGGAATGTGTCTGCTATAGTGTCGTACTTCCGGAAGCGCTTAGTACAGTGCTCTGCTCACAGTAAGTGTTCATTCAAGACGACTGAGTGACTGACAGTGGATGGGTTGTGTCACCCTGGTAAAATGATCGCATCGAACTCAGCCGCCACCCTAGGCCCGTCTCATGTTCTAATGCGAGGCAAAGCCCCCTGTTTTGAGGAATCATTGTCTGCCCAGCGTCACACAATAACCGCCGACAAACCCTTTAACCAAAGCCCCACGGGTCAATGAAGAGGGAGGACCGGGATTGCCTCGGTCTTTAGTACTCATCAAATCATGCAGAAAACAAAGATTTCGCTCTTGATCACTCGGCCTCAGAAATTCATGCCTTTTGACCCCAAACAAAAAGACAATAGGGGCCTTCTGTTCGCTCCAGTTGAAAAATGTTCTGAACACCTTATTACGAAGCAGGAACCGCGAGTTTCCAGCGCTTTTGGAGAATGTATCAGGGATGACTATCTTTGGGAAGAAAGGCCAAGGATCGGATGGCGGCAATTATGGGAGCTGCTTGTTATTCTCCTGAAGGGAGTCTTTCTGGCCTGGCTACTCAAGAAAACCGTTGACGGGTGATTCGTTCATTCATTCTTTCATTCAGTCATATTTGTTGAGTGCTTACCGTTTGCAGAGCACTGAACTAAGTGCTTGGGAGAGTACAATACCCTCCCAAGTATTGAGAAACAGCATTGCTCAGTGGAAAGAGCCCGGGCTTTGGAGTTAGAGGTCATGGGTTCAAATCCTGACTCTGCCACTTGCCACCTGTGTGACTTCGGGCAAGTCACTTAACTTCTCTGTGCCTCAGTTACCTCATCTGTAAAATGGGGATTAATCAATCAATCAATCAATCAATCGTATTTATTGAGCGCTTACTATGTGCAGAGCACTGTACTAAGCGCTTGGGAAGTATAAATTGGCATCACATAGAGACAGTCCCTACCCAACAGTGGGCTCACAGTCTAAAAGGGGGAGACAGAGAACAGAACCAAACATACCAACAAAATAAAATAAGTAGGATAGAAATGTACAAGTAAAATAAATAAATGAATAAATAAATAGAGTAATAAATATGTACAACCATATATACATATATACAGGTGCTGTGGGGAAGGGAAGGAGGTAAGATGGGGGGATGGAGAGGGGGACAAGGGGGAGAGGAAAGAAGGGGCTCAGTCTGGGAAGGCCTCCTGGAGGAGGTGAGCTCTCAGCAGGGCCTGTGAGCCCCTGTGGGACAACCTGATCACCTTGTAACCTCCCCAGAGCTTAGAACACTGCTTTGCACATAGTAAGCGCTTAATAAATGCCATTATTATTATTACAATACAGCAATAAACTGACATATTCCTTACCCACAACGAGTTTACAGTCTAGACGGGGAGACAGACATTAATAGAAATAAATAAATAACAGATATTCATTCATTCAGTTGTATTTATTGAGCACTTACTGTGTGCAGAGCACATACTAAGCGCTTGGAAAGTACAACATAAGTGGTGTGGGGCTGGGGGCCGGAGAGAGATGAATGAAGGGAACAAGTTCGGGTGATGCAGAAGGAAAAGGGAGAAGAGGAAAGATGGTCAGGATGGTCAGCGTGGCTTCGGACCAGAGCGGACTTGGTTTTTTCTGTGGATCAGACCAAGGGGAAGGTCAGTAATAATAATAATAATAATAATAATAATAATAATAATAATAATAATAATAATAATAATAATAATAATAATAATAATAATAGCATTTATTAAGTGTTTACTATGTGCAAAGCACTGTTCTAAGGGCTGGGGAGGTTACAAAGTGATCAGGTTATCCCACAGGGGGCTCACAGTCCTAATCCCCATTTTACAGATGAGGTAACTGAGGCACAGAAAAGTTAAGTGACTTGCCCAAAGTCACACAGCTGACAATTGGTGGAGCCGGGATATGAACCCATGACCTCTGACTCCAAAGCCCATGCTCTTTTCCACTGAGCCACAGTGCTTCACCCTCTATGCAGATTTCCCAGTTCTGTCCATAGCATTTGATGCCATCCTCTACAATGTCAGCTCCTTGTAAGCAGGGAACGTGTCTAGCAACTCTATTACATTGCACTCACCCAAGCACTTAGTACAGTGCTCAGCACACAGGAAGTGCTCAATAAATACCATTGATAGATTAACTCTAGACTGAAAGCTCCTTGTGGGCAGGGAATGTATCTACCAGCTTTGTTTTATCGTACTCTCCCAAGTGCTTAGTGCAGTATAACAGAGTTATTAGACACATTTCTGGACCACAGGGAGTTCTCCCAAGCGCTTAGTACTGTGCTCTGCACAGAGGAAGTGTTCGATAAATATCAATTAATTGACTGATTTACTCTACACTGTAAGCTAGTTATGAGCAGGGAATGCACCTGCCAACTCTGATATACTGACCTCTTCCAAGCACTTAGTACAGTGCTCTGCACACAGAAAGCACTCAATAAATACCATTGATTGATTGAATGACTGATCCTCGAAACTGTAAGCTCCTTGTAACATGTCTGCTAACTCTATTCTAGTGTGCTCTTCAGAGCACTTAGTACAGCATTCTGCACATAGGAAACACTCAGTAAATACCACTGATTGATCAGTTAATTGATTGATTGACTCTAGACTGTAAACTCGTTGTGGGCAGGTGACATGTCTGCCAACTCTGTTATATTGTACTCTCCCAAGCGCTCAGTACAGTGCTTTGCACACAGTAAGCGCTCAGTAAATATTGCTGATAGATTGATCAACAGAGCTGGGCTCTGGAAATTACCAAGCAAATGTGGCTGCTTGGCCGTTCATTCTCAGTCTCTTTTGCGGGCTCCTCTTCCCCCTCCCATCCCCTTACTGTAGGGGTTTCTCAAGGGTCAGTTCTTGGTCCCCTTCTGTTTTCTATCTACACTCACTCCCTTGGTGAACTCATTTGCTCCCACGGCTTCAACTATCATCTCTACGCCAATGACACCCAAATCTACATCTCTGCCCCTGCTCTCTCTCCCTCCCTTCATGCTCGTGTCTCCTCCTGCCTTCAAGACATCTCCATCTGGATGTCTGTCCACCATCTAAAACTCAATATGTCCAAGACTGAACTCCTTATCTTCCCTCCCAAACCCTGCCCTCTCCCTGACTTTCCCATCACTGTTTATGGCACTACCATCCTTCCCGTCTCACAAGCCCACAACCTTTATGTCATCCTCGACTCTGCTCTCTCGTTCACCCCTCACATCCAATCCATCACCAAAACCTGCCAGTCTCACCTTCGCAACATCACCAAGATCTGCCCTTTCCCCTCCATCCAAACTGCTACCCTGCTGGTTCAATCTCTCATCCTATTCTGACTGGATTCCTGCATCAGCCTCCTCTCTCATCTCCCATCCTCCTATCTCTCCCCACTTCAGTCTATACTTCACACTGCTGCCCGGATCATCTTTGTGCAGAAACGCTCTGGGCATGTTACTCCTCTCCTCAAAAATCTCCTGTGGCTACCAATCAACCTATGCATCAGGCAAAAAACTCCTCACTCTCGGCTTCAAGGCTGTCCATCACTTCGCCCCCGCCTACCTCATCTCCCTTCTTTCCTTCTACAGCCCAGCCCACACCCTCCACTCCTCTGTTGCTAACCTCCTCACTGTGCCTCATTCTCACCTGTCTCACTGTCGAACGCTGGCCCACATCATCCCCCTGGCCTGGAATGCCCTCCCTTCGCACATCCGCCAAGCTAGCACTCTTCCTCCCCTCAAAGCCCTACTGAGAGCTCACCTCCTCCAGGAGGCCTTCCCAGACTGAGCCCTTTCCTTCTTCTCCCCCTCCTCCCTCTCCCCATCCCCCCCACCTTACCTCCTTCCCCTCCCCACAGCACCTGTATTTATGTTTATACATATTTATTACTCTATTTTACTTGTACATATTTACTATTCTATTTATTTTACTTCATTAGTATATTTTGTTTTGTTGTCTGTCTCCCGCTTCTAGACTGTGAGCCCATTTTTGGGTCAGGACCGTCTCTATATGTTGCCAACTTGTACTTCCCAAGCGCTTAGTACAGTGCTTTGCACACAGTAAGTGCTCAATAAATATGATTGAATGAATGAATGGTAAAATTCATCAAGATTCGGAGACTGCTTCACGAGGCCGTGGCTGGCAGGGGCAGAGCCCAGGGGCTATATGGGACAAAGATTGCATTCAACCTGATTTGCTTGTATCTGCCCCAGTTCTTAGTACGTTGTCCGGGACATCATAAATCCTCAATAAATACCACCACAATTTATTTTAATATCTGTCCCCCACATTAGATTGTAAAATCCTTCAGGGCAAAAAACGTGTCAGTTTACTTTATCATCCTCTCCCAAGCACTTAGTACAGGACTCTGTGCAAAATAAGCACTCAATCAGTAAGATTGATTGATTGAGAGATTATACCAAGTGCTTCAGAGACTATACTACAGTTGGTAGACACAATCCCTACCCTCAGGGAGTTTACAATCCAGTGGCAGAGACAGACACTAAAATAAATTACAGGTAAGAGGAAGCAATAGAATATAACGATATTTCCATAAGTGCTACAGGGATGGACGTGAATACCCAAGTGTTTAGGTGACACAGAACTGCTGAGATGTGAGTAAGGGGGAAATAGAGAGGGGAGAATGAGAGGTTAATCAGGGAAGGCTTCCTGGAGGAGACAGACTTTTAGTTGAGCTATGGAGATAGGAAGACTGTCTGGTGGTATGGGAAGGGGGAGGAAATTCCAGGCAGAAGGGATGGTGTGAACAGTCTATCGATCGGGGAAGCAGTGTGGCCTAGAGGATAGAATCCAGGTCTGGGAGTTAGAAGGACCTGGGTTCTAATCCAGGCTCCGCTACTTGTCTGTCGTGTAACCTTGAGCAAGTCGCTTCATTTCTCTGGGCCTCATCTGGAAAATGGGGATTAAGACTTTGAACTCCTTGTGGGGCAGGAACTGTGACCAACCTAATTAACTTGTATCTACCCCAGCATTTAGTACAGAGCTCGGCACATAGTAAGCGCTTAACAAATAGAACAATTATTATATTGGACTCTATGGATTCAGAATACTAAGCACTTGGGAGAGTAAATTTGAGTTGACAGACATGATCTCAGTCCGGAAGAGGCTTCCAAAGTCCTACCAGCGATCTAATCCAGACCATTACAGAAATGAAAATGCTGTTTTACAGCTCCAAATTCTTTTCACATTTTGATTGGCTTGTTTCCAGATTCCAAAAAGGTCCAATTTCATCATTAGGGGATACAGGTTTGCTGGCTATTTTTACTGGGTACAGGCAGGGAGAGAGCATTTTAAAGGCTCTTTATAAAAATATTTGTATTTTGTCAAAATAACTCGAACTGACAAAGTTTTTGTACTCTTCAATCTGAAACTTTCATTCATTCAGTCATATCTATTGAGCACATACTGTGTGTAGAGCATTGCACTAAGGGCTTGGGAGAGAACACGTTAACAATAAGGAGACACATTCCCTGCCCACAACGAGCTTACACCAAATCTGATTCGGAAGAAGAAAGTGTACTTTTCAAACCACAAGGGAGAGAGGGTGGGAAAAGAAGCAGAGTGGCCTAGGCAAAAGATTGTGAGCCCGTTGTTGGGTATGGATTGTCTCTATCTGTTGCTGAATTGTACTTTCCAAGTGCTTAGTACAGTGCTCTGCACACAGTAAACTCTCAGTAAATACGAGTGAATGAATGAATGAGTGAACACAGGCCTGGCAGTCAGAGGACCTGGATTCTGATCCCAGCTCTGCCAATTGCTTGCTGTGCGTCCTTGGGCAAGTCACTTAACTTCTATATGCCTCAGTTTCTTCATCTGTACAATAATAATTGTGGCACTTGCTAAGCACTTACTAAGTGTCAGACACTGTACTAAGCACTGGATGGGAATGCTGTATGGGAAACCTGTTTTCCTTGCTCCTTAGACTGTGCACTCCATGCAGGACAGGGACAGTGTCCAACCTGATTAATTGTAACAACCTCAGCTCTCAGAACAGTGCTTGACTCACAATAAGTGCTTAATAATGATGTTTATTTGCTAAGCGCATACTGTGTACCAGGCACTGTACTAAGCATGGGGTGGATACCAGCAAATCGAGTTGTACACAAACCCTGTCCCATGTGGGGCTCACAGTCTCAGTCCCCATTTGACAGACGAGGTAATTGAGGCACAGAGAAGTGAAGTGACTTTTCCCAAGGTCACACGGCAGACAAGTGGTGGAGCTAGTTGTGGGCAGGGATTGTCACTGTTAATTGTTGTGTTGTATTTTCCCAAACACTTAGTGTAGTGCTCTGCACAGAGTAAGTGTTCAATAAATACGATTGAATGAATGAAGTAGCAGAGCAGGATTAGAACCCCTGACCTTCTGAGTCCCAGGCCCATGCTCTTTTCACCACGCCATGCTAATAAATACCATTAAAAAAAGAAGCAGAGTACAAGGAGAGAGGTCCTGACACAAAGATAATAATAATAATGATGGTATTTGTTAAATGTTTACTATGTGCCAAGCACTGTTCTAAGCACTGGGCCAGAAGGGTCTTGCTCAGTTGTTTAATTCATCACAATCCTTACAACCTCTGGCCTGTGGAACAGGAAACAGTATTTGGAAGGAGAAAGAAAGAAGAGAGAGGCTGAGCTGCCAATCTCTTTGTGAACTTTAGCTCCTTGAACTCTGTCTAATTTTAGGTTTCTTTTAATACTACTAATAATAATTAATAGTACTTATGGTATTTGTTAAGTGCTTCCTATGTGCTGATCACTGTTCTAAGCACTGGAGTAGATACAAGGTAATCAGATTGTCCCATGTGGGGCTCACAGTCCTAATTCCCATTTTATAGATGAGGTAACTGAAACACAGAGAAGTTAAGTGGCTTGCCCAAGGTCACACAGCAGACAAGTGGTGGAGGAGGGATTAGATTCCATGACCTCAGACTCCCAAGCCCGGGCTCTTTCCACTAAGCCATGCTGCTTCTCTTTTGTTTTTAAAAGGTATGCATTAGTGCTTACTATGTGCCAGGTACTGTGCTAAGTGCTAAGTGCTGGGGTAGATACAAGATGACCTAGTGGATAGCGCACAGGGCTCCGAGTCAGAAGGTCATGGGTTCTAATCCCAGAACTGCCACTTGTCTGCTGTGTGACCTTGGGCAGGTCACTTGACTTCTCTGGACCTCAGTTACCTCATCTGTAAAATGGAGATTGAGGGTGTGAGCCCCATGTGGGACAGGGACTGTCCCAACCCTATTTACTTATGTCCACCCAAGCACTTAGTACAGTGCCTGGCACATAGTAAGCGCTTAACAAATACCACAATTATTATTATTATTGCTATTATTCAAGCTTCCCCATTCGGGGCCGCACCTGGAGAGTTTCCAGTCCTCTACCAGTGTCGGCTAGGGGAGGAAGAGTGAAGCAGAGGCCTGTCCATGCCATTCTTAGCTTGGTCAGTGGCTAGCAAGCAGAAGGCAACCTGCTACAAGTCAAAACTTCCCTTTCCTGGCCAGCAGTTGCATGGGAGAGAGTCGAGGGCAGAGACTCAATCTGGAGGCAATCCAGATTTTTCCAAGAAAACTCTGTGGATCCACTACTAGAACAATTGCAGATGGAGGTGGGGCATTCTGGGCGAGATGGAGTCACTATGGGTTGAAAGCGACTCAACAGCATAAAACAAGATAGAAGATAATCAGGTTGGACGCAGTTCATGTCCCACGCGAGGCTCCCAGTTTTAATCTCCATTTAACGGAAGAGGTAACCGAGGTATAGAGAAATTAAGTGACTTGCCTGGGGTCACACAGCAGGTACATGGAGGAATTGGGATTAGAACCCATGGCCTGTGAATCCCAGGCCTAGGCTTCTTCCACAAGGCCACATGTTTTTCTTCCTTTCTTTCCCCCTCATCTCTCCATGCCTTTCTTTCTGGGCAAGAGTACGTGTCTGAAGCAGACGAATAGATCTAGACTTGCGAAGGGAAGTGGACTGTGGGCTCCCAGACTGAGCTCCCTTTTTCCTCTCCCCCTCCCCATGACCCCCGCCCTACCTCCTTCCCCTCCCCACAGAACCTGTATATATGTTTGTACAGATTTATTACTCTATTTATTTTACTTGTACATATTTACTATTCTATTTATTTTGTTAATGATGTGCATCTAGCTTTACTTCTATATATTCTGATGACTTGACACCTGTCCACATGTTTTGTTTTGTTGTCTATCTCCCCATTCTAGACTGTGAGCCCGTTGTTGAGTAGGGACTGTCTCTATATGTTGCCAACTTGTACTTCCCAAGCACTGAGTACAGTGCTCTGCACACAGTAAGCACTCAATAAATACGATTGAATGAATGAATGAATGAGAATGTCTCCGCATCCTCCAAGCCAATCTCTTCCCCCTTCCCCTCACCGCTCACCCATCAGTTTCCACTAGGTGGAAAATGCACTTGCTGTGTGTGAAGCACTGCCCTGCACACAGTAAGCGCTCGGCAAATAGGCTGAATGAATAATAAGCCCTGGGGGTAGACAAAAGCTAATCAGTTCGAACACAGTTTCTGTTCCACATTGGGCTCTTAGTCTAAATAAGAGAGAGAGAACAGTGCTTGGCAAATAGTAAGTGCTTAAAAATGCCATTGTTATTACTATTATTATTATTATTATTATTATTATTATTATTGTTATTATTATTGTTATTATGAAATTTCCATTTAACAGGTGAGGAAATCAAGGCACTTGTCTGCGGTGTGACCGTGGGCAAGTCATTTCTCTGGGCTTCAATGACCTCATCTGTAAAATGGGGATTAAGACTGTGAGCCCCATGTGGAATGGGAACTTTGTCCAACCTGATTGCCTGGTATCTACCGCAGCGCTTAGAACAGTGCTTGGCCCATAGAAAGAGCTTAACAAGTACCATTATTATTACTGTTATATTTTCAGAAGGGAGTGATTGACAGTATCAAACTCAGCTGAGAAGGTGAGGAGGATTAGGATGGAGTAGAGGTCATGGGATTTGGCAAGAAGGAGATATTTGTGATGTTAGAAAGGGCGGTTTCTGCTGAGTGAAGAGGGCAGAAGCCAAATTGCAGAGAGTCAAGGAGAACTTAGAGAGGAATTTGAGACAGCTAATGTAGACAACTGGCTCAAGGAGTTTGGGGAGGAAAAGTAGAAGGGAGACGGGGCCATAACTGGAGGGAGCCATGAGGGTCAAGGAAGAGTTTTTTTAGGATGGGGGAGACATGGACATGTTTGAAGGCAGTGGGGAAGAAGCTACTGGAGAATGAACAGTTGAAGATGCCTGTTAGGGAGGGAAGAAGGGTCAGGTTAAACTGAGGCCTAGCTCTTTACGTGCAAGGCAAAGAGAGGGACAGGATAATTATCTGCATAACTGCATAATAATAATGGTATTTGTTAAGCACTTACTATGTGCCAAGCACTGTTCTAAGCACTGGGGTAGATAATAATAATAATGATAACATTTATTAAGCACTTACTATGTGCAAAGCACTGTTCTAAGCTCTGGGGAGGTTACAAGGTGATCAGGTTGTCCCAAAGGGGGCTCACACTCTTAATCCTCATTTTACAGATGAGGTAACTGAGGCACAGAGAAGTGAAGTGACTTGCCCAAAGTCTCACAGCTGACACGTGGCGGAGCCGGGATTAGAACCCACAACTTCTGACTCCCAAGCCCGGGCTCTTTCCACTAAGCCACACTGCTTCTGTGAGTATCTAAGAGGAGCAGCGTGGCCTAATGGTTAGAGTTTGGACCTGGGAGTCAGAAGAACCTTGGTTATAATTTCAACTCCACCACTTATCAGCTGTGTGACCTCGGGCAACTCACTTCACTTCTCTGTGCCTCAGTTACCTCATCTGTAAAATGGGGATTAAGATACGAGCCCCACACAGGGCAGGGACTGTGTCCAACCTGATTTGCTTGTTTCCACTCCAGCACTCAGTATATTCATTCAATTCATTCAGTTGTATTTATTGAGCACATACTGTGTGCAGAGCACTGTACTAAGCGCTTGGGAAGTCCAAATTGGCAAAATATAGATACGGTCCCTACCCAACAGTGGGCTCACAGTCTAGGAGGGGGAGACAGACAACAAAACAAAACATATTAACAAAATAAAATAAATAGAATAAATATGTACAAATAACATGAATAAATAGAGTAATAAATAGTACAAACATATATACATATATACAGGTGCAGTGGGGAGGGGAAGGAGGTAAGGCGGGGGGATGGGAAGGGGGGAGGAAGGAGGGGGCTCAGTCTGGGAAGGCTTCCTGGAGGAGGTGAGCTCTCAGTAAGGCTTTGAAGGGAGCAAGAGAGCTAGCTTGGTGGATGTGTGGAGGGAGGGCATTCCGGGCCAGGGGGAGGATGTGGGCCGGGGGTCGATGGTGGGACAGGCGAGAACGAGGCACAGTGAGGAGATTAGCGGCGGAGGAGCGGAGGGTGTGGGCTGGGATGGAGAAGGAGAGAAGGGAGGTGAGGTGGAAGGGGACGAGGTGATGGACAGCCTTGGAGCCGAGGGTGAGGAGTTTTTGCCTGATGTGTAGGTTGATTGGTAGCCACTGGAGATTTTTGAGGAGGGGAGTAACATCCCAGAGCGTTTCTGCATAAAGACGATCCGGGCAGCGGTGTGAAGTATGGATTCAAGTGGGGAGAGACAGGAGGATGGGAGATCGGAGAGGAGGCTGATGCAGTAATCCAGTTGGGAAAGGATGAGAGCTTGAACGAGCAGGGTAGCGGTTTGGATGGAGAGGAATTATTACTTATCACTATTATTATTATGTCAGCCAAAGAACCTGCCTTTGGGACAATTTTCTGGGTTTTTTGTGTGACTTATCCAGATCATTATATCTATCCCAGTGCTTAGAACAGTGCTTGGCACATAGCAAGTGCTTAACAAATACCATAATTATTCATTATTATTATCAGCCCTCTTCTTTGGTTGGAAACCCCAGCCACAGGGATGGTTGTAGGAAGACTATCTGCAGACAGAAGACAGGTAAAGAAAGTTCCATGTGAAACAAGAGTTTCCCTCCAAAAATTGATTCCCTCCAAAAAAGAGTTTCCCTCCAAAAAATGATTGTCAGAGACACCGCTTACTTTCTGTCCATACTTTCCAATTCATTCAGTGGTATTTATTGAGTGTCTACTGTGTGCAGAGCACTGTACTAAGCTCTTGGGAAGTGCAAGTCGGCTCTTCCAAAGTCAGGTGACCGAAATCAATAATAATAATTGTGTTATTTGTTAAGTGCTTACAATGTGCCAAGCATTGAATTCCCATTTGACAGATGAGAAAACTGAGACACAGAGAAGTGTCTTGCCCAAGGTGGCACAGCAGGTGAGCAGCAGCTTCAGCATGGTCTAATGGGTACAGCTTGGGCCTGGGAGTCAGAAGGACCTGGGTTCTAATCCTGGCTCTTCCTCTTGTCTGTTGTGTGACCTTGGACAAGTCACTTCCCTGTTCTGTGCCTCAGTTCCCTCATCTGTAAAATGGGGATTAAGAGTGTGAGCCCTATGTGGGACAGGGACTGTGTCCAACCTTATTTGCTTGTGTCTACCCCATTGCTAAGTACTGTGGTGGGAACACAGTAAGCATTTAACAAATGCCACAGTTATTATTATTATTATTATTATTATTATTATCATTATTATCATTATCATTATTATCATTATTATTATTCAGGATCAGAACCCAGGGTCTGTCCCCCCAAAAGGAGAAAAGATTGGATCAGGTCAAAAGTCTTGCCAGTGTGGGTGTCCACTATCTCAGAAATATTTGATGATGATGATGGTATTTATTAACTGGCTCAGCTTCAAGGCTGTCCATCCCCTTGCCCCCTCCTACCTCACCTCCCTTCTCTCCTTCTCCAGCCCAGCCTGCACCCCTAACCTCCTCTCAGGGCCTCGTTCTCGCCTGTTGCACCATCGACCCCCGGCCCACGTCCTTCCCCTGGCCTGGAATGCCCTCCCTCCACACATCTGCCAAGCTAGCTCTCTTCCTCTCTTCAAAGCCCTACTGAGAGCTCACCTCCTCCAGGAGGGCTTCCCAGACTGAGCCCCCTTTTTCCTCTCCTCCTTCCCATCCCCCCGCCCTACCTCCTTCCCCTCCCCTCAGCACCTGTATATTTGTTTGTACAGATTTATTTCTCTATTTTACTTGTACATATTTACTATTCTATTTATTTTGTTAATGATGTGCACATAGCTATAATTCTATCTGTTCTGATGATTTTGACACCTGTCTACATGTTTTGTTTTGTTGTCTCTCTCCCCCTTCTAAACTGTGAGCCCATTGTTGAGTAGGGATGGTCTCTATATGTTGCCAACTTGTACTTCCCAAGCACTTAGTACAGTGCTCTGCATACAGTAAGTGCTCAATAAATACGATTGAATCAATTGAATGAATGAACTGCTTACTATGTGCCAAGCACTGTTCTAATCGCTGGGGGAGATGCAAGGTAATCAGGTCATCCCATGTGGGGCTCACAATATTAATCCCCATTTTACAGATGATGGAACTGATTCACAGAGAAATTAAGTGACTTGCCATAATAAAATAATAATAATAATAATAATAATAATAATAATAATAATAATAATAATGGCATTTGTTAAGCACTTACTATGTGCTGAGCACTGTCCTAAGCACTGGGGGAGGGTACAAGGTAATCAGGTTGTCCCACATGGGGCTCACAGTCTTAATCCCCATTTTACAGAGGAGTAAACTGGGGCACAGAGAAGTGAAGTGACTTGCCCAAAGTCACATGGCTGACAAGTGGTAGAGCTGGGCTTAGAACCCACGACCTCTGACTCCCAAGCCCGGACACTTTCCACTGAGCCACTCTGCTTCTCATCACACAGCTGACAAGTGGTGGAGTCAGGATTAGAACCCAAGATCTCTGACTCCCAAACCTGGCTCTTTCCACTGAGCCACGCTGCTTCTCTAGAACTAGCAGTTATTTTCATCTCACTGGGGAAAGGAAGGAAAAGGGCCAGGAGATTACAAAGGGGAATCTGATTACTGGAATGAAGAGTGAAGAGTCTCCAGTGTCCATAACAGCCCCAAATGAAGCAATGTGGTCTAATGGAAGGAGCCCGGGCCTTTGGAATCAGAAGACCTGAGTTCCAATCCCTGCTCTGCCATTTGTCTGCTGTGGGTTACTGGGTAAGTTGCTTAACTTCTCCATGTCTCAGTTTTCTCATCTGTAAAATGAAGATTAAATAATAATAATGATGGCATTTATTAAGTGCTTACTATGTGCAAAGCACTGTTCTAAGTGCTGGGGAGGTCACAAGATGATCAGGTTGTCCCACGGGGGGCTCACAGTCTTTGTCCCCATTTTACAGATGAGGTCACTGAGGCACAGAGAAGTGAAGTGACTTGCCCAAAGTCACACAGCTGACAATTGGTGGAGCCAGGATTTGAACCCATGACCTCTGACTCCAAAGCCCAGGCTCGTTCCACTGAGCCACGTTGCCTACTCCCTCCTACTTAGACTGTGACCCCCCACGTGGAACAGGGACTTTTTTTAATGGTATGTGTTATGTGTTTTATTAAGTGCCAGGCACAGTACTAAGTTAATCAGTTTGGACATGATCCGTGTCCCACACGAGGCTTGCTTCTTAACCCCCATTTTACAGATGAGATAACTGAGGCCCAGAGAAGTGAAGTGACTTACAGCAGGCAAGTGGTGGATCTGGGATCAGAAGCCAGGTCCTTCCAACTCCCAGGCCCATGCTTTATCCACTAGGCTATGCTGTCCAATCTGATAACCTTGTAGCTACCACAGTGCTTAGAACAATGGTTGGCACATCGTAAGGCTTAACAAATACCATTAAAATACCATTAGAGAAGCAGCGTGGCTCAGTAGAAAGAGCACGGGCTTTGGAGTCAGTGGTCATGGGTTCAAATCCTGGCTCCTCCAATTGTCAGCTGTGTGACTTTGGGCAAGTCACTTTACTTTTCTGTGCCTCAGTTACCTCATCTGTATAATGAGGATTGACTGTGAGCCCCACATGGGACAACCTGATCACCTTGTAACCTCCCCAGTGCTTAGAACAGTGCTTTGCACATAGTAAGTGCTTAATAAATCAATCAGTCAATCAATTGCATTTATTGAGCACTTACTGTGTGCAGAGCACTGTAGTAAGCGCTTGGGAAGTACAAGTTGGCAACATATAGAGACAGTCCCTACCCAACAGTGGGCTCACAGTCTAAAAGGGGGAGACAGAGAACAAAACCAAACATACTAACAAAATAAAATAAATAGAATAGATATGTACAAGTAAAATAAATTATCATCATTAAAAAAGGAAAATGAAAAAATGAAAAATAAAACCCAATCAATACCATGGATAAAACAGCACTGAAACACTCCTCAGTCTGATAGCTCTGAATTCATTCGATCATATTTATTGAGCGCTTACTGTGGGCAGAACACTGTACTAAGTGCTTAGCACTGTATTAAGTGCTTATAACAATGTTATGTGTTAAGAGCTTACTATGTGTGAAGCACTGTTCTAAACGCTAGGGTAGATATAAGGTTATCAGGTTGTCCCACCTGGGGCTCGCAGTCTTAATCTAAATGAATCCAGGATGCCTTCATCCAAAGTGTTTTCATTCAGACATATTTATTGAGAACTTACTGTGTGCAAAGCACTGTACTAAGCGCTTGGGAGAGGACACTGTAACACTAAATAGACACATTCTGTTTATTTGGCTTTCGGGACAGTCTGCTGCTCTTTGTTCCTGGAAAGCACGACGCAAAACAAGAGGCCAAACAAACTGAGCAGAAAGGTCGTGTTAACCTTGTGGTTTTGTAGCAGGGTGTCGTGGGAGACAAGAGAAGCCCGGTGTTTGGAAGATTGGCACGTGGAAAGAGCCAGTAAGTCTGGACACTATCTGTATCCTAGCATTAGCCGGCAAAGGAAGAGACATTAATGGGGATTTAGAGGAAAGGATTGGTAACCCAATATTAGCCAATGACGCATCTGTCACTTTTGTGTTCATTAATTGGATCGAGCTGTCAAAACTTTAGGAGACGGGAAGATGGAAACAGGACGAGGAATTTCGCTTAAGCGATCTCCACGATGTTCACAGGGGGCTTTTCCCTTCTTTTGAGGTGGTGAATGCCATCAGAAATGGCAGTTGTGGAAGAGGGGGTCATCATCGAAATGGTATTTATTAAGGGCTGGGTGGGTGCAGAGCACTGGGCTAAGGGTTTAGGAGAGGACGGTACAACAGTGTTGGAAGGCACGTTCTCTGCTCACAAAGCCAGGTGGCTGATGTGAGCAGAATTATAAAATTCTTTCAGAAGGTGTGAGTCTTGTCAAGGGGCAGGGACAGTGGAAAAGCAGTGTGACTTAGTAGAAAGAGTACGGGACTGGAGTCAGAGGACCTGGGTTCTAATTCCACCCCTGACACTTAATAATAATAACAATAATAATCATGATCATAATAATGGTATTTGTAAAGTGCTTAGTTTGTTTTGTTGTCTGTCTCCCCTTCTAGACTGTGAGCCCATTGCTGGGTAGGGACTGTCTCTATAAGTTGCCAACTTGTACTTCCCAAGCGCTTAGTACAGTGCTCTGCACACAGTAAGCACTCAATAAATGCGATTGAATGAAATGAATGAATGTACCAGGCACTGTACTAAACGATGGGGTAGATACAGGCTAATCAGGTTGGACACTGTCTCTGTCCCAAATGGAGCTCACACTTTTCATCTCCATTTTCCAGATGAGGTAACTGAGGCCCAGAGAAATGAAGTGAATTGCCCAAAGTCACACAGCAGACAAGTGGCAGAGCGGGGCTTAGAACCCAGGTCCTTCTGACTCCCAAACCTGGGCTCTAGCACTAGGCCATGCTGCTTGCTTACCATGTGACCTTGAGGGCAAATCACTTAACTCCTCTGTGCCTCAGTTTCTTCATCTGCAAAATGGAGATTCAATACCTGTTCTCTGTTATTAATAATAATAGTAATAATAATAATAATTTTGATATTTGTTAAGTCCTTACTTTATGCCAACCACTGTACTAAGTACTGGGGTAAATACAAGACAATTAGTTCCCACATGGGGCTTACAGTCTACATAGGAGAGAGAAGCAGCATGGCTCAGTGGAAAGAGCCCGGGCTCTGGAGTCAGAGTTCATGGGTTCAAATCCCGGCTCTGCCAGTTGTCAGCTGTGTGACTTTGGGCAAGTCACTTAACTTCTCTGTGTCTCAGTTCCCTCATCTGTAAAATGGGGATGAAGGCTGTGATCCCCCCGTGGGACAACCTGATCACCTTGTAAGCTCCCCAACACTTAGAACAGTGCTTTGCACAAAGTAAGCCCTTAATAAATGCCATTATTATTATTGTTGTTATTATTCATCATCAATCGTATTTATTGAGCGCTTACTATGTGCAGAGCACTGTACTAAGCGCTTGGGAAGTACAAATTGGCAACATATAGAGACAGTCCCTACCCAACAGTGGGCTCACAGTCTAAAACTTAAATTATTATTAATGGGTATCGAATCCCCATTTGCAGATGAGGGAACTGAGGCCCAGAGAAGTGAAGTGACTTGCTTAAGGTCACACAACAGACAAGTGGTGGAGTCAGGATTAGCACTCAGCACTTCTGACTCCCTTTCCACTAGGGCATGTTGCTTCTCCTTAGACTGTGAGCCCTACATGGGACAGGGACTGTGTCTGATCTGACTGGAGTCAGATATCCCCCTCTATACTGTGAGTTCGTTGTGGGCAAGGAATATATCTGTTTGTTGTTGTATTGTACTCTCCCAAGCGCTTAGTACAGTGCTTTGCACACAGTAAGCGCTCAATAAATATGGCTGAATGAATGATGTGTCTACCCCATGCTTAACACAGTGCTTGAGACCAAGTGCTTAATTATTATTATTATTTTATTAATAGTATGGTGTTTGTTTAGCACTTACTATGTGCTAAGCACCATTCTAAGCTCTGGGGGAGATACAAGTTAATCATGTTGGACACTGTACTTGTCCCATAAAGAGTTCGCAGTCTCCATAGGAGGGAGTGGATTTAATTCCACATTTAACAGATGAGGTAACTGAAGCACCGAGAAGTGAAATGACTTGCCCAAGGTCACAGAGAAGGCAATTGGCAGACGCAGAATTAGAACCTCCCCCTTCTAGACTGTGAGTCCACTGTTGGGTAGGGACCATCTCTATATGTTGCCAACTTGTACTTCCCAAGCGCTTAGTACTCGTCCCCCTCTCCATCCCCACATCTTACCTCCTTCCCTTCCCCACGGCACCTGTATATATGTATATATGGTTGTACATATTTATTTCTCTATTTATTTATTTATTTATTTATTTTACTTGTACATTATCCTATTTATTTTATTTTGTTGGTATGTTTGGTTTTGTTCTCTGTCTCCCCCTTTTAGACTGTGAGCCCACTGTTGGGTAGGGACTGTCTCTATGTGTTGCCAATTTGTATTTCCCAAGCGCTTAGTACAGTGCTCTGCACATAGTAAGCGCTCAATAAATACAATTGATGATGATGATGATGTTAGTAAGTGCTCAATAAATACGATTGAGTGAATGAATGAATGAATGAACCTGGGTCCTTTGACTTCCAGGCCCTTGCTCCTTCCATTATTCTTTCATTCATTCATCAATCATATTTATTGAGCGCTTACTGTGCGCAGAGCACTGTACTAAGCGCTTGGGAAGTACAAGTTGGCAACACATAGAGACATTCCCTATCCAACAACGGGCTCACAGTCTAGAAGGGGGAGACTGACAGCAAAACAAAACATTTGGACAAAACTTCAGTTCGGGGCTCCTTCGGGTTTATCCCCCGGGGAGTCACGGCCCGTGTTCCACAGAGATCTAATTTTCCACTTTTCCAATATTCCTTGTCTGTAAATTTGTTGTGTTAACATCATACTTGGGCTTTTTGGCACTTCTGTCATTTGCTTGCCGGTTAATGGATGACACACTGAGGCAAATCAAGAAAATGCAGCACAATGGCAACATGCTCAGAGTAGTTAATAATAATAATAATAATAATAATGGCATTTATTAAGCACTTACTATGTGTCAAGCCCTATTCTAGGCACTGGGGAGGTTACGAGGTGATCAGGTTGTCCCACGGGGGGCTCACAGTCTTCATCCCCATTTTACAGATGAGGTAAAAGGCCCAGAGAAGTGAAGTGACTTGCCCAAAGTCACACAGCTGACTATTGGCAGAGCTGGAATTCAAACCCATGACCTCTGACTCCAATTACTAAGAAGCAGCATGCCTAGTGGCTAGAACCCGGGCCTGGGAATCATAAGGTCATGGGTTCTAATCCTGGCTCCGCTGCTCGTCTGCTGGGTGATCTTGGGTGAGTCCATTAGAGAAGCCACACTGCTTCTCTAATACCACTGCTTAACTAAATAATAATAATAATAATAATAATAATGATAATAATAATAATGGCATTGTTGAGCGCTTACTATGTGGAAAGCACTGTGCTAAGCACTGGGGTGGATACAAGGTGATCAGGTTGTCCCACAGGGGGCTCACAGTCTTAATCCCCATTTTACAGATGAGGGAACTGAGGCTCAGAGAAGTTATGTGACTTGCCCAAGATCACACAGAAGACATGTGGGGGAGCTGGGATTAGAACACATCACCTCTGACTCCCAAGCCTGTGCTCTTTCCACCGAGCCACGCTCGGTGAAATTACCCAGGAGAGAGAAGGACCTGTGTTCTAATCCCAACTCCATGACTTGTCTGCTATGTGACCTTGGGCCAATCACTTCACTTCTCTGGGCCTCAGTTACTGCATCTGTAAAATGGAGATTAAGACTGTGAGCCCCACGTGGGACAGGACCTGTGTCCAGCCTGATTTGCTTGTATCCACCCCAGGACTTAGTACAGTGCCTGGTACATCGTAAGCACTTAACAAATACCATCAATATTATTATTATTGTTATTATTACTGCTACCATCATTATTACTTTCAGTAGCAGATGCTCAATAAAATCTATCAATAGCACTTTTTGAGGACTTACTGTAAGCAAAAAACCACCAATTGACTTAAAATCTAAAAGGTTCAGTCCGGGATCCTGGGACTGCCTCAGACGGAGCAAAGGGGCTAACAAAAGCTTGGCCTAGTGGACAGAGCCCAGGCCTGAGAGTAAGAAGGACGTGGGTTCTAATCCCAGCTCTGCCACTTGTCTGCTGTGTGACCTTGAGCAAGTCACTTAACTTCTCTCGTGGCTCAGTGGAAAGAGCACGGCCTTTGGAGTCAGAGGTCATGGGTTCAAATCCCGGCTCCGCCACTTGTCAGCTGTGTAACTTTGGGCAAGTCACTTCACTTCTCTGGGCCTCAGTTACCTCATCTGTAAAATGGGGATTAATACTGTGAGCCCCACGTGGGACAACCTGATCACCTTGTATCCTCCCCAGTGCTTAGAACAGTGCTTTGCACATTGTAAGCGCTTAACAAATGCTATTATTATTATTATTATTATTATTATTATTATTGTTATTATTATTCTCTGTGCCTCAGTTCCCTCATCTGGAAAAAGGGGTTTGAGACTGTAAGCCCGACATGGACAACGTGATAACTTTGTATCTCCCTTAGTACTTAGAACAGTGCTTGGCACATAGTAAGCACTTAACAAATACCATCATCATCATCATCATCATCATCATCAATCATCATCATCATCATCATTATTATTATTATTATTATTATAACATTATTTGTTTAGCACATACTCTTTGTTGAGCACTTTTCCAAGCTCTGGGGAAGATACAGTATAATCAGGTCAAACACAGTCTCAGTCCCACAGAGTTCAGATTGTAAGTAGGAGGGAGAACAGTTATTGAATCCCCATTTTGCAGATGAGGTAACTGAGACACAGATAATTACTATGATGATGATGATTGTTATGGTATTTGTTAAGCACTTACTATATGACAAGTACTATTCTAAGTACTCGGGTAGATGCAAAGTAATCAGGTTGTCCCACGTGGGGCTCACAGTCTTAATAGAGAAGCCGCGTGGCTCGGTGGAAAGAGCACGAGCTTTGGAGTCAGAGGCCATGGGTTCAAATCCCGTCTCCACCAATTGTCTGCTGTGTGACTTTGGGCAAGTCACTTCAATCAATCAATCAATCAATCACTCGTATTTATTGAGCACTTACTGTGTGCAGAACACTGTACTAAGCGCTTGGGAAGTACAAGTTGGCAACATATAGACTTCACTTCTTGGAGCCTCAGTTACCTCATCTGTAAAATGGGGATGAAGACTGTGAGCCCCCCGTGGGACAACGTGATCACCTTGTTTCCTCCCCAGTGCTTAGAACAGTGCTTCGCACATAGTAAGCACTTAACAAATGCCATTATTATTATTATTATTATTATTATTATTAATCTCCATTTTACAGATGAGGGAACTGAGGCACAGAGAAGCTAAGTGGCTTGCCCAAGGTCACACAGCTTGCACATGGCAGAGCTGGGATTAGAACTCAGGTCCTCTGTCTCCCAGACTCGTGCTCTTTGCACAAAACCATGCTACTCGTCTGTATATGACAGACCACGACTATCTCCATCTTCAAAGCCATACTAAAGTCCCATCTTCAGCAAGAGACCTTCCTCAGCTAAGCCCTCATTTCTCCTCCTTCCGCTCCCTTCTGTTTCGCCTAGCCACTTAAATCTGTTCCCCTTAAACACTTCGATTAGAGAAGCAGCATGACCTAGTGGATAATGATGATGGCATTTGTTAAGCACTTACTATGTGCAGAGCACTGTTCTAAGCGCTGGGGGGGATACAAGGTGATCAAGTTGTCCCACGTGGGGCTCATAGTCTTAATCCCCATTTTACAGATGAGGGAACTGAGGCTCAGAGAAGTTAAGTGACTTGCCCAAGGTCACACAGCAGACATGTGGTGGAGTCGGGATTCGAACCCATGACCTCTGACTCCAAAGCCCGTGCTCTTTCCACTGAGCCACGCTGCTTCTCAATAGAGGATAGGCCTGGGAGTCTGAAGGGCCTGGGTTCTAATCCCGGCTCCGCCACCCTTCTGCTGCGTGACGTGGGCAAGTCACTTCACTTCTCTGGGCCTCAGTTGCCTCAACTGTAAAATGGGGATTAAGACTGTGAGCCTAATATGAGACAGGGACTGTGTCGGATTAAATTTGCTCATATTTACCCCCGTGCTTAATACAATGCCTGGCACATAATAAGCACTTAGTAGCACTTAACAAATACCATAATTATTAAATACCACAATTATTGTTATTATTATTATTATACTCACCCCACCCCCAGCCCCACAGTTCTTATATTCAACTCCTTCTATTCTGCTGCTTCCCTTATCCATAATATTAATAGTAACTATTATTATTATGGTACTTGTTAAGCACTTCATTCATTCATTCATTCCTCCAATCCTATTTATTGAGCTCTTACTGTATGCAGAGCACTGTACTAAATGCTTGGAAAGTACAGTTTGGCAACAGATGGAGACAGTCCTTACCCAACAACGGGCTCACAGTCTAGAGGGGGGAGACAGATAACAAAACAAAACAAGCGGACAAGTAGACTGTGTGCCAGGTGCTGTACTAAGTGCTGGGATGGACACAAGCAAATCAAGTTAGACACAGTCCCTGTCATCATCATCAACCGTATTTATTGAGTGCTTACTATGTGCAGAGCACTGTACTAAGCGCTCAGCACTGTACTAAGCGCTAAGCTGTCCCATGTGGAGCTCACAGTCTTCATCCCCATTTTATGGATGAGGTCACTGAGGCCCAGAGAAGTGAAGTGACTTGGCCAAGGTCACACACAGCATGCAAGTGGCAGAGACAGAATTAGAACCCAGGTCCTCCTGACCTCCAGGCCCAGACTCTATCCACTGGGTCATGCCCCTTCTCGCAAGCCAAGGAGCTCTTTATCCAGTGCCTGTCCAGCCCCGGATTATTAACCCAGACCCCCTCCTGGCTCTACCATGTCAGCAATTTCTACAGCTCCCCTGAGCCTTGCACTTAGCCTCCGGGTAATTTCTTCCACTTTCTGACTTTTCGAATATTCATCCTCAACTGAAAAAGGCCACATTCTCAGACCTTTAATCCTCTCCAAGGGCTAGCTAGGGTCTGTTAGAATGCAAAAATCTAACATTGACCCCAGGAGGGGCAGAAAAAAAAGGTAAAAGGAAATCGGCTGCCTGTGTTTGGTGCATTCCTAACATGGAAACAACCATAATGTGTGTTTCCATGACACCTCTGGGATAAGAGGCTGTGGCTTTAAAGCTGCCCAACCCCTCGCCCCTTCCTACCTCACCTCCCTTCTCTCCTTCTCCATCCCAGACGGCACCCTCAGCTCCTCTACTGCTGCTAACCTCCTCACTGGGCCTCGTTCTCGCCCATCCCGCCGTCAACCCCTGGCCCCCATCCTTCCCCTGACCTGGAATGCCCTCCCTCCTCAAATCCCACAGACAATGACTCTCCCCCAACCTTCAAAGCCTTATTGAAAGTCCATCTCCTCCTAGAGGCCTTCCCTGACTAAGCCCCCCTTTTCCTCATCTCCCACTCCCTTCTGCCTCATCCTGATTGCTCCCTTTATTCACCCCCCGATCCCAGCCCCACACCAGAAACATCATGGTATAATGAATAAAGCCCAAGCCTGGGAATCAGAAGGTCATGAATTCTCATTCATTCATTCATTCATTCATTCATTCATTCATTCATTCATTCATTTAATCATGTTTATTGAGCACTTACTGTGTGCAGAGCACTGTACTAAGCTCTTGGGAAGTACAAGTTGGCAACATATAGAGACAGTTCCTACCCAACAACGGGCTCACAGTCTAGAAGGGGGAGACAGACAACAAAAGAAAACATGTGGACAGTCATCAGAACAAATAAATTTAAAGCTAATCTCCACCATGTGTCTGCTGTGTGACCTTGGGCAAGTCACTTCACTTCTCCATGTCTCAGTTCCCTCATCTCTAAAATGGGGATTGAGTCTGTGAGCCCCACAGGGGACGGGGTTCAACCCGATTTCCTTGTATCCACCCCAGAGCTTAGTACGGTGCCTGGCACATAATAAGTGCTTAACGAATACCACAATTATCATTATTATTTTCTTTTTTCTCATTCCTTATGAAGCTTTTACTCATCAAGAGCCGCTCCTTTCTTGATATGTAGATCCATGGACAGGATCAGAATCCCCAAGCTTATGTTTAGGACTACTTGTGTTAAATACGGAATCAGGAAATGGGATCCATCACAAAGTTCTGTGGAAGCCCCAGGGAACAAAATGGAACTAAACTCCCCAACCAGACAAGGTCAGAGTCGGGACTGAATCAGTGTCACAAAGGGAAGATGGATCACATCGAGAGAAGCAGTGTGGCCTAGTGGATAGAGTATGGATCTGGGAGTCAGAAGGACTAGGGTTCTAATTCTGACCCCATCACTTGTCCCATCACTCCTCACCCTCGGCTTCAAGGCTGTCCATCACCTCGCCCCCTCCTACCTCACCTCCCTTTTCTCCTTCTACAGCCCACCCCTCACCCTCCGCTCCTCTGCCGCTAATCTCCTCACCGTGCCTCGTTCTCGCCTGTCCCGCCATCGAGCCCCGGCCCACGTCATCCCCCGGGCCTGGAATGCCCTCCCTCTGCCCATCCGCCAAGCTAGTTCTCTTCCTCCCTTCAAGGCCCTACTGAGAGCTCACCTCCTCCAGGAGGCCTTCCCAGACTGAGCCCCTTCCTTCCTCTCCCCCTCGTCCCCCTCTCCATCCCCCTCATCTTACCTCCTTCCCTTCCCCACAGCACCTGTATATATGTATATATGTTTGTACGTATTTATTACTCTATTTATTTTACTTGTACGTATCTATTCTATTTATTTTATTTTGTTAGTATGTTTGGTTTTGTTCTCTGTCTTCCCCTTTTAGACTGTGAGCCCACTGTTGGGTAGGGACTGTCTCTATATGTTGACAACTTGTACTTCCCAAGCGCTTAGTACAATGCTCTGTACACAGTAAGTGCTCAATAAATACGATTGATTGATTGATTGATTTGATTGATTGATTGATTGTCTGCTGGATGACCTAGGGCAAGTCACTTCACTTCTCTGGGCCTCAGTTACCTCATCTATCTTTGATGCTATTGATGCCTGTTTTGATGCTATTGATGCCTGTCTATTTGTTTTGTTTTGTTGTCTGCCTACCCCTTCTAGACTGTGAGCCCGTGTTGGGTAGGGATTGTCTCTCTCTGTTGCCGAATTGTAGTTTCCAAGCACTTAGTACAGTGCTCCGCACACAGTAAGCACTCAATAAATATGATTGAATGAGAGTGTGAGCCCATTATTGGGTAAGGACCGTCTCTATATGTTGCCAACCTGTACGTCCCAAGCACTTAGTACAGTGCTTTGCACACAGTAAGTGCTCAATAAATACGATTGAATGAATGAATGAATGAATAAATTAATCATCTGGAAAATGGGGATTAATACTCTGAGCCCCATGTGGGACAGGGACTGTGTCCAACCCAAATTGCTCATATCCACCCAGCTCTTAGTACAGTGCCTGGCACACAGTAAGTGCTTAACAAATACCACAGAAAAGAAATGGTGTTCACTGAGCACTTTCTGTGTGCAGATCACTGTGTTAAGCACTGGGGGAGTACAATATAAAGGAAGTGCATTTCCCAATGTAACATGCTGTAGGAGGACTCACCAACAAAAACATTCCATTTTGGCTACTTAAAATTTGGTATGCCCAGGAATAACAATACTAATGATAATTTGGTATTTGTTAAACACTTAATGCCAAGCACTGTGCTAAGCACCAGGGTAGGAACAGGATAACCAGATCAGACACAATCCCTTTCAAACATGGGGCACATAGTAAAAGAGGGAGGGAGAACAGGTATTTCATCCCCATTTCACAGATAAGGAAAGTGAGGCACAGAGAAGTTGAGTTACTCGACCAGGATTACACAGTAGGCAAGTAGAGGGAATCCAGATTAGAACCCAGGTCTAATAATAATAATAATAATAATAATATTAATAATAATGATAATATTAATAATAATAATAATAATAATAATAATGGCATTTGTTAAGCACTTAAGATGCGAGGTTATCAGGTTGTCCCAGGTGAGGCTCACAGTCTTCATCCCCATTTTACAGGTGAGATCCCTGAAGCACAGAGAACTGAAGTGACTTGCCCAAAGTCACCCAGGTGACAAGTGGCAGGGCTGGGATTAGAACCCACGACCTCTGACTCCCAAGCCCAGGCTCTTTCCACTAAGCCACGCTGCTTCGTAACTAGAATTAACTAGATTTTTATTTTAAATTGTGATTTCAAGACGTTGCAGGAAAGGAGTCAAGTGCTATCACATGACTCTGACACTTCTTATTTGGCTTGGCCTTGGCCTCTACTGGTTCTGCGACCAGTAGAGCAGAAGCTCACTGGGCCAAGAGGGAGGAGATCCAGAAGGAAAGTAAGTGGAGGTATACTGTTTCAACCCTAATCCCCCTGAAAGAGAACATAATGGCTCCTGGAGCTCCTTGTGATCGATAAAGTCAATAGAATGTCCAAACTGTTTTTATTACTTCAAATGATTACATTTGTGGATAATTACTTTGGCGGGAGAAGATGATTACTTCACTAGAGAAGTTAATTACTAAGCCATCAAGTGTGATAATGTGTGTATGTATGTACTTCTATCTGTACGTGTGCACATGCTAAGGATGGGTGGGAGGGGATGATACTGGCCTGATGTCTACCCCAGTGCTTAATAATAGTTGTGGTATTTGCTAAGCGCTTACTATGTACCAGGCATTGTATTAAATGCGGGGGTAGATACAAGCTTATCAGGTTGGTCATAGTCCCTGTCACTCATTCAATCATTCAATCATTTTTATTGAGTGCTTACTGTGTGCAGAGCACTGTACTAAGCGCTTGGAAAGTACAGTTCAACAACAGAGACAATCCCTACCCATCAGTGGGCTCACAGTCTAGAAGGGGGATAATGGTATTTGTTACTATTTGCCAAGCACATAGTAAGAAGCAGAGAAGCAGCGTGGCTCAGTGGAAAGAGCGTGGGCTGTGGAGTCAAAGGTCATGGGTTCTGATCCCGGTTCCGCCAATTGTCAGCTGTGTGACTTTGGGCAAGTCACTTAACTTCTCTGTGCCTCAGTTCTCTCCTCTGTAAAATGGGGATTAAGACTGTGAGCCCCCCATGGGACAACCTGATCACCTTGTAACCTCTCCAGTGCTTAGAACAGTGCTTTGCACATAGTAAGCGCTTAATAAATGTCATCATTATTATTATTATAAGCACTGCTCTAGGCACTGGGGTAGATACAAGGTAATCAGGTTGTCCCACGTGGGCATCACAGTCTTCATCTCCATTTTACAGATGAGGTAACCGAGGCCCAGAGATGTTAAGTGACTTGCCCAAGATCACACAGGATAAATGTGGATTAGAACCCGGGTCCTTTTGACTCCCAGGCCGGTGCTACTTCTCAGTGAGAAAACTGTGGGATCACCTGGGGTCTTGCTTGGGCAGTTCCTGGGGTTCAGAAGTTTGATTTTAAAAGAAGGTGGAGGCTAGTCCTCTCAGCTGTCCGATTATTGATGCCTGGTTTATTTATTTTACTTGTACATATCTATTCTATTTATTTTATTTTGTTAATATGTTTTGCTTAGTTCTCTGCCTGCCACTTCTAGACTGTGAGCCCACTGTTGGGTAGGGACCATCTCTATATGTTGCCAACTTGTACTTCCCAAGCACTTAGTACAGTGCTCTGCACACAGTAAGCGCTCAATAAATATGATTGATTGACTGGTGAAACACATCGTTGACTCCCAAAACCCGAGAATGGGAACATTTCTGTGGTCCTGCACCACAACAAATGCCATCATTATTATTATTATTACCCGGGAGCATGGATTGCCTTCTCTGAAGATTCACCTGACATCCTTTCAGTTCCAACTCCAAAATTCCTTCATTCATTCATTCAGTAGTATTTATTGAGCGCTTCTGTGTGCAGAGCACTGTAGTAAGCGCTTGGAAAGTACAGTTCGGCAACAGATAGAGACAATAATAATAATAAGAATAATGATGGTATTTGTTAAGCGCTTACTATGTGCAAAGCACTGTTCTAAGCACTGGGGGGATGCAAGGTGATCAGGTTGTCCCACGGGGGGCTCACAGTCCTAATCCCCATTTTCCAGATGAGGTAACTGAGGCACAGAGAAGTGAAGTGACTTGCCTAAAGTCACACAGCTGACAAGTGGCGGAGCCGGGATTTGAACCCATGACCTCTGACTCCAAAGCCCAGGCTCTTTCCACTGAGCCATGCTGCTGTTGGACAATCCCTGTCCAACAATGGGCTCACAGTCTAGAAGGGGGAGACAGGCAACAAAACAAAACAAGTAGACAGGCTTCAATAGCATCAAAATAGATAAATAGAATTATAGCTATATACACCTCAATAAAATAAATAGAATAATAAATATGTGCATACATATACAAGTGCTGTGGGGCTGGGCGGGAGGAAGAGCAAAGGGAGCAAGTCAGGGCGATGCAGAAGGGAGTGGGAGATGAGGAAAGGGGGGGGGTCAGTGTGGGAAGGCCTCCTGGAGGAGGTGAGCTCTCAGTAGGGCTTTGAAGGGAGGAAGAGAGCTAACTTGGTGGATTTGTGGAGGGAGGGCATTCCAGGCCAGAGGTAGTATGTGGGGGTCGACGGTGGGACAGGCGAGAACGAGGCCCAGGGAGGAGGTGAGCGGCGGCAGAGGAGCGGAGGGTGTGGACTCGGATGGCGAAGGAAAGAAGGGAGATGAGGTAGGAGGGGGTGAGGGAATGGAGAGCCTTGAAGCCGAGAGTGAGGAGTTTTTGCTTGATTCGTAGGTTGACAGGCAGCCACAGGAGATATTTGAGGAAGGGAGTAACATGCCCAGATAATTCTCTATTCCTGAAAAGTGTTCAACTAATTCATGTGAATCGAAGGGATTAGTGGCAGGTAACAGTCTGGCTGGTTGACAGCGAGCTCTTCGGTTTCCTGGCACTGATGACAATCTCAACGTCCAGTGCCCAGACTTGCCCAGTTTACGAGACGATATGACTGGGAAGTGGTCATGGAGGGAGAATCCCAACATGATATGTTCATTTTGGGGAAGTACCAAGAATCCTCCCTGCCTTTCCCAGGGCTCAATTTGCTTGTATCTAATCCAGCGCTTAGTACAGAGCCTGACACACAGTAAGCACTTGACAAATATTACGATAATTACAAATAGAAGAAGCAGCATGCCTTAGCAGCTCAGTTACCTCATCTGTAAAATGGGGATTAAGACTGTGAGCCCCATGTGGGACAACCTGAGCGGAAAGAGCCCGGGCTTGGGGGTCAGAGTCGTGGGTTCTAATCCCCGCTCTGCTGCTTTACAGCTGTGTGACTTTGGGCAAGTCACTTCACTTCTCTGTGCCTCAGTTACCTTATGTGCAAAATGGGGATTAAGACTGTGAGCCCCGCGTAGGACAATCTGCTGACCTTTTATCTACCCCAGCACTTGGAACAGTGTTTGGCACATAGTAAGTGCTTAACAAATACCATTATTATTATTATTATTATAGTAAGTTCTTAACAAATACCATAATAATAATAATAATAATAATAACACCTACTGTGTGCAGAGTACTGTACTATGTCTCTTGGGGAGGACACAATTGTTAGTAAACTGCATCCTTTTTTTGTAGTATTTGTTAAGCATTTACTATGTGCCAGTCACTGTACTAAACACTGGGTAAATACAAGATAATTATTTTGGACACCGTCCATGTCCCACATGGGGCTCAGAGATTTTCATCTCCATTTTCCAGATGAGGTAACTGAGGCTCAGAGGAAGTGAAGTGACTTACCCAAGGTCAAAAAGCAGACAAGTGGTGGAGTCAGGATTAGAACCCAGGTCCTTCTGACTCCTAGGCCTGTGCTCTATCCACTAGGCCTTGCTGCTTCTCTTTCCTGAAGTACCTTACAGTCTGATTGGAAAGACAGACACTAACACAATTTGCAGATTGGAGAAGCAGCATGACCCTGGAAGTCAGAAGGGCTTGGGTTCTAATTCTGCCTCCGCCACTTCTCTGTTGTGTTACCTTGGGCAAGTCACTTCACCCCTCTGGGACTCTGTTACCTCATCTGGAAAATGAGGATTAAGACAATGAGCTCATGTGTGTGGGACAGGGACTGTGCCCAACCTGATTAGTTTATATTTACCCCAGCGCTTACTACAGTGTCTGGCACATAGTAAGTGCTTAATAAACACCATTAAAAAAATGGAGGAAGAAAGTAAGAGGATATGGGCCTTAGTGAGATTCCTGTTTGCCTATGGTGAATTATAAAGACCTTACGGAGAAGGAAAAGGGGAGATCATTTTTTCAGGGGCAATTGATCTCCAACTGTGTCAGGGCTTTTATGTTTACACACTTCAGAAATGTCTTCAGTTAGGATTAAACCGAGCCTGCCATTAGAGACATCTGAGAGTTATGTTATCATGAGCATGCTATTCGATCCTAAGTACAGTTACAAAAGACAATTTTCTCAGGGTCTAAATCATACTTCTTCATCTGACATGAAGCTAAATTGAAGAAAGCCAGGATTAATCTAGATTGACATGTATTACCTTTTTTTTTTAAAAAAAAAGGTGAGTTGTGTTTCTGTCTTACTGTGACTTTTGAAAGAGTAAGGGCCAGGTTGAGAAGTTAAAGAACATCCCCCTCTCCATCCCCCCCATCTCACCTCCTTCCCTTCCCCACAGCACCTGTATATATGTATATATGTTTGTACATATGTATTACTCAATTTATTTATTTATTTATTTTACTTGTACGTATCTATTCTATTTATTTTATTTTGTTAGTATGTTTGGTTTTGTTCTCTGTCTCCTCCTTTTAGACTGTGAGCCCACTGTTGGGTAGGGACTGTCTCTATATGTTGCCAATTTGTACTTCCCAAGCGCTTAGTACAGTGCTCTGCACACAGTAAGTGCTCAATAAATACGATTGATTGATTGATTGATTGATTGATTGATTGATTGATCCAACCATAATAATTTTATTGTTAAGCACTTACTGTGTGCCAAGCACTGTTCTAAGCCCTGGGGTAGAGAAGGGGTGGAAGCAGTGTGGCTTAGTGGCAAGAGCCTGGGCTTGGGAGTCAGAGGACATGGGTTCTAATCCCACCTCTGTCACTCGTCTACTGTATGACCTTGGGCAAGCCACTTCTCTGTGCCTCAGCAACCTCATCTGTAAAATGGGGATTGAGACTGTGAGCCTCACGTGGGACAACCTGATTACCTCTATCTACCCCAGTGCTTAAAACAGCACCTTGGCACATAGTAAGTTCCTAACAAATATGGGGGCTCATACTCTTAATACCCATTTTTTACAGGTGAGGTAACTGAGGCCTAGAGAAGTGAAGTGACTTGCCCAGCATCATACAACAGACAAGTGGAAGAGCCAGGATTAGAATAAAAATAATAATAATGGCATTTATTAAGCACTTACTATGTGCAAAGCACTGTTCTAAGCACTGGGGGAGATACAAGGTGATCAGGTTGTCCCACGGGGGGCTCACACTCTTCATCCCCATTTTCCAGATGAGGGAACTGAGGCACAGAGAAGTAAAGTGACTTGCCCAAGGTCATACAGTAGACGAGTGACAGAGGTGGGATTAGAACCCATGTCCTGTGACTCCAAAACCCAGGCTCTTTCCACTGAGCCACGCTGCTTCTCTATTTATGGCACCCAGTATTCCCAGGTGGTCTCCTGTCCAAGTACTAACCAGGCCCAACCCTGCTTAGCTTCCGAGATCAGACGAGATCGGGCGCGTTCAGGGTGGTATGGCCGTGAAATACAGGTCCCTCTGATTACCTCTGAGAGAAGCAGCATGGCTCAGTGGAAAGAGCATGGGCTTTGGAGTCAGAGGTCATAGGTTCAAATCCCAGCTCCGCCACTTGTCAGCTGTGTGACTTTGGGCAAGTCATTTAACTTCTCTGGGCCTCAGTTCCCTCATCTGTAAAATGGGGATTAAGACGGTGAGCCCCCTGTGGGACAACCTGATCACCTTGTATCTCCCCAGTGCTTAGAACAGTGCTTTGCACATAGTAAGCACTTAACAAATACCATCATCATTATTATTATTATTACCAGGCCCAGTCTCTAGCCACTAGGCTGCATCTCCCCACTTATATTCATAGATGGTGAGCCCTTCCACCATTAGATTCCTGTCTAATTCACACCTGGTCACTCTTTCCCAGTGCTTAGTACAGTGCTGTATGCACAGTAAAAGCTTAATAACTAATAATAATAATAATAATAGCATTTATTAAGTGCTTACTATGTGTAAAGCACTTTTCTAAGCACTGGGGAGGTTACAAGGTGATCAGGTTGTCCCATGGGGGGCTCACAGTCTCAGTCCCCATTTTACAGGTGAGGTAACTGAAGCCCAGAGAAGCTAAGTGACTTGCCCAAAGTCACACAGCTGACAATTGGTGGAGCCGGATTTTGAACCCATGACCTCTGACTCCAAAGCCCTAGCTGTTTCCACTGACCCACGCTTCTTCTCTACTACTACTGCGAGAAGTAGCATGGCATCGTGGATGCAGCACAGGCTTGGGAGTCATGAGGTCATGGATTATAATCTTGGCTCTTCCACTTGTCTGCTGTGTGACCTTGGACAAGTCACTTCACTTCCAGGGCCTCAGTTCCCTCATCTGTCAAATGGGGATGGAAACTATGATCCCCATGTGAGACAGGGACTGCTTCGCTTGTATCTTCCCCAGTGTTCAGCACAAAGCAAGCGTTAACAAATACCACAATTATTATTATTATTTCTACTAAAGAGACAGGACTCTTTTAAAGTTCCAAGTAATAGTGCTATCAACTGGGCTCTGCTTTTTCAAGCTCATAAATACACAAATCACAAACGTAAGGGCAGAGCTCGCTTTCCCAACATCAGGTGATATTAGAGCTCAAGAATTAGCATGAGGAAGTTAGTGTTTTGTGTTTTCTTATTTCCTTCTCAGAAGGAAAGGGTGAAGGAGAATGACTGCCCAATTATAAACTGTGCTGTCTTTAGATGAAAGACCCTTTTTGTGTTGTTCTTCAACCTCTTATTTGGGCTGTCAACAGCAGTTTGACAAAGAATGTTTCTGAAGATGACCTGGTTTTTTTTTTTCAAGATGCTAACCTTTATTGGGTATCATCTAAATGTGGGAGGCAATAATCTATTATTCTGTATACTGCAGTTTGTGTGAGTGGAGTGTTGTCTTTAAAACTGAGAAAATCGCTTGGGGAATTTCTCTAAGTTTCTCTGAGAAAGGTTTCAATAACAATTTTTTAAGGTTATGTAAGGGAAAAAAAGGTCATTGTTCTAAGCTAACACGCCCCCACCCCCAAACACACTTCAGAGGCCGAAGCTAATGATAGCGGTGAATGCTCAATTGTTCAAAAGTTCTAATTGGTTTTGGGTCACTGTCTTTGAAAGAGTTCCCGGGCTCTGGCAATTTTTTCAATTAAATCTTATCAATTAACAACTGACAAAACTTTACGTCTTGTCAAAAATTGTTTGGATTTTTAATAGGGCATATGAACAAGGGAAAAGATTATCTTACATTAGAGGAAGCTCTCCTACATAACACTCACTGAACAGCTTTTTTGTAGTTCCAGATATGCAACTTGAAGCGATCCACTAACTTGGTGAATTTCTCTCACAGATTTTTGAACTGTGTTTTAGTCAAGCTGAATCAGAGATAGTCACTGGCCACAGAAAATAAAATTAATTAGGCAGAATTTTGTGGTTGTAAGGAGGGTTTTTTTAAGTTTGTTTCATAGGGGGCGGTTATCCTAAGCACAGCTTGTCCATGTGGTTTCTGTCTTTGCCCCTGTTTGGTTCAGAAGTATTATTTTTAGGTGTCAAAGATGCTTACATGACTGCCTTTTTGCTGGATATTTGAAGTCCAGATCATTAAATGTCCCCTGCCAATTTCAGAGGTGATGTTCTGCGACCAATCAGACCTCCTTTCTACGTGTATCCATGCCACATGAGTACTTACATTCTAGGTCAGTTACTTGGCTTATAACAAAACTGATGATTTTCTCTTCACTGTGCTATGAATAATAAAAAGAGTGTATTCTCCCAAGTGCTTAGTCCAGTGCTCTGCTACAAAGGAAGTGCTCAGTAAATACTATCGACTGATGAATTGATAGATGAGGAGGCAGTGTGGACCATTCATTCATTCATTCATCCGTATTTATTGAGTGCTTACTGTGTGCAGAGCACTGTACTAAGTGCTTGGGAAGTACTAGTTGGCAACATATAGAGACGGTCCCTACCCAACAGTGGGCTCACAGTCTAGAAGGGGGAGACAGAGAACAAAACAAAACATATTAACAAAATAAAATGAATAGAATAAATATGTACAAATAAAATAAATAGAGTAATAAATAAGGTCAAACATATATACAGGTATATCACATATCAAAATATCACTCTTTTGATGAGACCAGTGGATACAGTGTAGTTTGGCTGTGAGTCCCAATGTAGGACATGTAACCTCTCTGGGCCTCAGTATCCCCATCTGTATTTAATCAGTCAGGAGTATATATTAAGCACTCCCTTTCATTCATTCATTCATTCAATCGTATTTATTCAGCTCTTATTGTGTGCAGAGCACTGTACTAAATGCTTGGAAACAGATAGAGACAGTCCCTATCCAACAACGGCCTCAGAGTCTAGAAGGGGGAGACAGACAAGAAAACAAAACAAGTAGACAGGTGTCAATACCATCAGAATAGATAAATAGAATTATAAATAGAGTAATAAATATGTACAAATATACACAGTGCTTTGGGAAGAGGAAGGGGGTAAGGCAGAGGGAGGGAGTGGGGGTGATGGGGAGGGGAGGAGGAGCAGAGGAAAAGGGGGGCTTAGTCTGGGAAGGCCTCCAGCTCTCTGGACCCCACCCATCTTTCGGAGCGCCTCACACCCCACCTCGCCGCCCTCTCCTCTCTACCCAGTCTTGATGATCAGATTACTGCTCTCAACTCTACCCTTTCTACTCAGCTAGACTCGCTCGCTCCCCTTTCCCTTCGCCGCTCTCGCACCACTAACCCACAGCCCTGGATCACTGCCACTGTCCGCCTCCTTCGCTCTTATGCTCGAGCTGCTGAACGCTGCTGGCGAAAGTCTAAACACCATGCCAACCTCGTTCACTTCAAGTTTATCCTTTCCTGCCTTAACTCAGCCCTCTCTTCTGCCAGACAAAACTATTTCTCCTCCCTTATTGACACCCATGCCCATCACCCCCGCCAGCTCTTCCGTACATTCAACTCCCTTCTCAGGCCCCCGGTTCCTCCCCCTCCTCCTTCCCTCACCCCCAACGATCTGGCCTCCTACTTCATTAACAAAATTAAATCCATCAGGTCCGACCTCCCCAAAGTCTCTTCCCCCCTTTCTCCAACCCCCCGGCTCTCAACACTCTCTGCTACTCTCCCATCCTTCCCAGCGGTATCCTCAGAGGAACTCTCCTCCCTCCTCTCAAGTGCTACTCCGGCCACCTGTGCTTCTGACCCCATTCCCTCTCATCTTATGAAATCTCTCGCTCCATCCCTTCTCCCCTCCTTAACTTCCATCTTCAACCGCTCACTCTCCACTGGTTCCTTCCCCTCTGCCTTCAAACATGCCCATGTCTCTCCCATCCTAAAAAAACCCTCTCTTGACCCCACCTCACCTTCTAGTTATCGTCCCATATCCCTCCTACCATTCCTTTCCAAACTCCTTGAACGAGTTGTCTACACGCGCTGCCTAGAATTCCTCAACGACAACTCTCTCCTCGACCCCCTCCAGTCTGGCTTCCGTCCCCTTCATTCCACGGAAACTGCGCTCTCAAAGGTCACCAATGACCTCCTGCTTGCCAAATCCAACGGCTCATACTCTGTCCTAATCCTCCTCGACCTCTCAGCTGCCTTTGACACTGTGGACCACCCCCTTCTCCTCAACACGTTATCTGACCTTGGCTTCACTGACTCCGTCCTCTCCTGGTTCTCCTCTTATCTCTCCGGTCGTTCTTTCTCAGTCTCTTTTGCAGGCTCCTCCTCCCCCTCCCATCCTCTTACTGTGGGGGTTCCCCAAGGTTCAGTGCTTGGTCCCCTTCTGTTCTCAATCTACACTCACTCCCTTGGTGACCTCATTCGCTCCCACGGCTTCAACTATCATCTCTACGCTGATGACACCCAGATCTACATCTCTGCCCCTGCTCTCTCCCCCTCCCTCCAGGCTCGCATCTCCTCCTGCCTTCAGGACATCTCCATCTGGATGTTCGCCCGCCACCTAAAGCTCAACATGTCGAAGACTGAGCTCCTTGTCTTCCCTCCCAAACCTTGTCCTCTCCCTAACTTTCCCTTCTCTGTTGACGGCACTACCATCCTTCCCGTCTCACAAGCCCGCAACCTCGGTGTCATCCTCGACTCCGCTCTCTCATTCACCCCTCACATCCAAGCCGTCACCAAAACCTGCCGGTCTCAGCTCCGCAACATTGCCAAGATCCGCCCTTTCCTCTCCATCCAAACCGCTACCCTGCTCGTTCAAGCTCTCATCCTATCCCGTCTGGACTACTGCAGTAGCCTTCTCTCTGATCTCCCATCCTCGTGTCTCTCTCCACTTCAATCCATACTTCATGCTGCTGCCCGGATTATCTTTGTCCAGAAACGCTCTGGACATATTACTCCCCTCCTCAAAAACCTCCAATGGCTACCGATCAATCTGCGCATCAAGCAGAAACTCCTCACCCTGGGCTTCAAGGCTCTCCATCACCTCGCCCCCTCCTACCTCACCTCCCTTCTCTCCTTCTACTGCCCAGCCCGCACCCTCCGCTCCTCCACCACTAATCTCCTCACTGTACCTCGCTCTCGCCTGTCCCACCATCGACCCCCGGCCCACGTCATCCCCCGGGCCTGGAATGCCCTCCCTCTGCCCATCCACCAAGCTAGCTCTCTTCCTCCCTTCAAGGCCCTGCTGAGAGCTCACCTCCTCCAGGAGGCCTTCCCAGACTGAGCCCCTTCTTTCCTCTCCCCTCGTCCCCCTCTCCATCCCCCTGTCTTACCTCCTTCCCTTCCCCACAGCACCTGTATATATGTATATATGGTTGTACATATTTATTACTCTATTTATTTATTTATTTATTTATTTTACTTGTACATTTCTATCCTACTTATTTTATTTTGTTGGTATGTTTGGTTCTGTTCTCTGTCTCCCCCTTTTAGACTGTGAGCCCACTGTTGGGTAGGGACTGTCTCTATGTGATGCCAATTTGTACTTCCCAAGCGCTTAGTACAGTGCTCTGCACATAGTAAGCGCTCAATAAATACGATTGATTGATTGATTGATTGATTGAGGTGAGCTCTCACCTCCTCTGTACAAAACACTTGTAGGAAGCAGTTGGGAGAATAAAGGCTTTCATAATCAGATTCGGAGCGGTTATGGCCATAGGTCTGACAGTGGAAAGAAAATGGGCCTGGAATGCAGAGGACATGTGTTCTACTCAGTGAGTTCATAGTATTTATTATTATTATTATAATAACAATGGTATTTGTTAAGCACTGGGGTGGATACAAGCAAATTGGGTTGGATACTGTCCCTGTCCCACGTGGGACTCACAGTCTCAATCCCCATTTTTCTGATGAGATAACTGAGGCCCAGAGACATGAAATCTATTCTATTTATATCTATTCTATTTATTTTATTATCTATTCTATTTATTTTATTTTGTTAGTACATTTGGTTTTGTTCTCTGTCTCCCCCTTTTAGACTGTGAGCCCACTGTTGGGTAGGGACTGTCTCTATATGTTGCCAATTTGTACTTCCCAAGCACTTAGTACAGTGCTCTGCACATAGTAAGCACTCAATAAATACAATTGATGATGATGATGATGATGAAATGACTTATCCAAGGTCACACAGCAGACATGTGGCAGAGCCAGAATTGGAACCCAGGTCCTTCTGACATCCAGGTCCATACCCTATCCGCTAAGCACTGTGTGCAGAGGACTGTACGAAGCACTTGGAAGGGTACAGTGTAACAATAGAATAGACACATTCCCTGCCCACAGAGAGCTGACAGTCTAGAGCAAGGAGATGGACATGAATTGAAATAAATAAAATGACAGTTCTGGACATAAGTGCTGTGGGGCTGGGAGCAAGGATGAATAAAGGGAGCATCCCAGCTCTGCCACTTGCCTGACTTTGAACAAGTCATTTCACTGCTCTGTGCCTCAGTTTGCTCATCAGTAAAATGGGAATTAAACCCTACTCCCTCCTAGTTAGACAATGAGCCCATTGTGGGACAGGAACTGGATCTGTCCTTATTATCTTGTATCTACCCAAGGGCTTGACCCTCTCAGGGTGGCAACTGGAGAGTTTCCAGTCCTCTACCAGTCTGGACTATGAGAGGGAGAGTGAAGCAGAGGCCTGTGCATAACTTGGGCAGTGGCTAGCAAGAGTCAGGCTATCAGTTACAAGTCAAAACTCCCTTGTGCTGGGCAGCAGCAGCAGGGAAGAGAGTCGAGGGCAGAGACTCAGGTCTACTGTGTGGAAGGAGGCACTGGTAATAATAATAATAATAATAATAATAATAATAATAATAACATTTATTAAGTGCTAACCAAGTGCAAAGCACTGTTTTAAACGCTGGGGAGGTTACAAGGTGATCAGGTTGTCCCACGGGGGGCACTCTTAATCACCATTTTACAGATGAGGGAACTGAGGCCCAGAGAAGTGAAGTGACTTGCCCAAAGTCACACAGCTGACAATTGGCGGAGCCGGGATTTGAACCCATGACCTCTGACTCCAAAGCCCGGGCTCTTTCCACTGAGCCATGCTTCTTCTCCACTTCCATGTTTTTCCCAAGAAAACTCTGTGGATCCACTACCAGAACGATTGCAGATGGAGGTGGGGCCTTCTGGGAGAGATGTGTCCGTGGCGTTGCTATGGGTCAGACATCACTCAACAGCATAAGACAACAACAAAAACCCCAGTGCTTAGCACATAGTAAGTCCTTAACTAAGTGCTTAGTATACTGCTTTGCACACAGCAAGTGCTCAATAAATATGAATGGAATGAATGAACAAGTACGGTTATTATTAAAATACGGGTAGTAGACATGATCCCTGCCCTGAAGGAACTTTCAATCTAACTGGGGAAACAGAACTCAAACTCAATTACAGGTAGGGTGAGGCAAAGTTTAGGAACATGTTCGGAAGAGCTATGGGGCAGGGAAGGAGTGAGGCTGAAGTTAACTCATCTGGAAAATGGGGATTGAGACAGTGAGCCCCATGTGAGACAGGGACTGTGTCCAGTCCGATTTGCTTGTATCCACCCCAGAGCTTAATATAGTGCCTGGCACAAAGTAAGTGCTTAACAGATGCCATAATTATTATTATTATCAGGAGGCCTTCCCAGACTGAGCCCCCTCCTTCCTCTCCCCCTCCCTCCTCCCCATCCCCCCCGCCTTACCTCCTTCCCCTCCCCACAGCACCTGTATATATGTATATATGTTTGTACGTATTTATTACTCTATTTATTTATTTTATTTGTACATATTTATTCTATTTATTTTATTTTGTTAATATGTTTTGTTTTGTTCTCTGTCTCCCACTTCTAGACTGTGAGCCCACTGTTGGGTAGGGACCATCTCTATATTTTGCCAACTTGTACTTCCCAAGCACTTAGTACAGTGCTCTGCACACAGTAAGCACTCAATAAATACGATTGAATGAATGAATGAATATTATTATTATAGATCACCTCTCACCCCACCTTCAAAGCCTTATTAAAATCACATCTCCTCTAAAAGGACTTCCTTGATTAAGTCTGCTTTTCCCCTACTCCCTCTCCCTTCTGTGACACTCTTACACTTGGATTGTTCTCCCTTTATTCATCCCACCCTCAGCCCCACAACACTTATGTCCATAATTTATTGTAACATCTGTCTCCCCTTCAAGGCTGTCAACTCCTTGTGGGTAGGGAATATGTCTACCAACTCTGTTCTGTTGTACTCTCCTAAGTGCTTAGCACAGAGCTCTGCACACAGTAAGCCCTCTATAAACATGATTGAGTGATTGAGTAATTAATCAGGGAAGGCTTCCTGGAGGAGATGGGCTTTTATGGAGGCTGTGAAGATGAAGAGACTCTGTGGTCTGTCCCAAGTGATGGGGGAAGGCATTCCAGACAGAAGGGAAGGTGTGAACGAGAAATTGACAGTGAGAGAGTTGAAGCAGCCTGGTGTAGTGGCTAGAGCCCGGGCACAGGAGTCAGAGGTCATGGGTTCTAATCCCGGCTCCACCACTTGTCTGCTGTGTGACCTTGGGCAAGTCACTTAACTTCTCTGTGCCTCAGTTGCCTCATCTGTAAAACGGGGATGAAGACTGGGAGCCCCATTTGGGACAGGGACTGTGTCCACCCCGATTTGCTTGGATCCACCCCAGCACTTAGTACAGTGCCTGACCCATAGTAACGGCTTAACAAATATCCCAATTACTGTTATTATCTTTAAAATGCAATGGACTTGGTAGACACTTTCTCTGCTTACGATGGGCTTCCAGTCTAGATTACCCTGTATCCATCCCAGGAGTTTGGGCACATAATAAGCACTTCATGAATACTGTCATTAATAGAGAAGCAGCGTGGCTCAGATAAGCAGCATGGCTCAGTGGAAAAAACCCGGGCTTTGGAATCAGAGATCATGGGTTTGAATCCCGGCTCCGCCACTTGTCTGCTATGTGACTTTGGGCAACTCACTTCACTTCTCCGGGCCTCAGTTCCCTCATCTGTAAAATGGGGAATAAGACTGTGAGCCCCTGTTGGGACAACCTGATCACCTTGTAACCTCCCCAGTGCTTAGAATAGTGCTTTGCACATAGTAAGCACTTAATAAATGCCAGTATTAATAATAATAATAACAATAATAACTCTCTTTGCCTCATTCTCACCTGTCCTGCCTTTGATCCCTGGCCCACGTCCTACCTCTGGCCTGGAGTGCCATCCCTCCTCAAATCTGCCAAACAATTACACTTCCCCCCTTCAAAGCCCTACTGAAAGCTCACCTCCTCCAGGAGGCCTTCCCAGATTAAGCCTCCCTTATCCTCAGCTCCCCCTTCCCTCCCCATTGCCCTGACTTCCTCCCTTTGCTCTACCCTTTTCCCTGCCCCACAGCATTTGTGTGCATATATGTACATATTTATAATTCTATTTATTTATATAAATGATGTGCATGTATCTATAATTCTATTTATTTATGTTGATGCTATTAATGCCTGTTGACTTGTTGTAATGCCTGTCTTCCCCTTTCTAAACTGTGAGCCCACTGTGGGCAGGGATTGTTTCTATGTTTTGCTGAATTGTATTTTGCAAGCGCTTAGTACAGTGCTCTGCATACAGTAAGCACTCAATAAATATGAATGATTCAATGAATCATAATTATAGTATTTGTTAGGAGCTTACTATGTGCCAAGCACTGTTCTCACCGTACCTCGCTCTTGCCTGTCCCGCCATCAACCCCCGGCCCACGTCATCCCCCGGGCCTGGAATGCCCTCCCTCTGCCCATCCGCCAAGCTAGCTCTCTTCCTCCCTTCAAGGACCTGCTGAGAGCTCACCTCCTCCAGGAGGCCTTCCCAGACTGAGCCCCTTCCTTCCTCTCCCCCTCGTCCCCCTCTCCATCCCCCCATCTTACCTCCCTCCCTTCCCCACAGCACCTGTATATATGTATATATGTTTGTACATATTTTTTTTACTCTATTTATTTATTTATTTAATTTATTTGTACATATCTATTCTATTTATTTTATTTTGTTAGTATGTTTGGTTTTGTTCTCTGTCTCCCCCTTTAAGACTGTGAGCCCACTGTTGGGTAGGGACTGTCTCTATATGTTGCAAATTTGTACTTCCCAAGCGCTTAGTACAGTTCTCTGCACATAGTAAGCGCTCAATAAATACGATTGATGATGATGATAATAGATGCAAGGTAATCAGGTTGTCCTGCATGGGGCTCACAGTCTTAATCCCCATTTTACAGATGAGGGAACTGAGGCCCAGAGAAGGGAGGTGACTTGCCCAAAGTCACACAGTTGACAAGAGGCAGATCCTGGATTAGAACCCACGTCCTCTGACTCTCAGGCCAGTGCTCTTGCCACTAGGCCATGCTCCTTCTCATTGCTGTTATCATTATTATTTTAAGAGGGGAGATGGTGTGTTCTAGTAGAAAGACCACACAATCGGGAATCACAAGACCAAGGTTCTAATCCTACTTTGCTGCTTCACTGCTGTTTGACCTTGAGCAAGTCTTTTAACTGCTCTGGGACTCAGTTTCCTCATCTGTAAAATGGAGTGTCAACACCTGTTCTCCCTTCCCCTTCCATTTTGTGCCCCGTGTGAGACAAGGACTATGTCTGCTCTGTAGTGCAACTGCTCCAGTGCTTAGCACAGTACTTGCACATAATAAGCACTTAGTACAGTGTTCTAAACACACGGAGTGCTTACTAAATACAATTGATTGATATTTTTATGGTATTTTTAAAGCACTTACTATGTGCCAAGCTCTATACTAACAGCTGGGGTAGATGCAAGCTAATCAAGTTGGACACAGACTATTCCCCATAGGATTCACAGTCTTAATCTCCCTTTTACAAATGAAGAAACTGAGGCAATGAACAGTGAAGTAATAATTTCATTCATTCATTCATTCATTCACTCAATCGTATTTATTGAGTGCTTACTGTGTGCAAAGCACTGTACTAAGTGTTTGGAAAGTACAATTTGGTAACAGATAGAGGCAATCCCTACCCAACAATGGGCTCACAGATTAGGAGAGGGGAGACAGACATCAAAACAATAATAATAATTGTGGTATTGAACATTTACTTTGTATCCAACACTGTGTTAAGCCCTGGGTTAGATACAAGCAAATAGGGTTGGACACAATCCCTGTCCCACATGATGCTCACAGTCTCAAGTCCCATTTTACAGATGAGGTAACTGAGGCCCAGAGAAGAGTTGTGTCTTGCCCAAAGTCACATAGAAGAAGAGTGGCAGAGTCAGGAGTCAGGATTAGAACACAGATCCTTCTGACTCTCAGGCCCGGGATCTAGCCATTAGATCACACTGTTTCTCTGGATTGATAACAGCTCCACCATTATTATCAGATGGTACAGTTTCATCTCTTGTTATCATGTGTCAGCCTATAGGTTCTTCCTGATTGCTTTTCCAAATCCCTCAGGCTGCACTTTGGACCATTTCCTCTTTCTGAGCCTTTGGAGAGAACAGCTGTTCCCTGTTCATGCCCTAATTCCTCAAAAGCTTGCAGCCCGCCAGTAGAGAATCCTCCCATATCCTCTGCTCCTAGTCAACAGCCAAAGCTTACCCTGCTTCAATCAATTGGTGCGATTTATTCACTCATTCATTCAATCGTATTTATTGACCACTTTCTGAGTGCAGAGCACTGTACTAAGTGCTTGGAAAGTACAATTTGGCAACAGAGACAATTCCTACCCAACAATGGGCTAACAGTCTAGAAGGGGGGGGGAGACAGACAACAAAACAAAACAAGTAGGCATCAATAGCATCAAAATAGATAAATAGAATTATTGATCTATGCACATCATTAATAAAATTAATAGAATAATAAATATGTACACTTATACACAATGCTGTGAGGTGGGGGGGTAGAGCAGAGGGAGGGAAGAGGGGCAAGGGAAAAGGGAGCAGAGGAAAATGGTGGGGGGGGTGGGGGTTAGGACCATACTAAGCTGTTGGGAAAGGATAGAAGATTTGGTAGATCTGTTCCCTGCCCACTAGGAGCTTAGAATCTAGAGTGGGAGATGGACATTAAAATAAAATATGGATATGGACATAATAAGAACAATAATGGTATTTGTTAAGTGCTTAACATGGGTCAAGCACTGTTCTAAGCACTAGGATAGATAGAAACTAATGTTTGGCCACAGTCCCTGCCCCACGTGGGGCTCACAGTCCTAATCCCCATCTGACAGATGAGGTGACTGAGGGACAGAGAAGTGAGGTGACTTGCCCAAGGTCACACAGTAGACAAGTGGTAGAACCAGGATTAGAACCCAAGTCCTTCTGATTCCCAGGCCCGGGCTCTAGCCACTAGACCACTCCACTTCCCCGTGATTTTTTTCGGTTGTCTCCTTGGGCCCTTCACAGGTTTCCCATGTTTTCTGAGAGCTATAGGGACAGACACATTCATTCACTCACTCATTCAATCATATTTATTAAGCATTTACTGTGTGCAGAGCACTGTACTAAGCACTTGGGGAAGTACAATGCTTAACAAATACCAACATTATTATTATGATGATTATTATCATTATTACATCGGGATCCAGGAAGCTTCTACCGGTGAAATGACACAATGAGACATGAAAACCTAAAGTCATTCAGTCAGTAAATCGAATTTATTGAGCGCTTACTTATAATAATGATGATATCTGTTAAGTGCTTACTTTGTGCCAAGCACTGTTATAAGCACTGGAGGAGATACAAGGTTATCAGGTTGTCCCAGGTGGGGCTCACAGTCTTAATCCCTATTTTTACAGATGAGGTAACTGAGGCATAGAGAAATTAAGTGACTTGCCCAAAGTCACCCAGCTGACAGGTGGTGGAGCTGGGATTAGAATCCATTACCTCTGACTCCCAAGCCCGGGCTCTTTCTACTAAGCCACACTGCTTCTCTTACTGTGTGCAGAGCTCTATACTAAGCGCTTGGGAGAGCACAACAATGAGCAGACACATTAGGACCTGTCTACTTGTTTTGTATGGTTGTCTGTCTCCCACTTCTAGATTGTGAGCCCGTTGTTGGGTAGGGATTGTCTCTATCTGTTGCTGAATTGTACTTCCCAAGCGCTTGGTACAGTGCTCTGCACACAGCAAGTGCTCAATAAATATGATTGAATAAATGAATTCCCTGCCCACAACCAGCTTCCAGTCTAGAGAGGGAGACAGACATTAACAGAAATAAATAACAAATGTGGACGCAAACGCTGTGAGGCTGGTAGGGGGCGATGAATAAAAGGATCAAGTCAGGGATATACCTAGGAGAAACAATATTTTCAATTACAGCAATTAGGCAGCGGGAAAGGGGTAACAACCCTAATTGAGCCCATCACGAGTTGTGTTCGATAATGGATTAGCTAAGTAGTGGGAATAATGTACTGAAATGTCCTATGTGAGACAGAGGTCAGCTAGAGCCAGCTACGCCAGAGACACTTGCCTGCTCTGTGAGATGGCAATGCATTATGACAGCTTCAGAGTGTTTCTCCTAATTACTCAGTAAATTGGGTTGCCAAGTGAAGGACTAGGAAAAAAAAAATCCAGCACAAAGCTTCTCCCAGCACAGCCTCCTCAGGAACAAAGCCCCGGAACCATTTTGCACAGAGCCATTGAGTGGAAAATTTGTAGTCAGAGGACCTGGGTTCTAATCCCAGCTCTTCTAGTTTGTCTGCTGTGTGATCTTGGGCAAGTCACTTTATTTCTCTGGGCCTCAGTTTCCTCAGCTGTAAAATCCAGTATCTGTTCTCTCTCCTAGGTAAAAAACTGTGAGCCCCTTGTGGAACAGGGACTGTGTCCAAACCTGATTAATTTGTATCTTTCCCAGTGCTTGTGCTGTGACAGATAGTTATTAAATACTGTAATAAAGAAATAATCTAGGTACATTAATGGTATTTCATTCATTCATTCATTCAATCGTATTTATTGAGCACTTACAGTGTGCAGAACACTGTACAAAGTGCTTGGGAAATACAAGTCAGCAAGATATAGAGATGGTCCCTACCCAACAACGGTCTCACAGTCTAGAAGGGGGAGACAGACAACAAAACAAAACATGTAGACAGGTGTCAAAACCATCAGAATAAATAGAATTATAGCTATGTGCACATCATTAATAAAATAAATACAGTAGTAAATATGTACAAGTAAAATAAATAGAGTACTAAATATGTACAAATATATACAAGCGCTGCGGGGAAGGGAAGGAGGTAAGGTGGGGGGAGGCGATGGGGAGGGGAGGAGGAGAAGAAAAAGGGGGGGCTCAGTCTGGGAAGGCCTCCTGGAGGCGGTGAGCTTTCAGTGGGGCTTTGAAGGGAGGAAGAGAGCTAGTTTGGAGGATGTGTGGAGGGAGGGCATTCCAGGCCAGGGGAAGGACGTGGGCCGGGGGTCGATGGTGGGACAAGCCAGAACGAGGCCCAGTGAGGAGGTTAGCGGTGGCAGAGGAGTGGAGGGTGTGGACTGGGCTAGATAAGGAGAGAAGGGAGGTGAGGTAGGAGTGGGAGAGGTGATGAAAAGCCTTGAAGCCGAGAGTGAGGAGTTTTTGCTTGATTCGTAGGTTGATAGGCTACCACTGGAGATTTTTGAGGGGGAGAATGACATGCCCAGAGCATTTCTCTACAAAGATAATTCGGGCAGCAGAGTGAAGTATAGACTGAAGTGGGGGGAGACAGGAGGAAAGGAGATCAGAGAGGAGGCTGATGCAGTAATCCATTCAGGATGGATGAGAGATTGAACCAGCAAGGTAGTGGTTTGGATGGAGATGAAAGTGAGGATCTTGGCGATGTTGTGGAGGTGAGACCGGCAGGCTTTGGTGACAGATTGGATGTGTGGGGTGAATAAGAGAACAGAGTCAAGGATGACACCAAGGTTGCAGGCTTGTGAGATGGGAAGGATGGTAATGCCGTCCACAGTGATGGGAAAGTCAAGAAGAGGACAGGATTCGGGAGGGAAGATAAGGAGCTCTGTCTTGGACATATTGAGTTTTAGATGGCGGGCAAACAACCAGATGGAGATGTCCTGAAGGCAGGAGGAGATATGAGCTTGGAGGGAGGAAGAGAGAGCAGGGGCGGAGATGTAGATTTGGAAGTCATCAGTATAGAGATGATAGTTGAAGCCTTGGGAGCAAATGAGTTCACCAAGGGAGTGAGTGTAGATAGAGAACAGAAGGGGACCAAGAACTGACCCTTGAGGAACCCCTCCAGTAAGGGGATGGAAGGGGGAGGAAGATCCCAGGAAGGAGACTGAAAAGAGATAAGAAGAGAACCAGGAGAGGACAGAGTCAGTGAAGCCAAGGTTGGAGAGCGTATTGAGGAGAAGGGGGTGGTCCACAGTGTCGAAGGCAGCTGAGAGGTCGCGAAGAATTAAGATAGAGTAAGAGCCATTGGATTTGGCAAGAAGGAGGTCATTGGTGACCTTTGAGAGGGCATTTTCAGTGGAGTGTAGGGGACGGAAGCCAGATTGGAGGGGGTCTAGGAGAGAGTTGGCATTGAGGAATTTGAGGCAGTGAGTGTAGACGACTCATTCTAGGAGTTTGGAAAGGAAGGGTAGGAGGGACATAGGGTGATAACTAGAAGGGGAGGTGGGGTCAAGAGAGGGTTTTTTTAGGATGGAGAAAACGTGGGCACTTTTGAAGGCAGAGAGGAAGGAACCAGTGAGTGGAGAGTGAGCGGTTGAAGATGGAAGTAAAGGAGGGGAAGAGGAAAGGGGAGAGAGTTTTCATAAGATGAGAGGGAATGGGGTCCGAAGCAAAGGTGGCTGGAGTAGCACTTGAGAGGAGGGAGGAGAGCTCATTTGAAGATACTGCTGAGAAGGATGGGAGAGTAGAGGAGAGGGTTGAGAGCGAGGGGGATGGAGAAGGGGGAGCAGTGCCTTTGGGGAACTCAGACTTGATGGTGTTAATTTTACTAATGAAGTAGGAGGCCAGATCGTTGTGGGTGAGGGATGGAGGAGGGGGAGGAACAGGGGGCCTGAGGAGGTAATTAAATGTCCAGAACAACTGATGGGGGTGATGGGCATAGGTGTCAATAATGAAGGAAAAATAGTTTTGCCTGGCAGAGGAGAGGGCAGAGTTAAGGCAGGCAAGGATAACTGCAAAGTGAACAAGGTTGGCTTGGTGTTTAGACTTTCACCAGCAGCATTCAGCAGCTTGAGCATAAGAGCAAAGGAGGCGGCAGTGGCAATGATCCAAGGCTGTGGATTAGTGGTACAAGAGCGATACAGGGAAAAGGGAGCAAGTGAGTTGAGTTGACTAGAGAGGGTGGAGTTGACAGCAGTAATCTGGTCATCAAGGTTGGGTAGAAAGGATAGGGAGGCGAGGTGGGGTGTGATGCACTGAGAAAGATGGATGGGGTCGAGAGAGCGGAGGTCTCTGTAGGGTAGTGATATAGATTTACAGGGGAGAGAAGTGTGAGTGAGGAAGCAGGTGAGAAGGTTATGATCAGAAACAGGGAATTCAGAGTTAGTGAGGGTGGAGATAGTGCAGTGGTAGATTATGAGATCGAGGGTGTGACCAAGTTGGAGAGTGGGTGAGATGGGGTGCAGCAGAAGGTTGGCAGCATCAAGGAGAGATAAAAGGCGGGCAGCAGAGGAGTCACCGGTTCTCTGCGGCTGGAGTTATCTCATCTGGAAAGTGGGGATTAAAGGGGTTTCTGTTTGATGCAGAGGTGGTTGGGAATCCACTGAAAATTCTAGAGGAATGGCAAAATGTGGCCTAAACGTTTTTGGAGAAAAATGATGCAGGCAGCAGAGTATGGATTTGAGTGGGGAGAGACAGGAGGCTTGGAAGTCAGCAAGGAGGTTGATACAGTCGTCACAGTGGGATGGGAAAAGTGCTTGGATTAATGTGGTAGCAGTTTGGATGGAGAGCAAAGGGGGATTTTAGTGATGTTGCGAAGGAGAGACTGACCGGATTTGGTGATGGATTGAATATGTGGGTTGAATGAGAGAGAGGGGCCAAGGATAACGGCAAGGTTACGGGCTGGTGAGACAGGAAGGATGGAGGTGCTGTCTACAGTGATGGAAAAGTCACCGGGAGGACAGGGTTTGGGTGGGAAAATGAAGACCCTTCAAGGCCCTACTTCCCTTCAAGGCCCTACTGAGAGCTCACCTCCTCCAGGAGGCCTTCCCAGACTGAGTACCCTCCTTCCTCTCCCGATCCTGCCCCTCCCCATCCCCCCCGCCTTACCTCCTTCCCCTCCCCACAGCACCTGTATATATGTATATATGTTTGCACGTATTTGTTACTCTATTTATTTATTTATTTGTACATATTTAGTCTAATTATTTTATTTTGTTAATATGTTTTGTTTTGTTGTCTGTCTCCCCCTTCTAGACTGTGAGCCCACTGTTGGGTAGGGACCGTATTTATATGCTGCCAACTTGTACTTCCCAAGTGCTTAGTACAGTGCTCTGCACACAGTAAGCTCTCAATAAATACGATTGAATGAATGAATGAAAAGTAAGTGCTTAACAAATGCCATCATTATTATTATTATTACTAAATGCATAATGACAGCACCCGTCTAGGTTTGCTAGTTTCTAGGTGGGAGGGCGTTTTCTTCCCCCGACAAACAAGGGTCATCTAGACTATGAGGTCGTTGTGGGCAGGGAATGTGCTTGTTTATTGTTCTATTGTATTCTCCCAAGTATTTAGTACAGTGCTCTGTACACTGTAAGTGCTCAATAAATACAATTGAATGAATGAATGAATGAATGAATGAATGAAAGGCCAATCCCTATTAGAATAATAATAAAATAATGGAATTTGTTAAGCACTTACTATGTGCATAACACTGTTCTAAGTGTTGAGGATGATACAAGGTGCTCAGGTTGTCCCACAGGGGGCTCACGGTCTTCATCCCCATTTTCCAGATGAGGGAATTGAGGAACAGAGAAGTTAAGTGACTTGCTCAAAGTCACACAACTGACAATTGGTGGAGCCAGGATTTGAACTCATGATTTCTGACTCCCAAGCCCGTGCTCTTTCCATTGAGCCACGCTGCTTCTCATATCAGAGGAGGACTTCAGGACTTCATGTTAAGAGCTTACCATATGCTAAGCACTGGGGTAGATACAAGACAGGTTGGACACAGCCCAGGCTTTGGAGTCACAGGTCATGGGCTCAAACCCAGGCTCCACCAATTGTCAGCTGTGTGACTCTAGGCAGGTCACTTCACTTCTCTGTGCCTCAGTTCCCTCATCTGTAAAATGGGGATTAAGACTGTGAGCCCCCCATGGGACAACCTGATCACCTTGTAACCTCCCCAGCACTTAGAACAGTGCTTTGCACACAGTAAGAGCTTAATAAATGCCATCATTAATTAATTAATGGGGCTCCCAGCCCACATAAGAGGGGGAATAGGAATCCCCATTTTACAGGTTGAGGTAACTGAAGACCAGAGAAGTTAAGTGACTTGTCCAAGGTCACACAGCAATCCAGTGGCAGAGCCAGCAATAGAACCCAGGTCCTCTGACTCCCAAGCCCGTGCTCTTTCCACTAGGCAACACTGCTTCTCACTATGTGCTGGTTGAATGTGTGTGCTTGGGGGTGGGGGGGAGGTGTGTGCGCACATGTGTTGTATGTGTAACCCTTTACCGTCAGTCTGCTTTCAACTGAAGAGACACTCCAAATGAATAAAGAAGAAACAAAAAGAGAACATTAACTACGTGGACCTAATCATGTCTAATCTTCTTTAATCACTCCTCCTAGTTTTCATTCATCCTGTTTGTTTATTGCTCCAATTTTTCCCTTCAATTCTTCACTGATGGATAATATTTTAGTGGCATCCTCCCCCACCCCCTCCCAGGCTCTCTCCCAACCCCCTCCTCACACACTTTCTCTTTCCAGGACAGATGTTTCTTTTTCCAAAGATCTTTGATCAATCCTTCCCCAAATCACCCTGGACATTTCTGACCGTCTGCAATCTGCTGTGATTTAAGTTTGGTGTCTCTTAGGACACCTCAGGCTGTTTTCTACAGCCATAGATTTTAAAGCTCGCTTCTAGGACCGATACTGATTAGATTTCCCAAAGTTTCCCACATTTTCTTTCTTGAAAGATGGTGTACCCCTTCTCCAGTAAATTCCAAATGTGTTTCTTAATCTGATGAATGGGGGACGGCTCAAGATTCCTCAGACTAAATTTACATCTGGTTTTTTGTTTTTTTCCATATTTATTCCCTTTCGGTCACAGGATCAGTGGTAAAACATAACTGTTTTATTTCTCTTTGTCTTGGTTCATAAAGTTAAAAACGCTTTGTCTCAGATCATCCAATGGGTCACATGAATTTGTATTTCAGAAAATATCACCTTGGTTGGTAAGGAGTTTCTGCTTAATACCGAAGGAGGTGGAATGGAGGTGATTTTGGAAGAAGGGAGAGATGTGTACCAAGTGATGCTTCAAAATAATCTGTGTGGCGATGTGGATCTCTCCCAAACGTTTAGTACATTGTTCTGACCAGAACAAATGCTCAGTAAATACCATCAGGCAATTTATTGATTAGGGGGTGAGATTGGAGTCAGGGAGGCCAACAAAGAGAATGATGATGAATAGTCTAGCTGTGTTGGTGGATCTGGGAACCCCATGGGGAACAGGGCCTGTGTCCAATCTGATTACTTTGTACCTGCTCCAGGGCTTAGCCCAGTGCTGGGCACACAGAAGCAGGGTGGCTTATTCATTCATTCAATCATTTATTGAATGCTTACTGTGTGCAGAGCATTGTACTAAGTGCTTGGGAAGTACAAGTTGGCAATACATAGAGACGGTCCCTACCCAACAACGGGCTCACAGTCTAGAAAGGGGAGACAGACAACAAAACAAAACATGTAGACAGGTGTCAAAACGATCAGAATAAATAGAATCATTGGCTAGAACACGGGTCTGGGAATCCCAAGGACCTGGGTTCTGATCCCAGCTCCACCACTTGTCTGCTGTGTGACCTTGGGCAAATCATTTCACTTCTCTGGGCCTCAGTTCCCTCATCTGGAAAATGGGGACTAAGACTGTGAGCCCTATGTGGGGCAGGCATTGTGTCCAAACCGATTATCTTCTATCTACTCCAGTACTTTGAATGGTGTCTGACACAAAGTAAGCGCTTAACAAATACCCTAATTATTATTATCATTATTACTTCAAAGTTCTACAATTATTATAATTATGATTATTTCATCTGTGAAATATTTTAGGAGAACCCACTGAAGTTCGGAAATATGCATATATGTGTACTCAGTGGTACATTCAATAATTTGGACTCTCTCCTAATTATTTGTAAAGATTTTTATATATGTCCCTATATATATTCCTTGTGGGCAAGGAACATATTTCTCTATTTGGTTTTTCCTAGGAACGTAGTATAGCACACTGCATTCAGAGGGTGTTCAATAAAACTGTCACTACACTTACTGCTATTACTACTAATAATAATAATTATTATAGCATTTGTTAATTGCTTAGTATGTGCCAGGCACTGTACTAAGCACTGGGGTGGATATAAGCAAATCTAGTTGGACACGGTCCCTGTCCCACATAGGGCTTCATGTCTCAATCCCCATTTTCCAGATGAGGTAACTGAGGCAGGTAGAGTCAGATTCATTCATTTCACTCATTCATTCAATGATATTTATTGAGTGCTCACTGTGTGCAGAAAACTATACTAAGCGCTTGGAAAGTACAGCAATAAAGAGAGACAATCCCTGCCTACAATGGACTCACAATCTAGAGCCGGGGGGAGAGAGACATCAATACAAGTAGACAGTAATCAATATAAATAAATAGAATTATGGATATATACCTATATACATGAGTGCTGTGGGGCAGGGAGAGGAGGGGGATAAAGAGCAAAGGGCATGACCCTACCCTACCCCCTTTCCCTCCCTACAGCACTTGTATATATTTGTACAGATTTATTACTCTATTTTACTCATACATATTTACTACTCTATTTTGTTCATGGTGTGCGTGTAGCTGTAATTCTATTTATTCTGATGGTTTTGACACCTGTCTACATGTTTTGTTTTGTTGTCTGTCTCCCCCTTCTAGACTGTGAGCCCATTGTTGGGTAGGGACTGTCTCTATATGTTGCCGAATTGTACTTCCCAAGCGCTTAGTACAGTGCTCTGCACACAGTGAGCACTCAATAAATACCATTGAGTGAATGAATGAATGAGGTGATGTGGAAGGGAGGGGGAGCTGAGGAAAAGGGGGCTTAGTCTGGGAAGGCTTCTTGTAGGAGGTATTCCTAAAGTAGGATTTTGAAGGGGGGAAGAGTGATTGGTGGATTTGAGGAGGGAGGGCATTCCAGGCCAGAGGTGGGATGTGGGCCAGGGGTCAGCAGCAAGACAGGTGAGATGGAGGTCCAGTGAGAAGGTTAGTGGCATCAGAGGAGCGGAGTGTGTGGGCTGGGTTGGAGAAGGAGAGAAGGGAGGTGAGGTAAGAGGGGACAAGGGGATGATCAGCTTTGAAGCCAGTAGTGAGGGGTTTTGTTTGATACAGAAGTTGGTGGGCAACCACTGGAGATTTTTGAGGAGGGCGGGGGGGGGGGGGTGACATGCTCAGAATGTTTCTGTAGAAAGATAATCTGGGCAGTCGAGTGAAGTATGGACTGAATTGGGGAGAGACAGGAGGATGGGCGATCAGAAAAAAGGCTGATACAGTCATCCAATTGGGATAGGATGAGTGATTGTACTAACAAGGTAGTGGTTTGAATGGAGAGGAAGAGATGGATCTTGGCAATGTTTTGAAGGTGGTGACCCCTGGATTCGGTGATGTACTGGCTATGTGGGGTGAATGAGAGAGCGGGCTTGTGAGATGGGAAGGATGGTTGTGGGAAAGTTTGGGAGAGGAAAGGGTTTGGGAGGGAAGAAAAGGAGCTAAGATAAGGAGAAAATAATAATAATAATAGCATTTATTAAGTGCAAAACACTGTTCTAAGCGCTGGAGAGGTTACAAGGTGATCATGTTGCCCCACATGGGGCTCACAGTCTTAATCCCCATTTTACAGATAAGGTAACTGAGGCACAGAGAAGTTGTGACTTGCCCAAAGTCACACAGCTGACTATTGGTGGAGCCGGGATTTGAACCCATGACCTCTGACTCCAAAGCCCGTGCTCTTTCCACTGAGCCATGCTGCTTCTCTAAGAGATAAGATACTACTATTACTACTACTACTATTACTACTGATACAATTACTGCTGCTACTACTACTATTACCATTACTATTACTTCTACCACTACTACTAGCCCTGACTCCATCACTAGTCTGCTGTGTAAATTTGGGCAAGTCACTTCAATTCTCTGTGCCTCAGTTGCCTCATCTGTAAAATGGGGATTAAGACTGTGAGCACCACGTGGGACAATCTGATTACCTTGTAACAACCCCAGTACTTAAAACAGTGTTTGACACATAGTAAGTGCTAAAGAGAGATAGAGAGCTAGCTCCCTTCCTCCCTTCAAAGGCCTACTGAGAGCTCACCTCCTCCAAGAGGCCTTCCCAGACTGAGCCCCCTTTTTCCTCTCCTCCTCCCCATCCCCCCTGCCCTACCTCCTTCCCTTCCCCACAGCACCTGTATATATGTTTGTACGGATTTATTACTCTATTTATTTTACTTGTACATATTTACTATTTTATTTATTTTGTTAATGATGTGATTTAGCTTTAATTCTATTTGTTCTGCCTACTTGACACCTGTCCACATGTTTTGTTTTGTTGTCTGTCTCCCCCTTCTAGACTGTGAGCCTGTTGTTGCATAGGGATCGTCTCTATATGTCGCCGACTTGTACTTCCCAAGTGCTTAGTACAGTGCTCTGCACACAGTAAGCGCTCAATAAATAAGATTGAATGAATGAATGAAGTGCTTAAATACCATTATTATTACCATTATTAACTACTATGACTACCATTACTATTACTACTACCACTACTACTGCTACAATTACTGCCCCTACTACTAGTATTATCACTACACTCTTACTACTACTACCATTACTATTACCACTGCTATGTGACCTTGGGCAAGTCACTTCACTTCTCTGGGCCTCAGTCCCCTCATCTGGAAAATGGGGATGAAGACTGTGAGCCCCATGAGGGTTAGGGACTGACTGTGTCCAACCCAATTTTCTTGTATCTACCCCAGCGCATAGCACAAGCACGTGGTGCATCATATCATGGTACTTGTTAAGCACTTCCTATGTGCCAAATACATTCTAAGCGCTGGCCAGGCAAAACTATTTTTCTTCCCTTACTGATACCCATGCCCATCACCCCTATCAGCCGTTCTGGACATTTAACTCCCTCCTTAGGTTCCCTGTTCCTCCCCTTCCTCCATCCCTCACCTCCAATGATCTGGCCACCTATTTCATTAAGAAAACTAACACCATCAGGTCTGAGCTCTCCACAGCCACCCCTCCCCCTTCTCCATCCCCCCGCCCCCACTCTCAACCCTCTCCTCTACCTTCCCATCCTTCCCAGCAGTATCTTCAAATGACATCTCCTCCCTCCTCTTAAGTACCACTCCACCCATCTGTGCTGTGGACCCCATTCCCTCTCATTTTATAAAAACTCTCACCCCTTCCATCCTCTCCTCCTTAACTTCCATCTTCAACTGCTCATTCTCCAGTGGTTTCTTCCCCTTAGCCTTCTAACATGCCCACATCTCCCCCATCCCAAAAAAAACCTCTCTTGACCCCACTGCCCCTTCCAGTTATTGCTCTATCTCCCTCCTACACTTCCTTTCCAAACTCCTAGAACGAGTCCTCTACACTCGCTGCCTTGAATTCCTCAATGCCAACTCTCTCCTAGACCCCCTCCAATCTGGCTTCCATCCCCTACACTCCACCAAAATTGCCCTCTCAAAGGTCACCAATGACCTCCTTCTTGCCAAATCCAATGGCATCTACTGTATCATAATCCTCCTCAACCTCCCAGCTGCCTTTAACACTGTGGACCATCCCCTTCTCCTCAACACATTATCCAACCTTAATAATAATAATAATAATGGCATTTGTTAAGCGCTTACTATGTTCCAAGCACTGTTCTAAGCGCTGGGATAGATACAAAGTCATCAGGTTGTCCCACGTGGAGCTCACAGTCTTCACTCCCATTTTACAGATGAGGTAACTGAGGCACAGAGAAGTCAAGTGACTTGCCCAAAGTCACACAGCAGACATGTGGCAGAGCCGGGATTCGAACCCATGACCTCTGACTCCAAAGCCCGTGCTCTTTCCACTGAGCCACACTGCTTCTCTAAATATGTACAAGTAAAATAAATAGAGCAACAAATCTGTACAAACATATATATAAATGAACCTTGGCTTCACAGACTCCATCCTCTCCTGGTTTTCCTTTCAGCTCTCTGGCCATTCATTTTCAGTCTCCTTCACGGGCTCCCCCTCCCCCTCCCCCTCCCATCCCCTTACTGTGGGGGTTCCTCAAGGGTCAGTTCTTGGTCCCCTTCTGTTCTCCATCTGTACTCACTCCCTTGATGAACTCATTTGCTCCCAAGGCTTCAACTATCAACTCTACACAGGTGACATCCAAATCCTCATCTCCTCCCCTGTGCTCTCTCCCTCCCTCCAGGCTCATATCTCCTCCTGCCTTCAGGACATCTCCACCTGGATGTCCACCCACCCCCTAAAGCTCAACATGTCCAAGACTGAGCTCCTTATCTTCCCTCCCAAACCTTGTCCTCTCCCTGACTTTCCCATCACTGTGGATGGCACTACCATCCTTCCTGTCTCACAAGCCTTCAACTTTGGTGTCATCCTCGACTCTGCTCTCTCACCCCACACATCCAATCCATCAACAAAACCTTCCGGTCTCACCTTCACAACATCACCAAGATCCACCCTTTCCACTCCATCCAAACTGCTACATTGTTGGTTCAATCTCTCATCCTCTCCCGACTGGATTACTGCATCAGCCTCCTTTTTGATCTCCCATCCTCCTGTCTCTCCCCACTTCAGTCTATACTTCACTCTGCTTCCTGGATTCTCTTTCTACAGAAACGTTCTGGACATGTCACTACCCTCTACAAAAATCTCCAGGGGTTGCCTATCAACCTTCGCATGAAGCAAAAATTCCTCACTATTGGCTTCAAAACCATCCATCACCTTTCTCCCTCCTACCTCACCTTCCTTCTCTCCTCCTCCATCCCAGCCCACGCCCTCCGCTCCTCTACCACCGCTAACCTCCTCACTGGGCCTCATTCTCACCTGTTCTACCTTCGACCCCTGGCCCATGTCCTACCTCTGGCCTGGAATGCCCTCCCTCCACACATCCTCCAAACTAGCTCTCCCTTCAAAGCCCTACTGAGAGCTCACCTCCTCCAGGAGGCCTTCCCAGACTGAGTGCCCCCTTTTCCTCTGCTCCTCCTCCCTTCCCCTTCATCCCCACTCCCTCCCTCTGCCCTACCCCCTTCCCCTCCCCACAACATTTGTGTATATTTGTACATATTTATACTCTATTTATTGTATTAATGATGTGTATATATCTATAATTCTATTTACCTATTCTTATGGTATTGACACCTGTCTACTTGTTTTGTTTTGTTGTCTGTCTCTTCCTTCTAGACTGTGAGCCCATTGTTGGGTAGGGACTGTCTCTATCTGTTGCCGAATTGTACTTTCCAAGCAGTTAGTACAGTGCTCTGCACACAGTAAATTCTCAATAAATACGATTGAATAAATGAATGAATGAATGAGTAGTTACAAGTTAATCAGGTTGGACACAGTCCCTGGCCTTAAGATCTTAACAAATATGACAATTATTATTATCATTATTATAGTTATTATTATTTATTTTATCTGCCTCATGAGTCTTTCTCCAGAGCTGAGCCCTGCGGCCAGCATAGGAGGCCAAAGTCCTCTAGAATGTGAGCTTGTTGTGAGCAGGGATGGTCAATGTTGATTGTTGTACTGTACTTTTCCAAGTGCTTAGTACAGTGCTCTGTATGCAGTAAGTACTTAATAAATACGATCAAATGAATGAAAAGGAGGGACGGAGTCTCTGGTCTACAGCTAGGAAGCAAACCTCTACCGGAGATGTGTTTGTGGTTCCTCCAGAGAGGACCAGCAAAGGGAGGTAGGGAGTGAACCGACGGTGGCTGGAAGCAGACCAGAGCCAGCCAACCCGCAAGCGATTCAGAAAATTGAAACCAACAGGTTTGATCTCCCTACCCTGCTTTTCTTCAACATCCCCATGTTTCCCAGAAATATCTCAAGAAGAGGTCTCCTATTACCCTTCAAAATCCATTCTCTCTACCTGTACCATTCATTCATTCAATCGGATTATTGAGCGCTTACTGTGTGCAGATCACTGTACTAAGCCTTTGGAATGTACAATTCAGCAACAGAGGCAATCCCTGCCCGAAACAGGATCCCAGTGTAGAAGGGGGAAGCCAGACATCAAAACAAGTAAACAGGCATCAATTCCTTTCCCGCCTTATCAGAACATTTGTTATAATAATGATGATGGTATTTGTTAAGCGCTTACTATGTGCAAAGCACCGTTCTAATTGCTGGGGGGATACAAGGTGATCAGACTGTCCCACGTGGGGCTCACAGTCTTCATCCCCATTTTACAGATGAGGTAACTGTGTGCCCAAAGTCACACAGCCAATAAGTGGCAGAGCTGGGATTAGAGCCCATGACCTCTGACTCCCAAGCTCGTACTCTTTCTACTGAACCACGCTGCTTCTCTAATATTTCCCTTCCTTTCTCAAAAAATAATAATGATGATGATGACGGTATTTGTAAAGTGCTTACTATTTGACAGACACTGTTCTAAGCACTGAGGTGGATACGAGCAAATCGGGTTGGACACAGTCCCTGTCCCACGTGGGGCTCACAGTCTTCATCCCCATTTTACAGATGAGGTAACTGAGGCACAGAGAAGTGAAGTGACTTGCCCAAAGTCACACAGCCAATAGGTGGCAGAGCTGGGATTAGAGCCCATGACCTCTGACTCCCAAGCCCATACTCTTTCTTCTGAACCACACTGCATCTCTAATTTTTCCCTTCCTTTCTCAAAAAATAATAATGATGATGATGGTGGTATTTGTAAAGTGCTTACTATTTGACAGACACTGTTCTAAGCACTGAGGTGGATACAAGCAAATCGGGTTGGACACAGTCCCTGACCCACGTGGGGCTCACAGTCTCAATCTCCATTTTCCAGATGACATAACTGAGGCCTAGAGAAGTGAAGTAACACAGCAGCCCAAGGTCACACAGCAGACAAGTGGTGGAACCGGGGTTAAAACCCATGACCTTCTGACTCCCAAGCCTCTGCTCTTTCCACTTCACCATGCTGCTACTTCCTTCCCTAATTGCCATCTTCAACCTTTTACTTCCCAATGGCTTCTTCCCCAGTCCTTTCAAACATGCCCATGTCCTCCCTATCCAGAAAAAAATCAACCCTTTGTCTGGACTCTCTCCAGTTATCACCCCATCTCCCTTCTACCCACTCCCCTCCTATCTTCTAGAATGAGTCCTCTACACCCACTTCAATCCTCTTGAGCGATTGTCTACCCACTCTCTCCACCTTCTATCCTCCAAATCTCTCCTTAGCCCCCTCCAATCTGGCTTCCACACCCTTCACTCTATCCTTCTCCCTCTTAAAGATCACCAATGATCTCCATCTCATCAAATCCAAAGGCCTCTACTCCATCCTCATTCTCTTCGACCTCACAGCTGCCTTTGACATTGTCAACCATCCTCTTCTCCTGGAAACATCATACCACCTCAGCTTCACTGACACGGTCCTCTTCTGGTTCTCCTCCTATCTCTCTGGCCACTCATCCTCCATCTCTTCCACAGACTCCTCCTCCGCCTCCCATCCCATAACTGTGGGGGTCCCTAAGGGCTCAGTTCTGGGTTCCCTTCTATGATCCGTTCCGGGCCAGAGGTAGGAGGTGGGCCAGGGTCGACGGCAGGACAGGTGAGAACGAGGCCCAATGAAGAGGTTAGCGGTGGCAGAGGAGCGGAGGGTGCGGGCTGGGAGGGAGAAGAAGAGAAGGGAGGGGAGGTAGGAGGGGGCAAGGGGATGCAAAGCTCTGAAGCCACTGGTGAGTTTTTGCTTGATACGGAAGTTGATGGGCAACCACTGGAGATTTTTGAGGAGGGGGGTGACATGCCCAGAACATTTCTGTAGAAAGATAATCTGGGCAGCAGAGTGAAGTATAGTCTGAAGTGGGGAGACACAGGAGGTTGGGAGGTCAAAAAGGAGGCTGATGCAGTAATCCAGTTGGGATAGAATGAGAGATTGAACCAGCAGGGTAGCAGTTTGGATGGAGAGGAAAGGGCGGATCCCTTCTGACTCCCAGCTCTGTGCTCTATCTACTACGCCATGCTGCTTCTCAACCCAGGTCCTAATAATAACAATAATAATAATAAAAGTGAAGTGACTTGCCCGAGGTCACACAGCAGATATGTGGCAGAGCCAGGATTAGAACCCACGTCCTCTGACTCCCAGGCCTGTGCTCTTTCCATTAGGCCACACTGTTTTTATTTGTGTTGTATTTTAAGAAAGCTGCCTGAGCTGAACATTATTTTAATGTCTGTCTCCCCTACTAGAGGAGCATGGCTTAGTGGAAAGGGCCCAGGCTTAGGAGTCAGAGGTCATGGGTTTTAATTCCGAATCCACCACTTGTCAGCTGTGTGACTTTGGGCAAGTCACTTAACTTCTCTGGGCCTCAGTTACCTCATCTGTAAAATGGGGATCAAGACTGTGAACCCCAAGTGGGACAACCTGATCAGCTTGTATTTATCCCAGCGCTTAGAACAGTGCTTGTCACATAGTAAGTGCTTAACAAATGCCATCATCATCATCATTATTATTATGAGGCTCCCAATCTAAATGAGAAGTATTTAAATCCCATTTGACAGGTAAGAAAACTGAGGTACAGAACAGTTAAATCAATCAATCAATCATATTTATTGAGCACTTACTGTGTGCAGAGCACTGTACTAAGCGCTTGGGAAGTACAAGTTGGCAACATATAGAGACGGTCCCTACCCAACAGTGGGCTCACAGTCTAGAAGACTGTCTTAAATGACTTGTCCAAGGCCACACAGCAGAAAGGTGACAGATCTGAGATTAGAACTAGGGCCTGTTGCTTCTCAATACTATTATCATTAGGAAGCAGTGTGGTATAGTGGATAGAGCATGAGCCTGGGAGTCATGGGTTCTAATCCCACTCCATCACTTGTTTGCTATGTGATGTTGGAGAAGTCACTTCACTTCTCTGTGCCTCAGTTCCCTCATCTGTCAAATGGGGATTAAGACTATGAGCCCCACTTGAAACAACCTGATTACCTTGTATCTCCCCCAGCACTTAGAACAGTGCTTGACACATAGTAAGTTTAACAAATACCAATATTATTATTATTATTATTATTATTATTATTATTATTATTATTGTTGTTGTTGTTGTTGTTGTTATTGTTATTATTATTCTCTGGGCCTCAGTTACTTCATCTGTAAAATTAGGGTTGAGACTGTGAGCCCCACATGGAGCAGGGATTGTGTCCAACTTGACATGCTTGTAGCCACCCCAGCGCTTAGTAGAGTGCCTGGCACAAAGTAAGTGCTTAACAAATACCACAATTATCATTATTATTATCACCAGTGTCCACGAAGGAGTGCAATCTCTAATTCTATTTGTTTATATTGATGCTATTGACACCTGTCTACTTGCTTTGTTTTGTTGTCTGTCTCCCCCTTCTAGACTTGAGCCCATTGTTGGGTAAGGATTATCTATCTGTTGCTGAATTGTACTTTCCAAGTGCTCAGTACAGTGCTCTGCACACAGTAAGCACTCAATAAATACGATTTAATAAATTGAATGAGTAATAATAATAATTAATTTAATAATAATTTTAGTATTTGTTAAGCCCTTACTATGCTCCAGGCACTGTACTAAGCACTGGGGTGGATACAAGCAAATCGGGTTGGACACAGTCCCTGTCCCACATGGGGCTCACAATCTCAATCCCCATTTTACAGATGAGGGAACTGAGGGCCAGAGAAGTGAAGTGACTTACCCAAGGTCACACAGCAGACAAGTGGTGAAGCCGGGATTAGAACCCATAACCTTCTGACCCCCAGGCCCGTGCTCTATCCACTACATCACGCTGCTTCTCAGTGAATTTAGTGGTAAGCATCTGGGTGGCCTGGATAGTCAAGAAGTCTGAACCATTGTCAGAGAACTTTCTGACAAAGAAGAAGAAGTCTTCTAGACTGTGAGCCCGCTGTTGGGTAGGGACCGATCTCTATATGTTGCAAACCTGTACTTCCCAAGTGCTTAGTACAGTGCTCTGCACACAGTAAGGGCTCAATAAATACAATTGAATGAATTGAATGAATGAATGAATGAATGAATGAATAAGGAGAAGCAGCATGGCATAGTGAAAAGAGCACTGGCTTGGGAGTCAGAGGATATGGGTTCTTATCCCGCCTCCACCACTTGTCTGCTGTGTGACCTTGGGCAAGCTGCTTAACTTCTCTGTGCCTCAGTTACCTCATTTGTAAAGTGGGGATGAAGACTATTAGCCCCACGTGGGACAACCTGATAATAATAATAGTAAAAATAAAAGCACTGTTTTAAGTGCAGGGGAGATTACAAAGTGATCAGGTTGTCCCACGTGGGGCTCACAGTCTTCATCCCCATTTCACAGATGATGGAACTGAGGCCCAGAGAAGTTAAGTGACTTGCCCAAAGTCACACAGCTGACAAGTGGCGGAGTCGGGATTTGAACCCATGACCTCTGACTCCAAAGCCCGTTCTCTTTCCACTGAGCCATGCTGCTTCTCTTCTGATTACTTTGTACCGATCCCAGAGCTTAGAACAGAGCCTGGCACATAGTAAGCACTTAACAAATACCATCATTATTATCAGAGAAGCAGAGTGGCTCAGTGGAAAGAACACGGGCTTTGGAGTCAGTGGTCATGAGTTCAAATTCCGGCTCCACCAATTGTCAGCTGTGTGACTTTGGGCAAGTCACTTAACTTCTCTGTGCCTCAGTTACCTTATCTGTAAAATGGGGATGAAGACTGTGAGCCCCCTGTGGGACAACCTGATCACCTTGTAACCTCCCCAGAGCTTAGAACAGTGCTTTGCCCATTGTAAGCACTTAATAAATGCCATTATTATTATTATTATTATTTCTAGAACACATAATGCCATAATAACAATCAATCAATCACTTAATGTGCACGGAGCACTGTACTAAGCACTTGGAAGAGTAAAATATGAGAGTTGGTAGACATATTCCCTGCCCACAAGGAGCTGACATTCTAGAGGGGGAGACAAACATTAAATAAAATCACTGTGTTATCTGTTGAGTATAGCATGACAAGCAGAGTGGCCAAGTGGATTGAGTTCGAGTCTGAGAAGTCCAGGGAGCTGGTTTCTAATCCTGGCTTTGTGACTTGTCTGCTGTGTGACCTTGGACAAGTCACTTCACTTCTCTGGGCCTCGGTTATCTCATCTATAAAATTGGAGATTATGACTGGTGAGCCCCATGTGGGACATGGACTGTGTCAACTGATTAACTTGTAGGTACCCCAGAGCTTAGTGCAATGCTTGGCACAGAGTAAGCACTTACAAATACTATTAAAAACAAAGTGCTTACTAATCGCTGAGCATTGTGCAAAGCCCTAGGGTAGACACAAGATAACCACATCAGAGCCGCTCTTTGTTCTGTATTTTTTTTAAATGGTATTGGTTAAGCACTGACTTTGCGTCAGGCATCATTCTTAAGCGCTGGGATAGATACAAGATAACTGGGTTGGGCACTGTCCCTGTCCCACAAAGGACTCCCAGTCTTAATCTCCATTTTACAGATGAGGTAACTGAGGCACAGACAAGTGAAGTGACTTATCCAAGGTCACACAGCAGATGAGTGAAAAAGCCAGAATTAGAACTCAGATCCTCTAACTCCCAGGCCTGGGCTCTATCCACTAGGCTGTGCTGCTTCCTTCCATTGTCTTGAGTCGAAATCCTCTCAGCAAGATGCTTTTAAGATGTTTGATGCCTTCTATTCCTCTTCTTCTTCAACTAGAAAATACTCAGGTTCCAAATTTTTAGTATTATTATTACATTTGGGACATAGGTTAAGGACTTTCTAAATGTCAAGCACTCTGTTAAGGAGTGGAGTAGATACAAAATTATCAGACGTCACAGTCTCTTTCTTTCAAGGTATCTCAAGGAAATGTTACCCTACTTGAAGCCCCTAGCCCTAATTTGCTTCATCAATTTTTTTCTTTTTCAATCAATTATTTATATTTATTGAGTGCTTTCTCTGGGCAGAGCACCTGTAGTAAGTTAAAGTCATCTTATCCAAAATCCTACCAGATACATGGAAGAAGAGAAAACCATTTTTAAAGAGTTTCGATTAACCCAAATTCATCTCCTCAAAGTTTGTTCGATTCTGAAAAACTTCCCCCTTGGTTGGAGTGGGAGGAATTTCTCTTGAACAGCAGCTGATGACTAATAATGTCTCCAAATTGCCACCAATGGGGAAGTAAATGAGCGAAATGGAAAACCTGAGAAGCCACCAATCTTGACATCTGACCCAGGTCAAAAGATTATATAAGGATCATCAATAAAGGGGCAAGTAGACATCTTCGAAACTTTTCCCCAATCGATTCAGATCAAAGTCCACCGACGAGGAGAAAGGGTCTGTGTCCTAACGGCTGAAGCCATCTGTTGATTATAACCTTGTCAACTATATTCGCTGCCCTTCCTATATTAGCAGAAAACCTTTAGATACTGAAAGAGAAAAGAGATTGATTTTTTTTTCCCTTTCCCAAAGTCATAAGTAAGGTCCTTCTGTCATTTTTAAGGAAACACATCTTACTGGAAAATTTACATTGGGGGAAATAAATCTGTTTAGACAGTCTGTAATGTAAGCACCTACTTTGTTAATCCAAGATGCCAGATTTTTCATCCAAATACTGAAACGTCCAGTTGGTCCCAAATACATTTGTTCTGCCCGCAATTTATTTTCTCTCTTTTTCTTCCCAAGCCGATTTGCGTTCCTGGGTAAATGTAATCCATGTGTTTCTAGTTTGGTGACATTTAACTCATCAAAATGTTGTTGCTGTTTGATGTTCAAGCACATTTCAACCTTATTGGTATTTTTCTTAGACACAGGAAATCCTATTTTTATGAGAATAAACAGGCTTTCACCCCAGAAGGTCAGAGGTCCACTGAAAAGTGAAAAACCAGTACATGTTCTGTGGTTTTGCTTTTGGAAAAAAAAAATGTGTGTGTGTGTGTATGTGTGTGTGTGTGTAGATTTGGGGACCTTTATTAATACATTTGTAATCTAAGTTGAAATTTCCTTCCCTTGAGGCTGTAAGCTCGTTGTGGGCAGGGAATGTGTCTACTGATTCTGTTGTATTGTACCCTCTCAAGTGCTTAGCACAGTTCTCTGCACACAGCAAGTGCTTAATAGTTACCACTGATTGATTGATTCTCAAAGGAAAAACAATCTGTTACAAGAGGAGGTTCACAAGCAAAGTTGTTCAGGATAAACAAAATGGTGAATTCTACATTTTTGGAATCCTTGCTCCATTTTTGGAAAATGGAAATGCCCCATAGAAGGCTTGATTTGGGAACATTTTTTGAAAGAATTCAATTTCAGCTGCAGTTTTGCTAATGATGTGTCGCATAACAATAAGGATTACAGTATTTGTTCAGTGCTTACAATGTACGATGCCCCGTAAAAAGCTCTGGGGTAGATGCAAGATAATCAGGTTGGACACACTCCCTGTCCCACGTAGGACTCACAGTCTTGATCCTCATTTTACAGCTGAGGGAACTGTGGCACAGAGAAGTGAAATGACTTGCCCAAGATCACCAGCAGACATGTGGCAGAGGCAGGATTAGAACCCACATCATCTGAGATCTGAGAAGCAGCATGGCTCAATGGAAAGAGCATGGGCTTGGGAGTCAGAGGTCATGGGTTCACATCCGTCTCCGCCAATTGTCAGCTGTGTGACCTTGGGCAAGTCACTCAACTTCTCTGTGCCTCAGTTATATCATCTGTAAAATGGGGATTAAGACTGTGAGCCCCACATGGGACAACTTGATCACCTTGTATCCTCTCCAGCGCTTAGAACAGTGCTTTGCACATAGTAAATGCTTAACAAATGCCATCATTATTATTATTATTATCTGACACCCGGGCTTTTTCCACTAAACCACACTGTTTCTCCACTGCCTAGGGAGGAGGGTAGTCTTGTTGCAGGTAGGTCTGTCTGTCCAGAAGGGGAGGGTGCTGGGGAGGGTCGGTCTATCTCGTCTATCTCATCACCGACCTTTCGCCCACATCCTGCCTCTGGCCTGGAATGTCCTCCTTCCACAAATCCCACAGATAATGACTCTCCCAGGCCCATTCAAAGCCTCACTGAAAGCCCATCTCCTCCAAAATGCCTTCCCAGAAAAAGCCCCATTTTTCCTTATCTCCCACTCCCTTCTGAGAGAAGCAGCAGCGGCTCAGTGGCAAGAGCAGGGGCTTTGGAGTCAGAGGTCATGGGTTCAAATCCCAGCTCTGCCAATTGTCAGCTGTGTGACCTTGGGCAAGTCATTTAACTTCTCTGGGCCTCAGTTACCTCATCTGTAAAATGGGGATTAAGACTGTGAGCTCCCTGTGGGACAACCTGATCACCTTGTAACCTCCCAAGTGCTTAGAATGGTGCTTTGAGCATAGTGAGCACTTAATAAATACTATTATTATTATTCTGCATCACCCTGACTTGCTCCCTTTATTCATCCCCCCCATCCCAGCCCCACACCACTGATCAGTCAATCAATCGTATTTATTGAGCACTTACTGTGTACAGAGCACTGTACTATGTGCTTGGAAAGTACAAGTTGGCAACACATAGAGACGGTCCCTACCCAACAGTGGGCTCACAGCCTAGAAGGGCTCACAGTCTAGAAGAACTGATGTCCAGGTCTGTCACTTATTTACTTATATTAATGTCTGTCTTCCCCTCTAGACTGTGAGCTCACTGTGGGCAGGGAACATGTCTGTTTATAGTACCCTCCCAAGAGCTTGGTGTGGTGCTCTGCACAAAGTAAGCTCTCAATCCAACTGAATGAATAAATGAAGATCGGCATCTTCCCTACCCGCTAATTGTATTAAGGAGGAGTCTCAGGCAAGACTTCTAAGAGAAACAGAATACTTGGGTGGCTGAGGGGATAGACCACAGGCCTGGGAGTCAGAAGGACCTGGGTTCTAATCCCATCTCCGCCACCTATCAACTGAATGTTCTTGGGCAAGCCTCGTAATTTCTCTGTGCCCCAGTTACCTTATCTGTAAAACAGAGATCAAGACTGTGAGCCCCATGTGGGACAAGTACTTTGTCCAACCTGATTATCTTGTCTCTACCCAAGTGCTCAGTACAGTCCCTGGAACATAGTAGTGTTTATCAAATACCATAAAAAACAAACTTGCAGGAAGGGGTCATATTCATTCATTCATTCAATCGTATTTATTGAGCGCTTACTGTGTGCAGAGCACTGCACTAAGCACTTGGGAAGTACAAGTTGGCAACGTATAGAGACGGTCCCTACCCCACAACGGGCTCACAGTCTAGAAGTAACAGCCCTTGTGACCCGAAATTTTTTCTATATTTCTCCCCCTCTAGACTCACTAGCTCACTGTGGACAGAGAATGTGTCTGTTTACAGTTATACTCTTCTAAGCACTTAGTACAGTGTTCTGTACACAGTAAGTGCTCAGTTAATACAATTGACTGACTGACTATATTATCTATCCTTGAGGTAATAGATAATGTTGCACATTTAGCAGTCAGCTTTAAGGGTGTGTGGGATGACAGTAGTAGAATGATGATGGTAGGAATCAATAGCGCTACGCCTGTTGACTGGCATAATGAATATTGACCCTGAATTTTGTGGGTGATAGCACACGTTATTTTTGGTAATGGACCTCTATTGAAACCAACTGAATGGCAATTTGGGATGAAAATAATAGATAAAATAACCAAGTAATGCAAGCATTGGATTTGACTTCCTGGTAACGTCTTAAACCAAGAGAGAATCCCCAAGTTATAATGGATTCAGGCTGTGAGCCAGACTAGAGGCAAGAGGAGAGGAAGAAAAGGAAATCATCTTTTCAGCAGTTGTTGTTCAAAATCTCCCTTCTGCCTCCCTTAAACATAACTTGGTGTCAAAACCCTGGTTCCCCTCCCTACTGCAGGTATGTGATTGGCCCAAAGCAAGACAAAGCATATTTCCTCCGGGAAGGCTTCCCTGATTAATCTGATGAACAATGAGAAGTGGAATGGCCTAGTGGAGAGAACAGGAGTCTGGGAATCAAAAGGACTTGGGTTCTAATCCTGGCTCTGCCGCTTGTCTGCCGTGTGACCTTGGGCAGGTCACTTCACTTTTATCTCATATCTACCCAGCACTGAGAATAGTGCCTGGAACATAGAAAACGCTTAGCAACTACCATTATCATTATTATTCTCTGTGCCTCAGTTTAGAGAAACAGTGTGGCTTAGTGGAGGGAACATGAGCTTGGGAATCAGAGGACATGGGTTCTAATCCTGGCTCTGCCACTTGTCTTCTGTGTGACCTTGAGCAAGGCTCCTCACTTTTCTGTGCCTCAGTTACCTCATGTGTCAAATGGACATTAAGACTGTGAGCTCCACTTGGGACAAACTGATACCTATGAGAAGCAGCATGGTTCAGTGGAAAGAGCATGGGCTTTGGAGTCAGAGGCCAAGGGTTCAAATCCCGGCTCCACCAATTGTAAGCTGTGTGACTTCGGGCAAGTCGCTTCACTTCTCTGGGCCTCAGTTTCCTCATCTGTAAAATGGGGATTAAGACCGTGAGCCCCCCGTGGGACAACCTGATCACCTTGTATCTCCCCAGTGCTTAGAACAGTGCTTAGTAAGCATTTAACAAATACCATTATTATTATTATTATTATTATTATTATTATTATTACCCCAGCATTTAGAACAGTGTTTGCCACATAGTAAGCACTTAGCAAATACCACAGTAGTTATTATTATTATTATCATTATTATTATTACCTTATCTGTAATATGGGTATTGAGGCTATGAGCCCCACGTGGGACATGAACTGTGTCCTCCCTGATTAGCTTTTATCAACTTCAGTGCTTTGAGGGAAGCAGCGTAGCTCAGTGGAAAGAGCCAGGGCTTTGGAGTCAGAGGTCATGGGTTCAAATCCCGGCTCTGCCAATTGTCAGCTGTGTGACCGTGGGCAAGTCACTTAGCTTCTCTGTGCCTCAGTAACCTCATCTGTAAAAATGGGGATTAAGACTGTGAGCCCCACACGGGACAATCTGATCACCTTGTATCCTGCCCAGTGCTTAGAACAGTGCTTTGCACATAGTAAGCACTTAACAAATGCCATCATTATTATTAATACAGTGCACAGCACATAGTAATAACTTAACAAATGCCATTAAAAAAAATCCCTCCTCTTCCCAGACTACTGCCACTTCGACACTCCCAAATCATCTAAGCCCTTCAATTCAATTCAGTCTTACATATTGAGCGCTTACTGTGTGCAGAGCACTGTACTAGACACTTGGAAGAGTCCAATACAACAATAAACAGACACATTCCCTGCCCAAAATGAGTTTACAGTCTAGAGGGGAGGAGACAGACATGAACAGAAATAAATAAATGACAGATACTGAACGTAAGCGGTGTGGGGCTGGGAGGGGAGAAGGGACTGTGAGCCCGTTGTTGAGTAGGGACCGTCTCTATATGTTGCCAACTTGTACTTCCCAAGTGCTTAGTACAGTGCTCTGCACACAGTAAGTGCTCAATAAATACGATTGAATGAATGAACAAAGGGTGAAAGTCAGGGAGATGGAGAAGGGAGTGGGAGAAAAGGGAAAGAGGGCTTAGTCAGGGAAGACCTCTTGGAGGTGATGTGCCTTCAATAAGGATTTGAAGAAGGGGCAATAATTGTCTATCGGAAATGAGGATTGAGGGCGTTCAAGGCCAGAGGTAGGATGTGGGCGAGGTAGACAAGGAGGCACAGTGAGAAGGTTGGCAGTAGAGGAGTGAAGTGTGCGGGCTGGGTCTGAGTAGGAGAGTGAAGTCAGAGTGAGCAAGGGGATGGAGGCCTTTAAAGCCAGTGGAGAGGAGTTTTTTGTTTGATGTGGAGGTTGATGGGCAACCACTGGAGTTCTTGAGGAGTGAGGAAAAAAGTCCTGAGTATTTTTGGAGAAAAATGATCTGGGCAGTAGAGTGAAGTATGAACTGGAGTGGGGAGAAACAGGAGGCTGGGTGGACAGCAGGGAGGTTGATGCAGTCATCCAGTAGGGCTAGGTTTAGTGCTTAGTACAGTGTTCTGCACACAGTAAGTGCTCAATAAATATGACTGACTGAATTCTCAATCCCGACCCCATGTAGTAAAATACGTCCATATCTCAGTACTTCCCAAATCACGTAGAACAGTGCTCTGCACACAGTAAGTGCTCAATAAATACCACTAATTGATTAATTGATTACATTCTATTTCTTCCTCTTACCTGAAATTTACTTTAGTGCCTGTCTCCCCCACCAGATTGTAAACTTCCTGAGGGTAGGAATCCATCTATTGAGTACAGCACAGTGCTCTGTGAGTACTGTGAGGCATGTTGTCCTCTTCATTCAGTGTTGTTTTCTTCCTATTGCTCTGTAGTTTTGTTTGTTTTTTAGGGCATTTGTTCAGCACTCACATTCATTCATTCATTCAGTCAGTCAGTCAGTCATTCAATCGTTTTTATTGAGCGCTTATTGTGTGCAGAGCACTGTACTAAGCACTTAGAAAGTACAATTCGGCACCAGAGACAATCCCTACCCAACGGGCTCACAGTCTAGAATGGGGGGACAGACAACAAAACAAAACAAAGCAAGTGGACAGGTATCAATAACATCAATGTAAATAAATTGAATTATAGATATACACACATCATTAATAAAATAAATAGAATAATAAATATGTACATATATAACCAAGTGCTGTGGGGTGGGGGTGGGGGGTAGAGCAGAGGGAGGGAATAGGGATGATGGGGAGGGGAGGTGGAGCAGAGGAAAAGGGGGCTCAGTCTGGGAAGGCCTCTTAGAGGAGGTGAGCTCTCAGTAGGGCTTTGAACGGAGGAAGAGAGCTAGCTTGGTGGATGTGTGGAGGGAGGACGTTCCAGGCCAGAGGTAGGACGTGGGCCAGGGGTCAATGGCAGGACAAGTGAGAATGAGGCCCAGTGAGGAGGTTAGCGGTGTTAGAGGAGCAGAGGGTGTGGGCTGGGATGGAGAAGGAGAGAAGGGAGGTGACGGAGGAGGGGGCAAGGGGATGCAGAGCTTTGAAGCCAGTAGTGAGGTTTGAGGACTTACAATGTGTCAGACACTATTCTAAGCACTGAGATAAAATGTGCTGTGTGAAGTAGCGTGGCACCTCTCAGGGTGGTACCTGGAGAGTTTCCAGTCCTCTACCAGTCTCGACTATGGGAGGGAGAGTCAAGCAGAGGCATATCCATTCCATTTCTGGCTTGGGCAGTAGCTAGCGAGTGGAAGACCATCTGTTAAAAGTCAAAACTCCCCTTTGCTGGGCAGCAGCGGCACAGGAGAGAGTCCAGGGTGGAGACTCAAGCTTACGGCACTGAAGGAGGCAATGGTAAAGCACTTCTGGATTTTTACAAAGAAAGCTCTATGGATTCACTACCAGAATGATTGCAGATGAAGAGTGGGGCCTTCTGGGAGAGATGTGTCCATGGCGTCACTATGGGTCGGATACGACTCGACAGCATAAGACAACTACAAGTAACATAGCCCAATAATGATAATAATACTAATGTTTTTTGTTTAAGCACTTACTATTTGCCAAGCGCTGTTCTAAGCGCTGGGGGGATACAAGGTAATCAGGTTGTCCCAGCTGGGGCTCACACTATTAATCCCCATTTTACAGATGAAGGAATTGATTCTCAGAGAAGTGAAGTGACTTACCCAAGGTCCCACAGCAGACAGGTGGCAGAGTCAGAACTAGAACCCAGGTCCTTCTGACTCGCAGGCCCGGGCTCCATCCACTAAGCCACCCCGGATCTCTTGTCTGCTGCTTAACCTAGGACAAGTCACTTCATTTCTCTGTGCCTCAGTTACCTCATCTATAAAACGGGGCTTAAGACCGTGAGCCCCATAGGGGACAGGGACTGTGTCCAACCCAATTTGTTCGTATCCACCCCAGTGCTTAGTACATTGCCTGGCACATAATGAGCACTTAACAAATACCACAATATTTTAATTATCATTATTATTATTACTGTCATTATTATAAAGTGGCAGAGCCAGGATTAGAACCCAGGTTCTTTCTGACTTCCGGGCCCATGCTCTATCCACAAGGCGACGCCACTTCTTGCTGTAGTGTGCCTCAACAGTTTATTCATTCATTCATTCAAACGTATTTGTTGAGCTCTTACTGTGTACAGACCACTGTACTAAGCACTTGGAAAGCACAGTCCCTACCCAACAACGGGCTCAGTCCAGAAGCGGGGAGACAGACAACAAAGCAAAACAAAACAAGTAGATGGGCATCAATAGCATCAGTAGAAATAAATATAATTGTGGATATATGCACATCATTAATAAAATTAACAGAATAATAAATCTGTACATAATATTTACATAGAGTGACAAGACCATTACAGATGGGGAGGACATTAAGCTCCTCGTTGCTCAGATTTGCAGCTAGCTTCCTCCTTACACCCCCATCTCCGGGGCTGTAGCGGGAATTCTGGCTGCGAAGTCATTTATAGGCGTTTTACTCAACTCGAAGGAAAAATATCTCTGGTGTCACCGGGAATGTCAGCCTGAGCTGATTGGAAGAGGCAGGTGAAATCTGGACCACCAATCCCTGCCCCCAAAGTCAGTTCCTTGTTCCACTTGGAGACCAGACCTTAGTGACCAACCTCCCAGGCCCCGAGCAGAAGGCTGTGTGTCATTTTTCAAAGGAATGTGTGAATGGGGAAACGCACTCAACTGGTTCTCGCCAAGGCCCTGACCTGCCGAAAGTTTAAAAGTTTACTGCTCAGTAGGACATAGAAACTAGAGTAGGCTTCCAGCCAGTGAAAATACTATTTTAACCATTTTCTAAAAGAAATCATTCATTCAATCCTATTTATCGAGCGTTTATGTGTGCACAGCACTGGACTAATAATTATTATTATTATTATTATGGCATTTGTTAAGCACTTACTTTGTGTCAGGCACTGTACTAAGCGCTGAGGTGTGGCTTAGTGGCAGTGTGGCTTGGTGGCAGCCACACAAGCAGTGTGGCTTAGTGGCAAGAGCACAGACTTGGGAGTCAGAAGTTGTGGGTTCTAATCCCGGCTCTGCCACTTATCAGCTGTGTGACTTTGGGCAAGTCACTTCACTTCTCTGGCCCTCAATTCCCTCATCTGACAAAAGGGGATTAAGACTGTGAGCCCCACGAGGGACAACCTCATTGACTTGTATCTAAGTTTAAAACAGAGCTAGGCAAATAGTAAGCACTTAACTAATACCATCATTATTATACAAGCAAATCGGGTTGGACACAGTCCCTGTCCCACGTGGGGCTCACAGTCTCAATTCTCATTTTCCAGATGTGGGAACCAAGGCCCAGAGAAGTGAAGTGACTTGTCCAAGGTCACACAGCAGACAAGTGGCAGAGCTGGGATTAGAAACCAGGAGCTTCTGACCACCAGGCCTGGGCTCTTTCCATTACACCATGCTGCTTCTCAGGGTCTTGCCCAGGGTTAAATAGCAAGTAAAATATGGCAGAGGTGAGATTAGAATCCAGGTTCTCTGTCGCCCAGTCCCGCACTGCCACTGTTTGGATGAACCACTTAATCAAACACCGTGGAACCCAGACAACAATGAAATAATAATAGTGATTATTATTATTATTATGGCATTTGTTAAGTGCTTACTATGTGTCAAGCAATGTTCTAAACGCTAAGGTAGATACAAGGTAATCAGGTTGTCCCACGTGGAGCTCACAGTCTCAATCCCCATTTTACAGATGAGGTAATAATAATAAGAAGAAGAATGATGGTATTTGTTAAGTGCTTGCTATGTGCCAAGCAATGTTCTAAGCGCTGGGGTAGAGACAAGGTAATCAGGTTGTCCCACGTGGGGCTCACAATCTCAATCTCCATTTTACAGAAGAGGTAATTGAGGCATAGAGACATTAAATGACTTGCCCAAGGTCACACAGCAGACATGTGGTGGAAGCGGAATTAGAACCCACGACCTCTGACTCCCAAGCCCGGGATCTTGCCATTAGTCCACGCCGCTTCTCTATAATGATGGTATTTGTTAAGCACTTACTATAATGATAATAATAATAATAATAATGACATTTATTACGTGCTTACTATGTGCCAAGAACTGTTCTAAGCGCTGGAGTTGATACAAAGCAATCAGTTTAACCAACTTGGGGCTCACAGTCTTAATCTCCATTTTACAGACGAGGTAACTGAGGCACAAAGAAGTTAAGTGACTTGCCCAAAGTCACACAACAAGGTGAGAGAGGCGGGATTAGAACCCACGACCTCTGCCTCCCAAGCCCGGGCTCTTTCCACTAAACTACGCAGTTTTCACAACAAGTGAGCTTCACTGTTTGGCTTTAAAGCTGCCTGCCTGTTTGCCCCCCAGGCAAAGGAGTCAATGAAACTGTTAAGTGGAAGGATTAAAAGATCAGAAGAACAGAAACTGACCGTAAAAATTCGTCAGTTTCATGCTAATTATCTTCCCGTTAACTAACCAGGAAAGTTAAGATACCTTTGCCTTTTGAAATGTCTTCAGCCTCTTTGGTGGCCCAAACCACTTCAATAGGCAGGGGTTGGGTCACTAACCTGAATTCAGCAGAACAGTGCAGGGATCTTAGTGTAGTGCAGAGCACTGTACTAAGTGCTTGGGAGAGTACAACAGAGTCAGTCGCAATCAGTACATATTTACTATTCTATTTATTTTGTTAATGATGTGCATTTAGCTTTAATTCTATTTGTTCTGACGACTTGACACCTGTCAACATTCATTCATTCATCGTATTTATTAGGGACCGTCTCCATAAGTTGACGACTTGTACTTCCCAAGCGCTTAGTACAGTGCTCTGCACGCAATAAGCGCTCAATAAATACGATTGAATGAATGAATGGATGAATCCCCGCCATTAAGGATTAATCTAGCCTGTGCAGAACACTGTATTAATCACCCGGGAGAGTGCAGTAAAGTTATTTATTCATTCATTCAATTCAATCGTATTTATTGAGCGCTTACTGCGTGCAGAGCACTGTACTAAGTCCTTGGGAAGTACAATTCGGCAACAGAAAGAGACGGTCCCTACCTAACAACGGGCTCACAGTCTAGAAGAGGGGAGACAGACAACAAAACAAAACACGTAGACAGGCAAAATGTTTAAGGGGAACAGATCCAGGTATCTAAGGGATGCAGAAGGGAGGATGGATAATAATAATAATAATAATAAAAATAATAAAAATAATAATAATAATAATAATAATAATGGTATTTGTTAAGTGCTACGTGCTGAGCACTGTTCTAAGCGCTGGGGAGGTTACAAGGTGATCAGGTTGTCCCACGTGGGGCTCACAGTCTTAATCATCCATTCTACAGATGAGAGAAATGAGGCGCAGAGAAGTTAAGTGACTTGCCCAAAGTCACTCAACTGATAAGGGACAGAGTCAGGATTAGAACCCATGACCTCCGACTCCCAAACCCGGGCTCTTTCCACTAAACCAAAGAGGAGGGATTAAGTTAGATGACATGGTCCCTGGCCTCCAGGAGTTTACAGTTTAGCAGGGGAAATGAACACCAAAATAAATTATAGATGGGGGAATTAATAGAGTGTAAAGATTGAGAAGTAGCGTAGCGTAGTGGATAAAGCACAGGCTTGGGAGTCAGAAAGACCTGGATTCTAATCCTGGCTCTGCCACTTGTCTGCCGTGTGATCTTGGGTGAGTCACTTCACTTCTCTAGGTCTCAGTTCCCTCATCTGGAAAATGGGGATTGAGACTGTGAGCCTCACGTGGGGCAGGGACTGTGTCCAACCCGATTATTCATTCATTCATTCATTCAATCGTATTTATTGAGCGCTTACTGTGTGCAGAGGACTAAGCGCTTGGGAAGTACAAAACGGCAACAGAGACAGTCCCTACCCAACAACGGGCTCACAGTCTAGAACGGGGGACAGACAAAAAAAAAAACAAACACAAGTAGATAGGTGTCAATACCATCAGAATAAATAGAATTATAGCTATACACACACACACACACACACACATATATATATATATATATATATATATATATATATATATATATATATATAATGACCATATTACAGCACTTAGAATAGTGCTTGATTATTTTATATAATAATAATTGTAGTATGTGTTAAGAGCTTACTATGTACCAGGCACTGTACTAAATTCTGGAGTGGATACTCAACATGGTTCAGTAAAAGAGCGTGGGCTTGGGAGTCAGAGGTCATGGGTTCAAATCCTGGCTCCCCCAATTGTCAGCTGTGTGACCTTGGGTAAGTCATTTAGCTTCTCTGTGCCTCAGTTACCTCATCTGTAAAATGGGGACTAAGACTGTGAGCCCCATGTGGGACAACCTGATCACCTTGTATCCTCCCCAGCACTTAGAACAGTGCTTTGCACAAAGTAAGTGCTTAACAAATGTCATTATTATTATTATTACTAGCAAATCAGCTGGGGCACAGTCCCTTGTGTAGACAAGTGACAGAACAGGAATTAGGACTCAAGTCCCTCTGTCTCCCAGGCCTATGCTCTTTCTGATGTGCCATGCTGCTTTTTTCATTCATTCATTCATTCAATCCTCTTTACTCAGCGTTTACTGTGTGCAAAGCACTATACTAAGCACTTGGGAAGTACAAGTCGACAACATGTAGAGACGGTCCCTACCCAACAACGGACTCACAGTCTGGATTTCAGGGAGCTGCTCTGATATATTCCCTGTCCTCAAGGGGTTTACACTCACAGGGGAGGTCTGCACAAGTTATTTGGAAATAGTAAGAGCAGGAGGAAGAATGGGGATTTAGCAGGTATGAGGAGCAGCGTGGCTCAGTGGAAAGAGCCCGGGCTTTGGAGTCAGAGGTCATGGGTTCAAAACCCAGTTCCACCAATTGTCAGCTGTGTGACTTTGGGCAAGTCACTTAACTTCTCTGGGCCTCAGTTCCCTCATCTGTAAAATGGTGATGAAGACTATGAGCCCCCCCATGGGACAACCTGATCACCTTGTAACCTCCCCAGCGCTTAGAACAGTGCTTTGCACATAGTAACCGCTTAAAAATGCTATTATTATTATTATTATTATTATTATTATTATTATTATTATTATTATTATTAGAAGGGTCTATCAGCATCTCTACCATGGTAGCCCTTCTGAGAAGCAGTGTGACCTAATAGGCCAAGTAGTCAGGCAACATGGGCTCGAATTCTGCTCTGCCACTTAATAATGATGGCATTTGTCAAGCACTTACTATGTGTGAAGCACTATTCTAAGCGCTGCGGGGGGATACCAGGTGATCAAGTTGTCCCACGTGGAGCTCACAGTCTTAATCCCCATTTTACAGATGAGGTTACTGAGGCTCAGAGAAGTTAGAGAAGCAGGTTGGTTCAGTGGAAAGAGCCCGGGCTTTGGAGTCAGAGGTCGTGGGTTCAAATCCCGATTCTGCCAATTGTCAGCTGTGTGACTTTGGGCAAGTCACTTAACTTCTCTGTGCCTCATTTACCTCACCTGTAAAATGGGGATTGACTGTGAGCCCCCTGTGGGACAACCTGATCACCTTGTTATCTCCTCAGGGCTTAGAACAGTACTTTGCACATAGTAAGAGCTTAACAAATACCGTCATTATTATTATTAACCGATTTACCCACGGTCACACGGCAGATATGTGGTGGAGCCGGGATTAGAACCCATAACCTCTGACTCCCAAGCCCGGGCTCTTTCCACTGAGCCACGCTGCTTCTCATTTACCTACTATGTGGTCTTATTCAAATGTGGTCTTAGAGAAGCAGCGTAACTTAGTGGCTAAAGCATGGGCTTGGGAGTCAGAGGTCGTGGGTTCTAATCCCGACTCCACCATTTGTCAGCTCTGTGACTTTGGGCAAGTCACTTAAATTCTCTGTGCCTCAGTTCCCTCATCTGTAAAATGGAGATTAAGACTGTGAGCCCCACGTGGTACAACCTGATAACCTTGTATCTCCCCCAGCGCTCAGAACAGTGCTCGGCACATAGTAAGCTCTTAACAAATACCATCATTATTATGGTATGCCTTCACTCCTCTGTGTCTTAGTTTCTTCATCTGTAAAATCTCATCACCATATGACATACGTCTATATCTGAGAAGCAGGGTTGCTTAGTGAAAAGAGCTCGGGTTTAGGAGTTGGAGTCGTGGGTTCTAATTCCGACTCCGCCACTTGTCTGCTGTGTGACCTTGGGCAAATCACTTCACTCCTCTGTGCCTCAGTTACCTCATCTGTAAAGATGGGGACTGAGACCGTGAGCCCCACGTGGGACAACGTGATTACCTTGTATCTACCCCAACGCTTAGAACAATGCTTGGCACATAGTAAGTACTTAACAAATGCCATAATTAGTATTATTATCTATAATGTATTTATTTATTTATTTACGTATTTATTTATATTAATGTCCATCTCTAGACTGTGAGCTCGTTGTGGGCAGGAATGTGTCTGTTGTTGTTATAATGCACGTTTTCAAGCAATTAGAACAGTGCTTTGGACACAGTAAGCACTCAATAAATATCATCATCAATCGTATTTATTGAGCGCTTACTATGTGCAGAGCACTGTACTAAGCGCTTGGGAAGTACAAATTGGCAACATATAGAGACAGTCCCTACCCAACAGTGGGCTCACAGTCTAAAATAAATACAAGTGAATGAATGAATGAATAAAATGGTGATTAAGTACCTGTTCCCCCTCCCCCTTGGCTTGTGAGCACTGTGTGGGTTAGGAACTCTGACTTTTCTTTTTTTTAAAATGGTATTTGTTAAGTGCTTACTATGTGCCAGGAACTGTACTAAGTGCTGGGGTAAATGCAAGATAAACAGTTGGGACACAGTCCCTGTCCCACATGGGGCTCACAGTCTTGATCCCCATTTTACGGATGAGGGAACTGAGGCACATAAGACTGTATTTACCCCAGCGCTTAGAACAGTGTTTGGCACATAGTAAGTGCTTGACATATTCATTCATTCATTCATGTTTATTGAGCGCTTACTGTGTGCAGAGCACTGCACTAAGCGCTTGGGAAGTACAAATCGGCAACATATAGAGACGATCCCTACTCAATAACAGGAAGACAAATACTACAGTTATTAATTATTATGATTAACTAAGTGCTTGGGAGAGTACACAATCCAAAGAGCAGGCGCTGTCCACCCTCTAACAATATTCCAAATCTCCAGAGCTTGGCTGATGATCCTGGCCAAGGTTTCCTGACATTTCCAGCTCTTTATGGACTTGGGTTTGTGAATCACTTGAAGCCTATTTCTACAGGCTGATGAAGTATCTTCTGGTTCCTCTTTCCAGCAATAACTTGCCCTGTCAGTATCCCACATGTGTCAAGTTTTGAAATGTCCCACAAGCCCTGAAGAGAACAGCATCAACAACAACAACAGAAAAGAAAATTGAGGAGGGCAGTATTCGGGGGCGGGGGGCGAGTGATGAGGGGTGGTTTTTAAAGAAAATAAGTTGAATCATCAGCAAAACCATTAAGGCTAATGTGTTGGACTGTAAGGAGCGCAATCAATGCAGAGGTCTTTCAGGCCTGGATGGATGGATGGCAGGTGGAGGTGGGGGGAGGGGGTGGATCTCACCTTCCTTTTGGGAGGGGATGGATTTCCGAGATTTGGGAAGATATTAAAGGGTCTCCAGAGGCCCCTGGGTGAGCTAGAGGTGCCTGCCACAGTCAGTTTATTCCTTTATTCAATTGTATTTATTGAATGCTTACTGTGTGCAGAGCACTGCACTAAGGGCTTGGGAGAGTCCAATACTCAATAAACTGACACATTCCCTGCCCACAGAGAGCTTACAGTCTAGAGCATCTTGGCATAGCTGATAGAGCCCAGGCCTGCGAATCAGAAGGTCAGGGGTTCTAATCCCAGCTCTGCCACTTGTCCCCTGTGTGACTTCGGGGAAGTCACTTCACTTCTCTGGGCCTCAGTTACCTCATCTGTAAAAATGGGGATTGAGACTGTGAGCCCCACGTGGGACAGGGACTAAAACCTTGGGTTTTAGTACAGTGTCTGGCACATAGTAAGCGCTTAACAAATACTCTTATTATTAATAATGATAATAATAATAGAATCGACCTCACAGTCTAGAGAAAGTGAGGGAGAGAGCAGATGCCTGGCTCTTTGGGGGAAAACGATTTTCGTTGGGAAAGGCAGGGTCGGGGGTCGGGGGTCGGGGGAAATGGCAGCAGTGAGACCCCTCCTTGCCTCCCAAGCACCGGGAATACAAGATGCGCAGTGTTGCTTAGTGAAAAGAGCAAAGGCCTGGGAATCAGAGGATGTGGGTTCTAATTCTCCACCCCTTGTCTGCTGTGTGACCATAGGCAAGCCACTTAACTTCTCTGCACTTCAGTTACCTCATCTGTAAAATGGGGGTGGAGACTGTGAGCCTCACGTGGGACAACCTGATGACCTTATATCTCCCCCAGTGCCTAAAACAGCGCTTGGCACATAGTAAGCACTTAACAAATTCCATCATTATTATTATAATTTTTAGAACCAGAATCGAAGCCAGGCTGCGAGTGGCTCGGACACCCGTCTCCTGCTTTTGGCTCTCTGGCCCATGGAGCATCCTGGTTCTGGAGCCAGAGTGCGGGGGAGCTCAGCCCTAAATTTCCAACTGGACCCAGGCCCCAAGGATGTGAACCATCTCTCCTAGAGTCTCCTGTCACCCCAGATAGATGCCCGTCACCCCCATAGCGAGGATCTCCGTCGTCTTTTTGTTGTTGTTTGTGGTATTTGCTAAGCGTTTACTATGTGTCAGACACTGTACTAAGCGCTGGGGTAGATGCAACTTACCAGTTGTGTGACTTCAGGCAAGTCAGTTAACTTCTCTGTGCCGCAGTTACCTCGTCTGTAAAATGGGGATGAAGACTGTGAGCCTCACGTGGCACAACCTGATGACCTTGTATCTACCCCAGCGCTTAAAACGGTGCTTGTCATATAGTAAACGCTTAATCAATACCAATATTGTTATTAATATTAATAATAAACGCTTCTAGACTGTGAGCCCACTCTTCTAGACAGTGAGCCCACTGTTGGGTAGGGACCGTCTCTATATGTTGCCAACTTGTACTCCCCAAGCACTTAGTACAGTGCTCTGCACACAGTAATCGCTCAATAAACACGATTGAATGAATGTGGTGATGAGATTTTACAGATGAGGAAACTAAGACACAGAGGAGTGAAGGGATACCATAATAATGATGGTATTTGTTAAGAGCTTACTATGTACCGAGCACTGTTCTGAGCGCTGGGGTAGATACAAGGTTACCAGTTGACAACTGTATCAGTTGTTAAGGTTATCAGATTGATTGAATGAATGAATGAATATTATTATTATTGCAAGATAAGCAGGTTGGACACAATCCCTGTTCCACTGGGACCTCACAGACTTACTCCCCATTTTACAGATAATAATAATAATTATGGCATTTGTTAAGTGCTTTCTATTGTGCCGGGCTCTGTACTAAGTGTTGAGGTGAATACAAGTAAATTGGGTTGGACAAATCCCTGTCCCACATAGGGCTCATAGTTTTCATCCCCATATTACAGACGAGGTTACTCCCGCCGTTGGGTAGGGACCGTCTCTATATGTGGTCAACTTGTACTTCCCAAGCGCTTAGTACAGTGCTCTGCAAACAGTAAGCGCTCAATAAATACAATTGAATGAATGAATGAGGCCCAGAGAAAGAAGTGACATGCCCAAAGTCACACAGCTGACAAGTGCTGCCCATGATCTCTTGACTCCCAAGCCAGTGCTCTATCCACTAAGCCATGATGAGGCACAGAGAAGTAAAGTGACTGTGGCTCAGTGGAAAGAGCCCGGGCTTGGGAATCAGAGGTCATGGGTTCAAATCCCGGCTCCTCCAAGCGTCAGCTGTGTGACTTTGGCAAGTCACTTAACTTCTCTGGGCCTCAGTTACCTCATCTGTAGAATGGGGATTAAGACTGTGAGCCCCACGTAGGACAATCTGATCACCTTGTATCCTCCCCAGGGCTTAGAACAGTGCTTTGCACATAGTAAGCGCTTAACAAATGCTATTATTATTATTATTATTATTATTATTATTATTATTATTATCCAAGGTCATAGCCCCTATCAGTAGCCATTATTGAGCGGCTGCTGTGTGCTCCTCAAAGCTTCCAGGGCACGGATTGGGCATGGAGGAGGCAAGGAGGTGGGAGGGGGCTACTCGGAGACTGGACGAGGGTGTCCATCCCAAGATCCCGGACCCCAACGGTAATGAGCCAAGGTTCCCCCACCCCCGCCCCCACACCAGCCCCACTGGGATATGGAGGGTGAGGGGAACGGCGGGGGGGGCGGGGAGCCAGCCCTGGATCTCTTGGGTCTAAACGATAACAATAATGATGACATTTATTTAGCGCTTACTATGTGCAAAGCACTGTTCTAAGCGCTGGGGAAGATACAATAATAATAATAATAACGGCATTTATTAAGCGCTTACTATGTGCAAAGCACTGTTCTAAGCGCTGGAGAGGATACAATAATAATAATAATAATAATAATAATAATAATAATGACATTTATTAAGCGCTTACTATGTGCAAAGCACTGTTCTAAGTGCTGGGGAGGATACAAGGTGATTAAGTTGTCCCGCATGGGGCTCACAGTCTTAATCTCCATTTTACAGTTGAGGAAATTGAGGCTCAAAGAAGTTAAGTGACTTGCCCAAAGTCACAAAACTGACAAGAGCCAGGATTTGAACCCATGACCTCTGACTCCCAAGCCCGTGCTCTTTCCACTGAGCCACGCTGCACTGGGGCGGGCCCAGAATTGGATACGGCCCTTGCCTGGGAGGCAGGAGGTCATGAGTTCTAATCTCGACTTCGCCACTTGCCTGCTGTATGACCTTGGAAGAGTCGCTTTACTTCTCTGGGCCTCAGCTCCCTCATCTGTAAAATGGGGGTTAAGACTACGAGCCCCATGAGTGACAGGGACTGTGTCCAACCTGATTAGCTCGGATCTGCCCCAGCGCTTAGAACAGTGTCTGGCACATAGTAAGCGCTTAACAATTACCATAATAATAATAATTATAGGGTGGGGTTCGTTAAGTTAGGACGTCGTCCCCCAATCCCCGACCCCCTCGCTCAGGGTTGCAAGTCCCGGACAGCAATAAGCATCTCCCCCGCCCCCTGTCCAACCCCCCATCCCAGCCTAAAATTTGTCTCCCCCCGGGGTGTATTCCCCAAGACAAGTCTTTCCCCACACCGGGCCTGGGGGAGGGTCAGGTAGGGGCCGGGCCTCGAGTGATGAATATTGGTAGGGCAGATTCTCCCCCCTTTCTCCTCCTCCTCCTTCTCTTCCTCCTCCTTTTTCTCCTGTTCCTCCTCTTCGTCCTCCTCCACGTTCTCCTCTCCCTCCTCCTCTTTCTCCTCTCCCTCCTCCTCTTTCTCTTCTCCCTCAACTCTCTCCTCCACTTTCTCCTCTCCCTCCTGCTCTTCTTCCTCTTTCTCCTCCTCCTTGTCTTCCTCTTTCTCCTCTTCCTCCTCTCCTTCCCTCGCCTCCTCTCACTCCTTCTCTTCTTCCTCCTCTTTCTCCTCTCTCTACTTTTTCTCCCTCCTCCTTTTTCTCCTCTCCCTCCTCTTTCTCCTATTCCTCCTCCTCTTTCTCGTCCCTCTCCTCTTCTTCCTTCTCTCTCTCATCCTCCTTCTCTTCCTCTTCTCCCTCCTCCTCCTCGGACGGGGAGGGCGCAGCATTTTACTTAGCCGATCGAAATACACCTTTTCCTCTTTAGAATTAAGCGGTGGCGGGAGAAAGGCAGGAGTAGGGGGAGAGACGAGCCTCTAATGAACGATGTACTCCAGGAAAAAAAGGCCAATAAAAGACAGTCGTTTAACATCTATTAAAAATCCCGTTTCAGTCGATTATGGTGGATTTTCCACCCCTAAACCTAGCCTATTTCTCAAGGCTCCAAGGTATGGAGAGGGAAGAGTCCTAACTGATGATGATTAATAGAAATAACTGTGGTATTTCTTAAGCGCTTACTGTGTGTCAAGCACTGCGGTGGATACAGTAAAATCAGATGGATCAATCAGATGGAGAAGAAGGATGGGTCAGTGGAAAGTGCACGGGCTTGGAAGCCAGAGGACGTGGGTTCTAACCCCGGCTCTGCTATATGACCTTGGGCAATCCACTTGACTTCTCTATGCCTCAGTGACCTCATCTGTCAAATGGGGATTAAGACTGTGATGAGACTCTTTATTTTTATTAATGATATGTCTATAGCTATAATTCTATTTACCTAGTCTGATGGTACTGACATCTTGTATTGTTTTGTTGTCTGTCTCCCCCTTCTAGACCATGAGTCGTTGTTGGGGAGGGACCATCTCTATATGTTGCCGATTTGTACTTCCCAAGCGCTTAGTACAGTGCTCTGCACACAGTAAGTACTCAATAAATACGATTGAGTGAATGAATGAGGCCCAAGTGGGACAACCTGATGACCTTGTATCTACCCCAGCTCTTAGAACAGTGCTTGGAACATGGTAAGCACTTAACAAATACTATTATTATTATTATTATTATTATTATTATTATTATTATTATTAGATGAGACACAGTCCCTGCCCCACATGGGGCTCACAGTCTAAGTGGGAAGGAGTGCAAGCATCGAATCCCCGCTGTGAGGAGGAGGGACATTGAGGCCTGGAGAAAGTTAAGTGACTTGCCCTAAATCCCACAGCAGGCAAGTGTCAGAGCAGGATTTGAACCCAGGTCTCCAGACTGCCAGGCTCGGGTTCTTGCCACTGGGCCACGCTGCTCCTCAAAAGGAAAACAGATTGGGTTAGTGGAGGAAGAGAGAGCTGAGGATGCAGTGAGCTGTCAGGGAAAATTTGGGATTGGGAAAGATTGGGGAAGGGGTCCGGCGATTGTCAGCAGTTCCACGGACCCGGCTCAGCTGGGGCAACTCCAGCTTTTCCAAAGGAGGGAAAAAGGGCCTGGAGACTCTAAACAGTATCCTTGACGCGAAAGGCGGGATCAATATCCCCAAAACCACCTTCTTCATTGAACCCCGTTATATCAAACAACGGTATTTATTGAGTGCCTACTGTGTGCAGAGCGCTGCACTCAGCTCTTGGGTGGGCTTAATAATGAGTCGACATGAATTATCCCTTGTCTGGGTTTACCCGCGGTGGTCCCAAATTTCTGGATGAAAGAAGGGGGGGAGGGGCGTAAACGGGATGGGGGAAGCTGGGGTGGAGGGGGCGGGGGGTGAGGGAAGTGTCCGATACACTTGGGAGGCAGGAGCTCTGAAAATAAGGGGAGAGGTGGGAGCAGAGTCATGCTGGGAGATAAATACAACAGCCTCCCGGGAGGGAGTCGGGGACGGAGGGAGGGGAATTATCAGAGGAGAAGAAAAAGGAAGGAAAGGAGAGAGAGGAAAATGAGGGGGTGAGAGGGTTGGAGAAGTGGAGAGGGGAGAAAGGAGAAGAGGAGGAGAGAGGGATGGAGAAGGAGAGAGGGGAGAGAGGAAGGGGGTGGGGAGGTAGAGAAGTGGAGAGAGAGAGAAAGGTGGGAAAGAGGGATGGAGAAGTGGAGGGGGAAAGAAGAGAAAGAGGAGAAAGGGATGGGAAAATGGAGAGGGGAGAGAGGAAAAGGAGGAGAAAGGGATGGGGAACTGGAGAGAGGTGAGAGAAAAAGGAAGAGAGAGAGATGGAAAAATGGAGAGGGAAGAGAGGAAAAGGAGGAGGAGAGAGGGATGGAGAAGGGGAGACGGGAGAGAGGAAAAGGAGGGGATGAGGGGTAGAGAAGTGTAGAGAAGAGGGAGGGAAAGGTGGGAAAGAGAGGAATGGAGAAGTGGAGGGGAAGACAGGAAAAGGAGGAAAAAACGATGGAAAATGGAGAGGGGAAAGAGGAGAAGGAGGAGGAGAGAGAGATGGGGAACTGGAGACGGGTGAGAGGAAAAGGAAGAGAAAGGGATGGAAAATGGAGAGAGAAGAGAGAAAAAGAGGGAGAGAGGGATGGAGAAGGGAAGAGGGGATAGAGAAAAGGAGGGGGAAAAGGAATGGAAAGGTGGAAAGGGGGAGAGGGGAATGGAGAGGTGGAAGGGGGTGACAGAGATGGAGAGGTGGAGGAGGGGGGAGAGGGGCAGGCGAGGAGCTAGGAGGGAAGAGGAGAGAAAGCGAAGGAGAGAGATTAGGAAAGAGAAGAGGGGAGGAAAGGAGAATGGAGGTTATACATCTCCATCTACCAGGCTGAAGTATTTTCCGGGAGTGGGGAAACAAAGGTAGGGGACGGTGTTCCCGGGGTAGACGAGAGGCAGGGAGACGGGCAACAGGCAGCGGCTGAAGAAAGCCGAGTCCTTGGAGAGGCCGGGCAGGGAGAGGGAGGCGGCCGGGATCCCGGCCGCCTGGGTCCCGGGGGCGCCGTCGGGCTCGGAGCCCAGCTGCCTCTTCAGTTTGTTGCGACGGTTCTGGAACCAGATCTTCACTTGGGTCTCGGTGAGCTGCAGGGAGGCGGCCAAGCCGGCGCGCTCCGAGCTACTTAGGTAGCGCTTGGCGTCGAAGGTGGACTCCAGCTGGAACACCTGGCTTTTGGAGAAGATGGTCCGCGTCTTCTTCCTGCTGGACACTGCTCTGCCCGGGGGGGCGACCCCAGGCCTCAGGGAGGGGTCCGGGCTGCAGACCCCCGGCCAGGGCAGTCCTCCGGGGAGACCCTCTTGCCCTCCGCCAGGGTCCTGGTCACCTCTGGCCTTCACCCCTGAGATCCCACCGGGTCTCTTCTCTGCAGGGAAGACAGATAATTAATTCATTAATTCATTAAAGATGGTATTTGTTCATTCATGCATTCATTCAATCGTATTTATTGAGCGCTTACTGTGTGCAGAGCACTGTACTAAGCGCTTGGGAAGTACAAGTCGGCAATAGAGACGGTCCCTACCCAACAACGGACTCACAGTCTAGAAGTGGGAGACAGGACAACAAAATAAAACATGTAGACAGGTGTCAACATTGTCAAAATAAATAGAATTATAGCTATAGGCACATCATTAATAAAATTGAATAGTAAATATGTACAAGTAAAATAAACAGAGCAATAAATCTATATAAATATATACAAGTGCTGTGGGGAGGGGAAGGAGGTAGGGCGGGGGGCGATGAGGAGGAGGAGAGGAAAAGGGGGCTCAGTCTGGGAAGGCCTCTTGGAGGAGGTGAGCTCTCCATAGGGCTTTGAAGGGAAGAAGAGAGCTAGTTTGTTCTAAGCGCTGGGGGAAATACGAGGCAATCAAGTTGGACACAGTCCTTGTCCCATATGGGGGTGATCCCACTGGGTGATGATGATGATGATGATGGTATTTGTTAAGGGCTTACTATGTGCGAAACACTGTTCTAAGCGCTGGGGGGATGCAAGGTGATCAGGTTTTCCCACGTGGGGCTCACAGTCTTCATCCCCATTTTGCAGTTGAGGTTACTGAGGCACAGAGAAGTGAAGTGACTTGCCCAAAGTCACACAGCTGAAAAGTGGTGGAGCCGGGATTAGAACCCACGACCTCTGACTCCCAAGCCCGGGCTCTTTCCACTAAGCCCGGGCTCTTTCCACTGAGCCACGCTGCTTCTCTTGGGGAGAAGCAGAGAATTCTCGGTCTACAGGGGAGACAGAGAATTCATTAACGATGGGATTTGTTAAGCGTTTACTATGTGCCAAGCACCGTTCTAAGCGCTGGAGTACATACAAAACAATCAGGTTGGACGCAGTCCTTGTCCCACATGGGGGCCACCCCAGTGAGTCTCTTCTCTGCAGGAGAAACGGAGAATTGATTAATGATTATATTTGTTAAGTGCTTTCTATGTGTCAAGCACTGTTCTAAGCGCTGGGGTAGATGCGAGGCAATCAGATTGGACACAGTCCCTATCCCACATGGGGGTCACCCTACTGAGTACCTTCTCTGCAGGGGAGACAGAGAATTAATCCATGATTGTATTTGTTAAACGCTTATTATGTGCCAAGTACTGTTCTAAGCGTTGGGAGAGATACAAGGCAATCAGGTTGGACACAGCCCCCGTGTCATATGGGGCTCACAGTCTCGATCCCCATTTTTATAGAATAGAATGGAGAGGGGAGAGAGAAAAAGAGGGAGAGATGGATGGAGAAGGGGAGAGGGGAGAGAGGAAAAGGAGGAGGAGAAAGAAATGGAAAGGTGGAAAGGGGGAGGGGGGATGTAGAGGTGGAAGGGGAAGACAGGAATGCCTTCTTCAGCGTTCCCAGACTGAGTCCCCTTTTCCTCTCCTCCTCCCCATCGACCCCCCGCCCTACCTCCTTCCCCTCCCCACAGCACTTGTATATATTTGTACAGATTTATTGCTGTATTTATTTTACTTGTACATATTTACTATTCTATTAAATAGCATTAAATATAAATATTAAATATAGCATGGTATTTGTTATTATGCTTACTATGTGCCAAGCACTGTTCTAAGCACTGGGGAGATACAAGGTAATCAGGTTGTCCCACTTGGGGCTCACAGTCAATCTCCATTTTACAGATGAGGGAACTGAGGCACAGAGAAGTAAAGTGGCTTGCCCAAGGTCACACAACAGACAAGTGGCAGAGCCCATGACTTCTGACTCCCAAGCCCGTGTTCTTTCCACTGAGCCACACAAGGGAACTGAGGCCCAGAGAATAATAATGATGGTATTTGTTAAGTGCTTACTATGTGCCAAGCTCTGTTTTAAGCGCTGGGGTAGAGAAGCAGCGTAGCTTAGTGGAAAGAGTCAGAAGTCATGGGTTCTAATCCCAGCTCTAAGCGCTTAAGAAATACCATTATTATAATAATAATTATTAGTAGTAGTAGTAGTAGTAGTAGTAGTATTCATTCAACCGTATTTATTGAGTGCTTACTGTGGGCAGAGCACTGTACTAAGCGCTTGGGAAGTACAAGTTGGCAACATATAGAGACAGTCCCTACCCAACAGTGGGCTCACAGTCTAGAAGGGGGAGATTATCATTATTATTATTATTATTATTATTATCATTATTATCATTATTATCATTATCATTATTAAAAGGTAGAGGTGAAGTGACTTGCCCAAGGTAACCCAACAGACAGGTGACGGAGCCGGGATTAGAACCCACGACCTAAGACTCCCAAGCCCTTGTGGCTCGGGAAAGAGCCTGGGCTTTGGAGTCAGAGGTCATGGTTCAAATCTCGGCTCCACCAACTGTCAGCTGTGTGACTTTGGGCAAGTCACTTAATCAATCAATCAATCGTATTTATTGAGCGCTTACTGTGTGCAGAGCACTGTACTAAGCGCTTGGGAAGTACAAGTTGGCAACATAGAGACAGTCCCTACCCAACAGTGGGCTCACAGTCTACATCTCCATGCCTCAGTTTCCTCATCTGAAAAATGGGGATGAAGATGGTGAGCCCCCCGTGGGACAACCTGATTACCTTGTAACTCCCCAGCGCTTAGAACAGTGCTCTGCACATAGTAAATGCTTAACAAATATTATTATTATTATTATTATTATTATTATTATTATTATTATTATTATTATTATTATTACTGTTATTATTTTGCCACTAGGCAAGGATGCTTCAGGTAACTCATCAACTGGCCCCAACCCAGCCCCAATTTCCAACCTTCTTCCTCCTCCCCTTCCCGCCACCCACTCTCCATTCCCTCCTCCTCCCCCTGCTCGCTCTCTTCCCAATCCCTCTCCATTCCCCGCCCTCTGCTCCCTTCTCCCACAGCAGCGTGGCCTAGTGGATAGAGCGCGGTCCTGGGAGTCAGAAAGTCATGGGTTCTAATCCCAGCTCCGCCACTTGTCTGCTGTGTGCCCTTGGGTAGGTCACTCCGCTTAGAGAAGCAGCGTACTGAATGGAAAGAGCACAGGTTTCGGAATCAGAGGACGTGGGTTCTAATCCCAGCTCCGCCCCTTGTTTGCTGTGTGACCTTGGGCAAGTCACTTAACTTCTCTGTGCCTCAGTTCCCTCATCTGTAAAAAGGGGGTAAGGACTTTGAACCCCATATGGGACAACCAGACTAACTTGTATCTACCCCAGTGCTTAGAACTGTATTTGGCACAAAGTAAACGCTTAACAAATACCACCATCATGATCATCACTTAGAACAGTACTAGGCACACAGTAAGTGCTTAACAAATATCCTAATTATTATTAGTAATCTCTGCACCTCAGTTTCCTCATCTGTAAAATGAGGATTGGACTGTGAGCCCCACGTGGGGCAGGGATTGTGTTCTTCCCCCCCCCCCCCCCCCGCCCCTCCGTAGACTGTGAGCTCCTTGTGGGCAGGGAATGTTACTGTTTATTGTTGCACTGTACTTTCCCCAGCGCTTAATACAGTGCTCTGTTCACAGTAAGCTCTTAATAACTACGATTGAATGAACCCGATTTGCTGGTATCCACCCCAGCGCTGAGTATAGTGCCTGGTCCATAGTAAGCACTCAACAAATATCATCATTATCATTATTATTATTACCATTATTATTATTGTTATTACTTACTTTTTCTCCTCCTTTCCTAAGCAGGGACCCCCCCCCCACACACACACACTCTGTCCTCTCCCCACCTCCCTGGGTCTCAGCACTGTTTGCTTCCCCATCCACCTACTATGTGCGAGGCACTGTCCTAAGCGCTGTGGTGGATCCAAGCAAATCGGGTTGTCCTGTACTGGGAAAGAGGGGAGAGGGAGGGGGAGGGGTGCCGTAAGAAGGATCCAGGGCCCTTCGGGAGAAGGGGAGGGGGCGAGGTGGGGCTGAAAGCGGGCTCGGAGGGGTCTAGGGGCTGGAGCAGGGGAGGACAAACCAGGGAATAATAATAATAATAATAATAATAATAATAATAATAATAATAATAGTGGTATTTGTTAAGCTCTTACTGTGTTCCAAGCACTGTTCTAAGTGCTGGGGTAGATACAAGCTAATCAGGTTGGACCCAGTCGCTGTCCCTTATGGGGCTCAGAATCTTGATCCCCATTTTACAGATGAGGTAATGGAGGCACAGAGAAATCAAGTGATTTGCCCAAGGTGACACAGCAGACATGTGGCAAAGCTAGGATTAGAACCCAAATCCTTCTGACTTTCAGGCCCGGGCTCTAACCGCTAGGCCATGCTTTTCTTCCTACTGTGAGTAGCATGTGGGACAGGGACTATGTCTTATCTGACCTGAGTATCTTGTACCTACCCCAGTGCTTAGTAGGGTCCTTGGCACATAGTAAGCACTTCACCAATGCCGCAATTATTATAATTTCTATTTTCTATCATGCTAATCTGCAGAATATCAAAGATTTTTCAAAGCAGATTCCTATGGTTTGCGCTAGCCCACTGAGTTCTCCAGTGGCTTCCAAAATTCTCCACAAGCACCTGATAGAAGAACAAAAGAAAAGTAGTTTGGGTTGAGCCCAATGATGAGTATAGTTCAGTGTTCTTGCCTCCAACTGTAAGCTATAGGCTGTCAGGATGGAGACGGAGGAGGAAAGAGAGAGGAGAAGGAGGAGGAAAAGGAGGAGGAAGAGGAGGAGGGAAAGGAGGAGGAAAAGGAGGAGGAAGAGGAGGGAGAGGAGGAAGAGGAAAAGGAGGAGGAGAAAGTAGAGGAGGAGGAGGTAAAGGAGGAAGAAGCGGAAGAGGAGGAAGAAGGAGGCAGGGAGGAGGAGGAGGAGAAAGAGGAGGAAGAGGAGGAGGAGGAGAAGGAGGAGGAAGAAGAGGAGGGAGAGGAGGAGGACTAAGTGGGGGAAGAGGAGGAGGAGGAAGGGGGAGGAAGGAGGCAGGGAGGAGTAAAGAGGAGGAGGAAGAGGAGGAGGAAGAAGAGACAGAGGGAGGCAGAGAGAAGGAGGAGGAAGGAGGAAGGGAGGATGGGGATGGGGGGAAGAGAGAGACCCCAACTGAGTCCCGCAGGGAGGTAAGAGAGAGAGAGCACTCTTCCAACCCAATTTGCTTGTATCCACCCCTGCGCTTAGTACAGTGTCGGGCACGTAGTAAACGCTTAACAAGTATCACAACGATTATTATTATTATTATTATTATGTTACCACAGTGCCTCCCGGGCTCTGTGCCGTCCTCCTCTTCCTCCTCCTCCTCTTCTTCCTCCTCCTCGTCCTCGTCCTCGTCCTGGTGCTCCTGGAGGAGCAGGCCCCGCGGGCTGGGGGGCTGGGGGTTGGAGGTCGGGGCCGTCCTCCGGCAGGGTCCCCCGGGGTCGGGCCGCAGGATGCTGTCGATGGTGAAGGGCCTGGGGGGCCTGGGGGGCCTGGGGGGCCTGGGGACCCGGGGGTGGTCCGGCCGGGCGTCCTGACTCATGGCGGGAGGACCCAGGCGTCCCGGCCCTCCGGGCCTCCGACCAGCTGATCCCCAGAGTCGGGCTGGAGCGGGGGGGACGGGTCTGCAGGACGAGGGGTCTGCAGGAGGAGAGGTCTGCAGGGGAGGGGTCTGAAGTGGGGAGGGGGAGAAGGAGGAAGAGGGGCGGGGGGGCAGGGGAGAAGGGCTGGGGCGGGGGGCGGAGGGAGGAGGAGGGGAAGAGGGAGGAGGGTCAGGGGAGAAGGGCTGGGGAGGGGGGAAGGAGGAGGGGAAGGAAGAAGAGGAGAAGGGGGAAGGGGGTCAGGGGAGAAAGGCTGGGGCCTGGGGAGGGGAAATAGAGGAGAGGAAGGAAGGGGGGAAAAGGGGGAGAAGGGGAGGAGGAAGAGGGGAGGAGGAAGAGGGGAGGAGGAAGGGGGTCAGGGGAGAAGGGCTGGGGCCTGGGGAGGGGTCTGCGGGGGGGTGGGCCAGTAAAGAAGGAGGGAAGAGAGAGAGAGAGGAGGGATAGATGGGGAGAAGGTCTAAGTTGTCCTGGGGGACAGAGGGGCCTGGGGGCGGGGGGGGAAAGGGAGGGGGAGACATGCGAGAGAATCGAGGGCGGGGGGCAAGAAACCCGGGAGAGACGGAGGCCGAGACAGAGAGACGCCAAGGGAACTCAGGTGAGGGGGCGGGGGGCGGGGGGCCGGCGGGGAAGGGGAGGGGAGAGAAAGGGAGAGGGCTTTGAGGAAGAAAGGGAGGTAGGGGGGACTCAGGAAGGCGGACCTCGGAGGGGGCAGGGGGACACAGACAGACAGAGACGGAGACAGAGATAGAGACAGTCAGAGACAGAGAGAGGCAGAGACAGAGAGACAGAGATTCTCGGAAAAACGGGGCAGGGGAGAGAGGAGGAGGAAGGAAGGGAGGAGGGAGAGGAGGGGGGAAGATGGAATGAAGGGGGTGTTTTCATTCATTCATTCATTCAATCGTATTTATTGAGCGCTTACTATGTGCAGAACGCTTGGAAAGTACAATTCGGCAACACAGACAACCCCTACTCAACAACGGGCTCACAGGCTAGAAGGGGGGAGACAGACAACAAAACAAAACAAGTAGACGGGCATCAATAGCATCAAAATAGATAAATAGAATTATAGATGTACACACATCACTAATAAAATTAGCAGAGTAATAAATATATGTAACGGGAGGAGAGCAGAGGGGATGGGGAGACGGGGGACGAAAAGCTGGGGTTGGGGAAGGGGGACGAGGGCCGGGGTGGAATGGGATCTGGGGGACTCAGAAGAGGAAAGGGTGAGCTCGTTGCTGTATGGTCCTCTCCCAAGCGCTCTGCACAAAGTGAACGCTCAATAAATTCGATCGAATGAATGAGGGGTGAACGAGATAGCTGAAAGCAGGGCCAGGTCCGCAAGGAGAAACGGGGGTGGGGGCGGTCAAAGCAGGAGGTACCAGAACTGGTGGTAATAATAATAATAATAATAATAATAATAATAATAATAACTGTTAGCGCTTATTGTGTGCCAATCTCTGTAGCAATAACACTACTAATAATAACGATAATGATGTTATTTGCTAAACACTTAGCATGTGCCAAGCACTGTTAGAAGCGCTGGGGGAGATTCACGGTTAACAGGTAGCCCCAGGTGGGACTAACCGTCTTAATCCCCATTTTACAGATAAGGTAATTGAGCCACAGAGAAGTTAAGTGACTTGCCCAAGATCACACAGCTGACATGTGGCAGAGCCGGGAGTAGAACCCACGACCTCTGGCTTCCAACCCCGTGCTCCTTTCCACTAAGCCATGTTGTTTCTCTTTACCCAGCACTTAGAACAGTGTTTCGCACATAGTAAACGCTTAACAAATACCATCATTATTATTATTTATTGCTGTACACTAAATAATCAGTCAATGGTATTTATTGAGTGCTTACTGTGCACAGAACACTTCTAGGTGTTTGGGAGAGTGAACAGTGCTTTGCACATAGTAAGCGCTTAATAAATGTCATTATTATTATTATTATTATTATTATTATTACTATAACAGGCATTCACTCATTCATTCAAGTCGCATTTATTGAGGGCTTACTGTGTGCAGAGCACTGTACTAAACGCTTGGGAAAGTACAATACAACAATAAACGGTGACATTCCCTGCCCACAAAGAACTCAGAGTCTAGAGAAGGGAAGACAGATATCAATACAAATAAATAAATGACAGACCTGGACATCAGTGCTGTGGGGCTGGGAGGGGGGAAGAGCAAAGGGAGCAAGTCAGGGCGACTCAGAAAGGAGTGGGAGATGAGGAAAGTGGCGGGGTCACTGTGGGAAGGCCTCCTGGAGGAGGTGAGCTCTCAGTAGAGCTTTGAAGGTAGGAAGAGAGCTTGCTTGGTGGATTTGTGGAGGGAGGGCATTCCAGGCCAGAGGTACGACGTGGGCCGGGGGTCGACGGCAGGACAGGCGAGAACGAGGCCCAAGGAGGAGGTTAGCGGCAGCAGAGGAGGGGAGGATGCGGGCTGGGATAGAGAAGGAAAGAAGGGAGGTGAGGTAGGAGGGGGCGAGGGGATGGACAGCCTTGAAACCGAGAGTGACGAGTTTTTGCTTCATGCGAAGGTTGATAGACTGTGAGCCCGTTGTTGGGTAGAGACCGTCTCTATATGTAGCCTACTTGTCTTGCCAAGCGCTTAGTACAGCGCTCTACACAGAGTAAACGCTCAATAATTATGATAGGCAACGACTGGAGCTTCTTGAGGAGATGAGAGGCCACAGTTCCCGGGGGGTGAATTATTCGGATCTTCCACAACTGCAGATCAAGCTTCAAAGCTTGGGAAGCAGCGTGGCTCAGTGGAAAGAGTCCGGGCTTGGGAGTCAGAGGTCGTAGGTTCTAATCCTGCCTCTGCCACTTGTCAGCTGTGTGACTTCGGGCAAGTCACTTCACTTCTCTATTTCTCAGTTACCTCACCTAGAAAATGGGGATTAAGACTGAGGGCCCCACGTGGGACAACCTGATCACCTTGAATCTACCCCAGCGCTTAAAACAGTGCTTGGCAAATAGTAAGCGCTTAACAAATACCAGTATTATTATTATTATTATTCAAAGGTGGGCAGGGTGTTTATTGTTGTGTTGTACTTTCCCAAGTTCTTAGTACAGTGCTTTGCACACAGTAAGTGCTTAATCAATATGATTGAATGAATGTCTGTTATAGTGTACTCTCCCAAGCGCTTAGTACAGTGCTTTGTACACAGTATGCGCTCAATAAATAAGAATGAATGGATGAATGAAAGGTCTGAAGGGAGAAGCGTTTCAGAAAACGAAAAGCTTCCCCAGGGCGTCAAAGAAGATTGGGGGGAGGGATCTCAGGTTGTCGCAATCGGGGGAAGGGTCGGGACTCAGACCTTCCTATTGCGCTGCTCTCCCTCCTCAACTAATTTCCCCACCCCCAGCTCCGGCGGCAGGAGCTGCGGGAAGTTTTGCGGAAGTCTCCTAGTTTTCCAGAGGTTTCCTGGGTTTCTAGGGCCCCGAGGAACAGGAAATGAAGCTAAGTAAAATGCCCCCTTTTACAGAGAAAGAAAGAGAAACTCATTCATTCCTTCATTCACTTAATCGTATTTATTAATAATAATAATAATGGTATTTGTTAAGCATTTACTATGTACCAAGTACTGTTCTAAGCGTTGGGGGAGATACAAGGTAATCAGGTTGTCCCACGTGGGGCTCAGAATCTTAATCCCCATTTGACACTTTAGGTCACTGAAGCACAGAGAAGTGAAGTGACTTGCCCAAATTCACACAGCTGAAAAGTGGTGGAGGCGAGATTAGAACCCAAGACCTTTGATTCCCAAACCCGGGCTCTTTCCACTAAGCCACGCTACTTCTCCGCAGCACTTAACTGAGAGCTTACTGCGTGCAGAGCATTTTACTAAGCGCTTGGGAGAGGATAATACAGCAATAAACAGTGACATTCCCTGCCCACAACGAGTTTACAGTCTAGAGGGGGAGGCAGACAGCAATAGAGCCCTTGGGAATCAGAGGACATCATCATCATCATCATCATCAATCGTATTTATTGAGTGCTTACTATGTGCAGAGCACTGTACTAAGCGCTTGGGAAGTACAAATTGGCAACATATAGAGACAGTCCCTACCCAACAGTGGGCTCACAGTCTAAAAGGGGGAGACAGAGAACAAAACCAAACATACTAACAAAATAAAATAAATAGAATAGATATGTACAAATAAAATAAATAAATAAATAAATAAATAGAGTAAAAAAATATATGTACAAACATATATACATATATACAGGTGCTGTGGGGAAGGGAAGGAGGTAAGATGGGGGGGATGGAGAGGGGGACGAGGGAAAAGGAAGGAAGGGGCTCAGTTTGGGAAGGCCTCCTGGAGGAGGTGAGCTCTCAGCAGGGCCTTGAAGGGAGGAAGAGAGCTAGCTTGGCGGATGGGCAGAGGGAGGGCATTCCAGGCCCGGGGGATGACGTGGGCCGGGGGTCGATGGCGGGACAGGCGAGAGCGAGGTACGGTGAGGAGATTAGCGGCGGAGGAGCGGAGGGTGCGGGCTGGGCTGGAGAAGGAGAGAAGGGAGGTGAGGTAGGAGGGGGCGAGGTGATGGACAGCCTTGAAGCCCAGGGTGAGGAGTTTCTGCCTGATGCGCAGATTGATCGGTAGCCACTGGAGATTTTTGAGGAGGGGAGTGATATGCCCAGAGCGTTTCTGGACAAAGATAATCCGGGCAGCAGCATGAAGTATGGATTGGAGTGGAGAGAGACACGAGGATGGGAGATCAGAGAGAAGGCTGATGCAGTAGTCCAGACGGGATAGGATGAGAGCTTGAATGAGCAGGGTAGCGGTTGGGATGGAGAGGAAAGGGCGGATCTTGGCAATGTTGTGGAGCTGAGACCGGCAGGTTTTGGTGACGGCTTGGATGTGAGGGGTGAATGAGAGAGCGGAGTCGAGGATGACACCAAGGTTGCGGGCTTGTGAGACGGAAGGATGGTAGTGCCGTCAACAGAGATGGGAAAGTCAGGGAGAGGGCAAGGTTTGGGAGGGAAGACAAGGAGTTCAGTCTTCGACATGTTGAGCTTTAGGTGGCGGGCAGACATCCAAATGGAGATGTCCTGAAGGCAGGAGGAGATGCGAGCCTGGAGAGAGGGGGAGAGAGCAGGGGCACAGATGTAGATCTGGGTGTCATCAGCGTAGGACATGGGTTCTAATCCCTACTCCACCACTTATCAGTTGTGTGACCTTGGACAAGCCACTTCACTTCTCTGGGCCTCAGTTACCTCATCTGTAAAATGGGGATTAAGACTGTGAGCCCCACGTGGGACAACCTGATCACCTTGTATCTACCCCAGCGCTTTGAACAGAGCTTGGCACATAGTAAAAGCTTAACAAATACCATTATAATCATTATTATTATCAGTACAAGTGAACAGACGTCAATATAAATAAATCGTGTTTCAGATCCGTAACGAAAGCCTAGGAAAGAAACCCGTGCTTGGCGCATAGTAAGCGCTTAACAAATACCAACATTATTATTAAGCGCTTAGTACAGTGCTCTGCACACAGTTAGCGCTTAATAAATACGATTGAATGAATAAACCGGGCAACAAAATGACCCTTGGGCATCCAAAGAGAAAACTTGGTTTTCGAAAACCTGAGGAGAGGAAAACAGAGAGAAAGAGGGAGACAAAGAGAAAAAAGTAAACAGAAAGAGAGTGAGACAGGAAGACAGAAACAGAGAAACAGAGAGAGAATGAAAGGGTCAGAATAGAAAAATGGGCTCAAATCCCTGCTCCGCCAATTGTCAGCTGTGTGACTTTGGGCAAGTCACTTAACTTCTCTGTGCCTCAGTTACCTCATCTGTAAAATGGGGATTAAGACTGTGAGCCCCCCGTGGGACAACCTGATCACCTTGTAACCTCCCCAGCGCTTAAAACAGTGCTTTGCACATAGTAAGCGCTTAATATAAATGCCATAAAAAAGAGACAGACCCGCATAAACCGCGGAGATCTCTCTCTCTCTCTCTCTCTGTCTCTCTCTCTCTCTCTCTCTCTTTCCCTCTCCCTCTCTCTTTGGTTCATTCATTCATCCAATCAATCGTATTTATTGAGCTCTTACTGTGTGCAGAGCACTTTACTAAGCGCTTGGTAAGTATAATTCAGAAACAGAAACAATCCTTTCCCAACAACGGGCTTTTCTTTCTCGATAAACGCACGTTGAAAGGAACGACTTCAAAATACATGGAAGCAGGTAGATCACGGCCCAAATGTCAGCCGGATCTTACACGAAGCGTCGAGTGAAGTAATTATTCCGTGACTTGCATAGTAATTATAGTATTCGTTAAGTGCTTATTAGGTGTCAGGCACTGTACTAAGCACTGGATCCCAGCAAATCGGGTTGGACACAGTCCCTGTCCCACGAGAGACTCACAGTCTCAATTCCTGTTTTACAGATGAGGTAACTGAGGCACAGAGAAGTGAAGTGACTTGCCCAAGGTCACACAGCTGACAAGTGGCGGAGTCGGGATTAGAACCCACGTTCACTGACTCCCAAACCAGGGCTCTTGACACTAAGCCGCGCTGCTTCTCATGAAAGCTTACTACTGTACTAAGCGCTGGGGTGGATACAAGCAAATCGGGTTGGACACAGTCCCTATCCCACACGGGGTTCACAGTCTTTATCCCCATTTCGTTCACTCATTCATCCTGTCGTATTTATTGAGCGCTTACTGTGTACATAGCACTGCATTAAGCGCTTGGAAAATACAAATCGGAAACATATAGAGACAAGTGGGAGGCGGGATTAGAACCCATGAACTTTGGGTACCCAGGCTCCGTCTGTACCCTCTACACCGTGCTGGGTATCGGGTCCTCCAGTCCCTAAACAATAATAATTATTATTATGGTATTTGTTAAGTGCTTGCTATGTGCCAGACACTGTACTAAGCGCTGGTGTAAATACAAGTAAATTGGGCTGGACACGGTCCCTTTTTCCCAGTCTTAATCTCCCTTTTACAGATGAGGTAAATGAAGCACAGAGATGTGAAGTGACTTGCCCACGGTCACACAACAGACAAGCGGCGGAGTCGGGATTAAAACTCACATCCTCTGATTCCCAAGCCCGGGTCCTTGCCATTGAATTAGGCCGTTAATCAGGTTGGACACAGTCTCTGTCCCACATGGGGCTCGCAGTCTTCATCCCCATTTTACAGAGGAGGGAAATGAGGCACAGAGGAGTGAAGTGACTCGTGGCGGAACGGAATACGAACCCAGGTCCTTCTGACGCCCAGACTATTGCTCTCGTCACTAAGACACGGGTTTGAAGGCACGAAAGAGCCTAGTGGAGCTTTCAGTTGAATCTCTCCTAGTGGGTAGAGCCCGGGCCTGGGAATCAAAAGGTCATGGATTCTAATTCCGACTCTGCCACATGTCTGCCGCGGGACCTTGGCCAGAGTCACTTCAATTGTCCGTGCCTCAGTTCCCTCATCTGTAAAATGGGGGTTAAGACTGGGAACCCCATATGGGACAGGGACTGTGTCTATTTGCTTATATCCACCCAGCGCTTAGTACAGTGCTTGGCAAGCAGTAAGCGCTTAACAAATGCCACTAATATTATTATTATCTGGGAGGTCAACTCAGCGGAGGAAACGCACGGGGATCCTTGTGCGGACAGGCAACGCGTTATTTTATTTATCTATTAACCGAATTTATTGAATGCTTACTGGTGCAAAGCACTGTACTAAGCGCTTGGGAGAGGACAGTAGAACATCTAACATATTCCCAGCCCACAACGAGCTCACAGTCTAGAGGGGGAGACAGACATTAATGCAAACAAACAAACAAATCAATCAATAAATAGATATATACATATGTGCTGTGGAGAAACTTTAGTGTTGGACTTTCGCAATTATTTAGTACAGTCCACCGCTCCCAGGGGATGCTCAGTGAATCTCGGTATTGTTCTGCCGCTTGGTGAGGTGGGCAGGGAGAGGGGGATTGGGGACTAATAATAATAATAATTATAATGATACTTGTTAAGCTCCCCTCTCAGGGGGTGGCACCTGGAGAGGTTCCAGTCCTCTACCAGTCTCAGCTACGAGAGGGAGAGTGAAGCCGAGGCCTGTCCATGCCATTCTTAGCTTGGCCAGTAGCTAGCGAGTGGCAGGCCGTCGGCTACAAGTCAAAACTCCCCTGTACTGGGCAGCGGTGGCATAGGAGAGACTTGGGGGAGGAGACTCAGTGCGCAGAAAGAGGCAATAGTCAACCACTTCCATATTTTTCCCAAGAAAACTCCGTGGATCCACTACCGGAGCGATGGCAGATGGAGGTGGGGCCTTCTGGGAGAGATGTGCCCATGGCCTGGCTGTGGGTCAAAAATGATTCGACGGCATACGACAAAAAAAACAACTTAAGTTCTTACTATGTGCCAAGCACTGTACTAAGCGCTGGGATGGATACAAGGTCATCAGGTTGTACCACGTGGGGCTCACAGTCTTAATTGTGCTGCTGCCCAGCACCGGGGAGTTTTGACTTGTAGCAGAGATTGCCTGCCACTCGCTAGCCACTGGCCAAGGTAGGAATGGAATGGACAGGACTCTGCTTCACTCTCCTTCCCATAGTCGAGACTGGTAGAGAACTGGAAATTCTACCCCATTTTACAGGTGAGGTAACTCAGGCAGAGAGAAGTGAAGTGGCTTGCCCAAGGTCACCGAGCAGACAAGTGGCAGAGGTAGGATTAGAACCCAGGTCCTCTGACTCCCAAGCCCGGGCTTTTTCCACTAAGCCACGATGAATACTGTTCCTAACTCGCTTTGCCTTTTGACCATTTATTTCTTCCCAACTTCTAGCCACCATCAAGAATCAGAGCCTTCTTCCAGGAATCAATTGATCGCTGGCTTTATTGGGCGACTACGCGGTGCGGTTCACTTAGGTCGTGGGTTCTAATTCCGACCCCGCCACTAGTCTGCTGTGTGACCTTGGGCAAGTCACTTCACTTCTCTGGGCCTCAATTCCCTCATCTGGAAAATGGGGGATTGAGACTGTGAACCCCATGTGGAACAGGGACTGTGTCCAACTCGATTGCCTTGTATCTACCCCAGCGCTTAGAACAGTGCTTGGCACATAACGCTTAACAAATTCCATAAATAATAATAGTAATAATAATAATAATTATTATTATTATTATTATTATTATTATCGGAAGCAGACCACAAAATTAGAAGACACGATGCCAATATACCCAAAAGTTCCTTGAGGGCAAGGATTGTTATCTTATCTTATCTCAATTATTATTATTATTGGAAGCAGACTACAAATTTAGAAGACGCGATGCCAATATGCCCAGAGGCCCCTTGAGGGCAAGGAACGTTATCTTTTCTTATCTTATCTTAATTATTATTATTATTATCTTCTGACTCTACGGTATTGTTCCCGAGCGCTTAGAATTTTGCTCTGCACACGGTAAGTGCTTCATAAATGTCATCGATGGATCTATTTTTTTTTTTTACAGTCTAGCGGTCCCAATCAATCAAGGGTATTCATTGAGCCCTCACTGGGTGCAGAGCACTGTACTAAGCGCTTGGAAGAGTACATTGTAACAGAGTTGGTAAACACGTTCCCTGCACACTGTGAGCCGGTTTTTGGGTAGGGATTGTCTCTGTTGCCGAATTGTTCTTTCCAAGCGCTTAATACAGTGCTCTGCACACGGTAAGTGCTCAGTAAATACGACTGATTGGATGAATGAATGCACACAAGGCGTTTACAGTCGCCTTGGTGTGAACCCAATCTTTTCGGAAGGGAACGGGTCGTTTTCAAACCGCTAAATCAGCCGGTCAGTCAATCGTATTTACTGAGCGCTTACTGTATGCTGAGCACTGTACTAAGCGCTTGGGAGAGTGCAGTGCAACCTTAAACAGACATATTCTCTGCCCACGACGAGTTTATTGTCCGGTGCGGTGGACGACGACGACCACAGATTTTAATACAAATAATATTGAGAAGCAGTGTGGGGTAATGGAAAGAGCCCGGGTTTGGGAGTCTTCTAGACTGTGAGCACGCTGTTGGGTAAGGACCGTCTCTATATGTTGCCAACTTGTACTTCCCAAGCGTTTAGTACAGTGCTCTGCACACAGTAAGCGCTCAATAAATACGATTGAATGAATGAATGTCAGAAAGTCATGGATTCTAATCCCGGCACCGCCACTTGTTGCTTTGTGACCTAGGGCATGTCTCTTCACTTCTCTGGGCCTCAGTTCCCTCATCAGTAAAAACGGGGATTGAGACTGCGAGCCCCATATGGAACAGGGACTGTGTCCAACTCGATTTGCTTGGACCCACCCCAGCGCTTAGTATAGTGCCTGGCACAGAGTAAGCGCTCAACAAATACCATCGTCATCATTATTATTAAATAAATCAGTTACAGCTAATTTATTTCAAAGCCTTATTATTATCACGGTTCAAGCGTTCGGACTCGCAGGAGAAACTCCAGCTGACGCCCCCAATCAATTTTCCCAACGAAGAAGCTTGGATGTTCAGAGATGATAATAATAATAGTATTTGTTCAGCTCTTCTTTTGTGCCAAGCACTGTTCTAAGCGATGGGGGAGATGCAAGGTTATCAGGTTGTCCCAGGTGGGGCTCACAGTCTTAATCCCCATTTTACGGATGAGGGAACTGAGGCACTGATAATAGCTAAACCTATCTCCCACCCACCTCCTCCCTGACCCCCGGGTCCGTCCCACCCTCTCCCCACCAAGGTCAACAGGCAGATTTGGCGCTCTACTAAATTGGACACGACACCTTCGACGAGGCATGGGGCGCCTTCTACATGAAGGGAGAACCGCTCTTTCTGAAAAGAAATAATAATTTTAACTCCAACTGACGCCTCTAATCAATTTTCCCAACAAAGAAGCTTGAATGCGCAGAGATGATGATAATAATAATAATGATGATGATGGTATTTGTTAAGCGCCTACTATGTGACAAGCACTGTTCTGAGCACTGAGGGAGATATAAAATGATCAGGTTGTCTCACGTGTGGCTCACAGTCTTAATCCCCATTTGACAGATGAGGTAACTGAGTCACAGAGAAGTTACAAAGTCAGCTGTGTGACCTTGGGCAAGTCACTTCACTACTCTGTGCCTCAGTTACCTCATCTGTAAAATGGGGATTAAGACTGTGAACCCCCCTGGGACAACCTGATCACCTTGTAACCTCCCCAGCGCTTAGAACAGTGTTTTGCACATAAGTAAGCGCTTAATAAATGCCATTATTATTATTATTAAAAGATTTGCCCAGAGTCACACATCTGACAAGTGGCAGAGCCGGGATTAGAACCCACGACCTCTGACTCCCAAATCCGGGCTCTTTCCACTATGCCACGCCCCAGAACCGCCTGCCTCCATTTCTCCCTCCAGCTCGTCTTCCCGCCTCCCTTCATTCAAATTAGAGGCGTCTAGTCATTCATTTAATCGTATTAATTTATTTATTTATTCATTCAATCGTATTTATTGAGCGTTTTCTGTGTGCAGAGCACCTTACTAAGCGCTTAGAAAGTACAATTCAGCAACAGATAGAGACAATCCCTACCCAACAACGGGCTCATAGTCTAGAAGCGGGGAGACAGACAACAAAACACAACACGTAGACAGGCATCAATAGCGCTTATTGTGTTCAGAGCCCTGTACTAAACACTGGTCCATCACTCTTCATCCCACCCTCTCCCCCTCCCCTCCAATTTCAGGAGGCTGAATCGCAAAATCTTTCAAGCCCATTTAAAGTTTGAAGCGCATCTTCAATCAATGCCGAGCTGGGAAGTCTCAGCCTGTATCTACTTACAGATGGAATAAACCCATCTCTTAAAGATAATGTAAGGTGGGGTGGGGGGGGGGATGGGGAGATCTAAGGTGGGGGCGGGGGGGAGATCGATACCATAAATCATATCGTGCAGCAGTGGAGTCAAAGCACCTAGGAGATTTGTCAAGAATTGATCAGCCTGAATGTTGTAAACGCAGATAAAAGAACTAAGGCGCGAGGAGAAGACCGTGGGCGACAAGTGGATTTGAGTTCATCTATCTCCCCTTTCAGGCATTCGTTAGGCCGTAGCTCTGCAGTTGCAATTAATTGGGTAATCATCATCATCATCATCATGATATTTGTTAAGGATGGTATTTGCCAGAGAAGCAGCGTGGCTCAGTGGAAAGAGCCCGGGTTTGGGCGTCAGAGCCGTGGGTTCTAATCCCGGCTCTGCCACTTGTCTGCTGGGTGACCTTGGGTAAATCACTTAACTTCTCTGTGCTTCAGTTACCTCATCTGGAAAATGGGGATTAAGACTGTGAACCCCGTGTGGGACAACTTGATTACATTGTAATCTACCCAGCGCTTAGAACAGCGCTTGGCACGTAGTAAGTGCTTAACAAATACCAAAATTATTATTATTATTATTAAGCGCTTACTATGTGCCCAGCATTATACTAAGCGCTGGGGTGGATCCCAGCAAATCGGGTTGGACACAGTCTCTGTCCCCCGTGGGGCTAACAGTCTCAATCCCCATTTGACAGATGAAGGAACTGAGACCCAGAGAAGTGAAGAGACTTACCCAAGGTCTCACAGCAAACAAGTGGTAAAGCAGGGATTAGAACCCAGGATCTTCGGACTTCCAGCCCAGGGCTCTATCCACAACGCTATGCTGCTTCAAACGCCCCCTTCACATCTATATATATATATATATACATATATATGTATGTATATGTATGTATATACACTCTCTCTCTCACACACACACACACACACACACATATAACATGTATTTTATGGATCTATCCCCCTCAGTTGCTGAATTCTCCATGTGACGGAAGGAGAGGAGGAGTCGGGGGTCTGGATGATGCCCCAATTCCCAGGATAAATGTCCACTCCAAATGGTGCCATAGAGACTGGCTTTTGCTCTCCAAGAGAGTGTGGTTGGGAATTTCTTTGGTTGGATTTCCCCGAAGGATGCAATTATTGTCTTTCTGTCTGCCTCTCTTTCTCCCCCCTCCAGAAACCAGGTTTTCTTTTTTTTTTCCCGGATATTTCCTCCGGGGGTGTCGCCTAGCCCAGCAATCCGAGCCGTACCCAGCCAAAGGCCACCGGCTACTTAACCATTGCCCCCAAATCCTCCTAGCCTCGAATCTCGGGAAAAAGGGATTCGTTCCTCCTGAAATTACCGGAGATTTGGGAGCATTCTGCTTGCTCCTTCCCAGGGTAACGGACTGTTCAAACCGGAGTTTGTAGTAACAAATCCCGGACATAACGGGCTTTCCTTCTTTCCATTGTTGCGGGGAGGAAGGGAGGGACTGGGATTTAATATTATTCTTTGTTTCTTTTTTAATTTCATTTTCTTCATTTCGTTTTTTCATTTCATTTTTTCATTTCATTTTCATATCTTTTTTATTTCATTCTTTCATTCTGTTTTTTCATTTCATTTTTTCATTACATTTTTACACTCCATTTTTGTATTTCGTTTTTCATTTCATTATTTCATTTCGTTTTTAATTTCATTGTTTCATTTCTTTTTTTCATTTCATTCTTTCATTACGTTTTTTTCATTTCATTTATTTCATTTCGTTTTTTCATTTCATTTTTTCAATTCATTCCATTTTTTCCCCATTTCGTTTTCATTGCCTTTTTATTGCGTTTTTCAAGATTCCGGGCTTGGGAGTCAGAGGACGTTTGTTCTAAAATCTCGGCTCCGCCACTAATCTGTTGTGTAACCTTGGGCAAGCCACTTCACTACTCTGTGCCTCAGTTCCCTCATCTGGAAAATGGGGATGAAGACTGTGAGCCCCACGTGGGACAACCTGATGACCGTGTTTCTACCCCAGCGTTTAGAACAGTGCTTGGCCCATAGTAACCACTTAACAAATACCATTATTATTGTTGTTATCATTTCTTTTACCCTCAAGTAAGTGTCAACGATACCCCCGGACATCCCCCCTCTCCACTTTTCCAAGCCGCTCTTGAGGACCGAACGGAATGGAACAGTGATTGGCACATAGTAAGCACTGAACAAATATCATTATTATGATTATTATTGTTGTTGTTATAATTATTATTATTATTATCTGTCGTTTACTAAACTGGATGGTGCTTCTGTCTAGGTATGAGATTTGGTTCCGCGATTGCAAATACGTGACGCTGGTCCCAAGAAATCAAGGCCAGAGAGTTTGGATGGCTCAGCGCAAACCTTCACCACTGCTGAAAAAAACAAAAACAATTCGAGCCCTTTACCATGTTAGTGGCAACGTATAGCTTCCTCTGCTTCACTGCTCGGGACTGATTAATAATAATAATAACAATAAGATAATTATTATGTTATAATGTAGCACACAATTATTATAATTATATTATAAAATTATCACATTATATTATTATATAATCATTATTATTATTATATTTGTTTAAAGCGCTTACTGTGTGCCAGACACTGCTCTAAGCGCTGAGGTGGCTACAGCGTGGCTCAGTGGAAAGAGCACGGGCTTTGGAGTCAGAGGTCGTGGGTTCAAATCTTGCCTCTGCCACTTGTCAGCTGTGTGACCTTGGGCAAGTCACTTAACTTTTCTGGGCCTCAGTTCACTCATCTGTAAAATGGGGATGAAGACTGTGAGCCCCATGTGGGACAACTTGATTACCTTGTATCTACCCCAGCGCTTAGAACAGTGCTTGGCACATAGTAAGCGCTTAACAAATGCCAACATTATTATTACCAACTAATCGGGTTGGATCCAGTCCCTGTCCCAGGTGGGGCTCGCATTCACGATCCCCATTTTACAGTTGAGGTAACCGAGAAGTGAAGTGACTTGTCCAAGGTCATACAGCAGACGGATGGCAGAGCAGGATTAGAACCCATGACCTTCTGGCTTCCAGGCCTGTGCTCTATCCACTACGCCCTGCTGCTTCTCCCTCCAACTCACTTATACTGTACTCTTCCAAGCGCTTAGTACAGTGCTCTGCACACAGTAAGCGCTCAACAGATTGATTGATTGATTGATTAAGCTTTCCTGGTATCGGACAGCGTCGAGAAGCTCCCGAAGCGCCCGGGCTTGGCAAATTGTGCCAGGCTGCCAACCGGGTAAATTGATGCCTTAGGTACCGCAAGTAATTACTGTCGATCGGCGCCAGTCACCTTCTCGGGGAGGGTAATGAGAAGCAGCGTGGCTTAGTGGAAAGAGCTTGGGAGTCAGAAGTCGTGGGTTCTAATCCCACCTCCGCCACTTGCCTGCTGTGTGACCTTGAATAAGCTACTTAACTTCTCTGTGCCTCAGTGACCTCATCTGTAAAGTGGGGATTAAGACTGTGAGCCCCACGTGGGACAACCTGATGACCTTGTATCTATCCAGCGCTTAGAACAGTGCTCTGTGCATAGTAAGCGCTTAACAAATGCCATCATTATTATTACGCCAGCGCTTAGAACTGTGCTTACTACTTAGTAAGCGCTTAACAAATACCATCATTGTTATTATTGTTATTGTTATTATTATTATTATTATTATTATTAATGGACTGTCCAGATCACAAAGGGAGCGGGGCAGGAAGAGAAAGTCCATGAAAGTTTTTTTTCGGGCCCAATCCCCTCCTTTATCTTGCCTTTCCTGCGAGAATCCGGGCTAAAGGGCAGGGCAGCGTGGGATGGGGGGGGGGGGGGGGGGAGAGGGAGAGAGAGAGTGTGTGTGTTGTTTACGGAGTGTGTATGCTTATATTTCAGAGAGAGAGAGACAGAGAGAGAGAGGGAGGGAGAGAAAGAGACAGAGAAAGAGACAGAGAGAGACAGAGAGAGACAGAGAGAGGGAGGGAGGGAGAGAGAGAGAGAGAGAGAGAGAGAGAGAGAGAGAGAGAGAGAGAGAGAGAGAGAGAGAGAGAGAGAGAGAGAGAGAGAGAGAGAGAGAGAGAAGTGTTGTTTAGGGAATGTGTAGGCTTATATTTTTATTTTTTAATGGTACTTGTTGATAATAATAACGATGGTGTTTGTTAAGCGCTTACTGCGTGCCAAACACTGTTCTAAGCTCTGGGATAGATACAAGGTAATCAGGTTGTCCCACGTGGGGCTTACGGTCTTCATCCCCATTTTCCAGATGAGGGAACTGAGGCCCAGAGAAGTGAAGTGACTTTCCCGAGGTCACCCAGCGGACGAGTGGCGTCGCGGGGATTGGGACCCAGGTGGTCCGACTCCCAAGCCGGTGCTCTGGGCCCTGGGCGCCGCTGGTCCCCCGCTTACGATGTGCCAAGCACTGAACTAAACTCTGGGGTAGATACAAGGTAATCAGGTTGGACACAGCCCAAATCCCACGTGGGGCTCAAAGTCTTAATCCTCATTCGACAGATAAGAGAACTGAGGCCCAGAGAAATGAAGTGACTCTTCCAAAGTCACACAGCAGATGAGTGGCGGAGTGGGATTAGAACCCAGGTCTTTCCGACTTCCAGGCCCGGGATCTGTCCACTAGACCATGCTGCTGATATTTTGTGCGTGTATTCATTTATTCCGTGGTATTTATTTATCGAGCAGAGCACTTTACTAAGCATCGAGGAGAGCACAAAGGTCGCATAATTTCATTTTATTTATTTCTCTTAATGTCCGTCTCCCCCTCTAGGCTGTAAACTCTTTGTGGGCAGAGAATGTGTCTGTTTATTGTTATACTGTACTTTCCCAAGTGCTTGGTTCAGTGCTCTGTACACAGTTATAATTATCAAATGTCATCGAGTCATTTCCGATCCATAGCGTCTCTATGGATATATTTTCTCCAGACCGTACGCAGTAAGCGCTCAATAAATACGACTGGATAAATGAATGAATGAATGAATAAGACCAACGGAAGGGAAGGAAGGACGAAGATACAACTGCGGTGCATTTTTTTTCTTTAAAAAAAAATCTGTTTTATTGGTAGGACCGGCAAGTCTTCGAAACAAAGCGCTGTCGGATCGCGTTTTAAAATAAAAAATAAAACCAATTCAGTCTGTTTGTTAGAGGCGGTAGTAGTGGACAGAGAGAGAGATGCGGTGTAGACTCGGCTGTGTAGACGACTCTTCTCCCTGCAGACTTTAACGGGATAGGAGGCGAAAGAAAGAATCCATCCTTCCTCCGTTCGCAAGTGGTCCTTGGTTACGGCTAAAGAGAAGCAGCAGGGCGGAGTGGCTATTGCCCGGACCTGGGAATCACTAGGTCATGGGTTCTAATCCCGGCTCTGCCACTTGCCTGCTGTGTGATCTTGGCAAGTCACTTCACTTCTCTGCGTCTCAGTTACCTCATCTGTAAAATGGGGTTTGAGACTGTGAGCCCCACATAATAATTACAATAATAGTCTTTGTTAAGCGCTTACTGTGAGCCAAGCACTGTTCTAAGCGCTGGGGTAATCAATCAATCAATCGTATTTATTGAGCGCTTACTGTGTGCAGAGCACTGTACTAAGCGCTTGGGAAGTACAAGTTGGCAACATATAGAGACAGTCCCTACCCAACAGTGGGCTCACAGTCTAGAAGATACAAGCGCTAACAGATACAAGGTCATCAGGTTGTCCCACGTGGGGCTCACAGTCTTAATCCCCATTTGACAGATGAGGTAACTGAGGTACAGAGAAGTGAAGTGACTCGCCCAAAGTCACGCAGCTGATGAGGGGCGGAGCTAGGATTAGAACCCACGACCTCTGACTCCCAAACGCGGCTCTTGCCACCAAGTCACGCTGCTTCTCCATGGGACAGGGACTGTGTCCACCCCGATTTGCTTGTGTCCACCCCAGCGTTTAGTACAGTGCAGGGCACATAGTAAGAGCTTCAGAAATACCATCATCGCTACTGTTGTCATTGGCAACGTACGAGGGGCAGAAAGCAAAAGTCACAGGAATGCGGGAGGAAGGGTGAGGGGGCTGGGGGTGTCGCCCCCTCCCCAAATTCTCAGCACTGTGGCTAGGTTAAACCCGAAAAAGGTTCGTGCGAGAGGACATTCGCTTTAGCAGGGGGCTTGCAAGTCTCCAGCCTTTGAAAACATCCTAGAAATGCCCGGAGCTGGGGAGGAGGTGGAGGTGGAGAGTCTGGGGAGGGTCTCGGATGAAACCATCCCGAGCCCCACGGGGAGCGACGTTTGGGACGCCCCAGGCTGCGCCGCCCTTTCTGGTTCCTTGTTTTAATAATAATGGTATTTGTTAATCACTTACTATATGCCATGCACTGTTCTAAGCATTGGTTTTGATGTCTATCTCCCCTGCCTCTAGACTGTAAACCCGGTATGGGCAGGGATTGTCTCTCTTTATTACTGAATTGTACTTTCCAAGTGCTTCGTACAGTGTTCCGCATACAGTAAACGCTCAATAAATACGATTGAATGAACGGATCCAGGGTTTCAGGTTCGCGTGCTGAAAATCTAATTGGCCCCTCATCCGGCAACCAGGGGATAAAGGGCTCGGGGAATGGGGAGGGAGGCCTGGAGAAATTGCAAAACAAGTCATTAGAAAAAATATGTATATATATCTAGTTGCAAGCATGCATAATACGCAATATAACGCCCGGAGGCAACTCGGCCTGCGCAACTGGAGAGGAAGAAGGGTTTCCCGGACCGAAGGGGGTTCTAAGTCCGGGGGCGTTGGGTGAAGGGACCCGGGCTCCCGCCCCCCAGTGCCCCCCTTAATAATAATAATAATAATAATGATATTTGTTAAGCGCTTATTATGTGCAAAACACTGTTCTAAGCGCTGGGGGGATACAAGGTGATCAGGTTGTCCTACGTGGGGCTCACAATCTTAATCCCCATTTTACAGATGGTGGTTCCTTCCTTCCTCCCCTTCCCCTCTCTTCCCTGTGAGTCGTATCCTTTGTCGGAGCAGAGGACTCCGGAATCCAAGTTTTTCCCGGGATCGGTTAGAGAAGCAGCGCGGCTCAGTGGAAAGAGCCCGGGCTTGGGAGCCAGAGGTCATGGGTTCTAATCCCGGCTCTGCCATTTGTCAACTATGTGACCTTGGACAAATCACTTAACTTCTCTGTGCCTCAGTTACCTCAGCTGTAAAATGAGGGTTAATAATAATAATAATAATAATAATAATAATAATAATAATAATAATAATAGCATTTATAAGAGCTTACTGTGTGCAAAGCACTGTTCTAAGCCCTGGGGAGGTTACAAGGTGATCAGGTTGTCCCACAGGGGGCTCACAGTCTTAATCCCTATTTTACAGATGAGGTAACTGAGGCACAGAGAAGTGAAGTTACTTGCCCAAAGTCACATAGCTGACAATTGGAGGAGCCGGGATTTGAACCCCTGACCTCTGACTCCATAAACCCGTGCTCTTTCCACTGAGCCACGCTGCTTCTGAGCCCCACATGGGACAACCTGATCACCTTGTATCCCCACAGAGCTTAGAACAGTGCTTCGCACATAATAAGTGCTTATTATTATCGGTTTCTGGGAATCGGATCTGAGTTCCAAATCGAGTGGTGGTACAGGGCTGCCCACTCAACCGTCGCCCCCAGCTTCTGGAAGTCCCGTCGCCAGGGTCCACCCCCTGTCCACCACGGGGGGACACTTGGAGGAGGGGATACGGGCTGGGGTGGGAGTAGGTGAGGACCTTGGACAAGTCACTTCACTTCCCTGTGCCACAGCTACCTCATCTGTAAAACGGGGATTGAGACTGTGAGCCCCACGTGGGACAGTCTGATTACCTTGTATCTACTCCAGAGCCTAGAACAGTGCTTGGCACTTAGTAAGCGCTTAACAAATACCATGATAATAATAAGAAAAAAGAAGGTGTCCATTCAGGAGCTGGCTGCCAAGGCCCGAGAACTCCCCTTCCTGGGTCGGGGGAGAATGCATTCAACAAATTAGGATTTTTGTTTGGGTTTTAGGCGGAGGAGGGAGATTAGGAAAGGAAGGGTTTGGAGAAAGCACGGGCTTGGGAGACAGAAGGTCTTGGGTTCTAATTCCGACCCCGCCACTTGCCTGCTGTGTGATCCTGGGCAAATCTCCTCTGGGCCTCAGTTCCCTCATCTGTAAAATGGGGATTAAACCTGGAGCCCCTTGCAGGACAAGGACTGTGTCCAACCCGATTCACTTGTATCCACCCCAGTGCTTAGTACAGTGCCTGGCAGATAGAACGCGCTTAACAAATACCATCATTACTATTATTATTCTCTGGGCCTCAGTTCCCTCATCTATAAAATGAGGATGAAGACTGTGAGCCCCACGTGGGACAACCTGATTACCTTGTCTCTACCCCGGCGTTTAGAACAGTGCTTGCCACATAGTAAGCGCTTAACGAATACTGTAATTATTTATGAGAGCTTCCCCTTCCCGTCTCCCTCTCCCTCCACGGACTCCGATCTCCGGAGCCCCAGCCTGTTTTATTGCACTTTAGAAAATTAAAAAAATAAAATTAAACCAAACCCCTCCATCCACGGGAGAGGAGGGACGCCCAGAAGCCCCCCGGGTGGGCGGAGGGGCGTTCAGCCCAGCCCCGGCAAGGGCGGTGGAACGGTCATTAGAGACGTGAGAGAGGCAGCGTGGCCTAGTGGATAGAGTGCGAGGCTGGGCGTCAGAAGGTCCTGGGTTCTAATCCCGGTGTCTGAGGTGTGACCCTTGGGCCGGTCACTTCACTTCCCCGTGCCTCAGTTCCCTCATCCGTCCAACGGCTGCAATCCCCGAGTGGGGCGGGGATTGGGTCCAACCCAACCATGTTGGGTCTACCCCAGCGCTTAGACCAGGGCCTGGAACGTGGTAAGCGCTCAACCGACCGCATCGTTATGGTGATTATTGGGAACTTTCCAAGGGGGGGAAAGTTCAGACGAGGCCTGGCATCTGCGACCGGAGGAAAGGGACGGGCGAGGGGAAAGTGGTCAGCGGATAGGAGAGGGCTCTCACTGGCACCAGAGGAGTCGAAGCGTGGGGCAAGGGGAAGCCCAAGGCCGCGGCCGCTGAATTTTCGTGGTACAGAATGGGCACTCGGACCAGCCTCTGGGCCGAGTGGGAGAGGTTGGCGGCCTCCAGCTCGGCGGCCAACTGCCTCTTCCACTTGTTACGACGGTTCTGGAACCAGATCTTCACCTGGGTCTCGGTGAGCTGCAGGGAGGCGGCCAGGCCGGCGCGCTCCGAGCTACTTAGGTAGCGCTTGGCGTCGAAGGTGGACTCCAGCCGGAACACCTGGCTGCGGGAGAACACCGTCCTGGTCTTCTTCTTGCGGGTTGAGGCCCGTTGGGTCTCCGAGGCCGGGCCTCCCGGGCCCGGGCCAGCCTCCCCCGGCCGCTGGACGGGACCGCTGTCCTGCCGGTCCTCTTCCTCGGGGAGGTCGGGAGATGCTCGCTCGCTGGACGCTGGGGAGAGAGGACAAGCGTTGCTTTGGGTTCAATAATAATAATAATAGTAATAATAATAATAATGTTGGTATTTGTTAAGCGCTTACTATGTGCCAAGCACTGTTCTAAGCGCCTGGGGAGATACAAGATATGAGATTCACCCATTCATTCATTCAATCGTATTTATTGAGCGCTTACTGTGTGCAGAGCACTGTACTAAGCGCTTGGGAAGTACAAGTTGGCAACATATAGAGACGGTCCCTACCCAACAACGGGCTCACAGTCTAGGCGGGGGAGATATGAGAAGCAGCGTGGCTCAGTGGAAAGAGCCCGGGTTTGGGAGTCAGAGGTCATGGGTTCTAATCCCGGCTCCGCCACATATCTGCTGGGTGACCCTGGGCAAGTCACTTCACTTCTCTGAGCCTCAGTTACTTCATCTGTAAAATGGGGACTAAGACTGTGAGCACCACGTGGGACAACCTGATCACCTTATATCCCCCCCAGCGCTTAGAACAGTGTTTTGTGCCTTGTAAGCGCTTAACAAATGCTATTATTATTATTATTATTATTATTATTATTATTGTTATTGTTATTATTTCAAGGTAATCAGGTTGTCCCACGTAGGACTCACACTCTTCATCCCCATTTTATTCATTTATTCATTCATTCAATCGTATTTATTATTATTAATAATAATAATGTTAGTATTTGTTAAGCGCTTGCTATGTGCCAAGCACTGTTCTAAGCGCTGGGGACGTACAAGTTGGCAACATATAAAAACAGTCCCTACCCAACAACAGGCTAGATGAGTAACTGAGGCACAGAGAAGTGAAGTGACTTGCCCAAGGTCACACAACAGACAAGTGGCAGAGCCAGGATTAGAACCCATGACCTGTGACTCCCAAGCCCGTGCTCTTTCCACTTAAGCCACGCTGCATACTACTACTAGTAATAATGATAATAACGATAATGAGCTCAACTCCTCCTCATCTCCTCCAGGAGGCCTTCCCAGACTGAGCCCCCCTTTTTCCTCTCGTCCTCCTCCTCCCCTCATTCATTCATTCAATCGTATTTATCGAGCGCTTACTGTGTGCAGAGCACTGTATTAAGTGCTTGGGAGAGGACAAATCGGCAATATATACAGACGGTCCCTACCCAACAACGGACTCACAGTCGCCCTCCACTCCTTCCTCTGCCCTACCCGTTTCCCCTCTCCACAGCAATTTTATATATTTCTAAATATTTATTACTCTATTTATTTTATTTGTACATATTTATTACTCTATTCATTTTATTAATGATGTGTATTTAGCTATAATTCTATTTATTCTAATGGTATTGACACCTGTCTTCTTGGGTTTTTTTGTTTTCTGTCTCCCCTTTCTAGACTGTAAGCCCGTTGTTGGGTAGGGACCGTCTCTATATGTTGCCGACTTGTACTTCCCAAGCGCTTAGTACAGTGCTCTGCACACAGTAAGCGCTCAATAAATACGATTGAATGAATGAATAAATGGTATTTGTTACGTGCTTACTATGTGCCAAGCACTGTTCTAAGCGCAGATTGTCCCACGTGGGGCTCACAGCTTTAATCCCCATTCTACAGATGAGGGAACTGAGGCACAGAGAAGTGAAGTGACTTGCCCAAAGTCACACAGCAGACAAGTGGAGGAGCCGGGATTAGAACCCACGACCTCTTTCCACTGAGCCATGCTGCTTCCCAGTTCTAGGCTGTGAGGCCCTTGTTAGCTAGGGATGGTTTCTGTTGCCGAATTGTACTTTCCGAGCGTTCAGTACAGTGTTCTGCACACAGCAAGCGCTCAGTAAATACGATTGAATGAATGAATGAATGAATGAATGAATGAATGAGCCGGTTGGGCCACAAGGACCCTGGCGCCGGAATCGAACAAGCCCAGAGCTAAAGCCCGCACGCCCTGCTGCCCAACCCGGACCCATGAGGATAAGAAATGCAGAGCCGGACCACCTCTCCTCCCCGCTCACTTCCACCCCGCCAGACACACACTCACACACACACTTTCCCTCCCTCTCTCCCCCCCGTCGCACACACACTCACACACACACTTTCTCTCCCTCTCTCCCCCCCGTCGCAAACACACTCACACACTCTTCCTCCCTCTCTCCCCCCACTCTGTCATACACACTCACACACTCTCCCTCCCTCTTTCTCCCTCCTCTCCCTCTGTCACACACAGACTCACACACACCGTCTCCCTCCCTCCCTCTCTCTCCCCCCACACACACTCACACACACTCACAGTCTCCCTCCCTTTCTCCCACTCCGTCACACACACGCTCACACACACACTCTCCCTCCCTCTCTCTCCCCCTCTTTCTCTCTCTCTGTCACACATACACTCACACAAACTCACACACTCTCCCCCCTCCCCATCACACGCACACACACACTCACACACAACAATAACAACAACAATTTTGGTATTTGTTAAGCGCTTTGGTATTTGTTAAGCCCCACGTGGGATAACTTGTTTATATCTGTTGCCGAATAGTGCTGTCCAAGACCTTAGAATAATAATGATGGCATTTATTAAGCGCTTACTATGTGAAAAGCACTATTCTAAGCGCTGGGGAGGATACAAGGTGATAAGGTTGTCCCATGTGGGGCTCACAATCTTAATCCCCATTTTACAGATGAGGCAACTGAGGCCCAGAGAAGTGAAGTGACTTGCCCAAAGTCACAGAGCTGACAAACGGCGGAGCCGGGATTTGAACCCATGACCTCTGACTCCAAAGCCCAGGCTCTTCCCACTGAGACACGCTGCTTCCCACTCTCCCTCCCTCTCTCTCTGTCACACAAACGTTAACACACACTCACACTCTCCCTCCCTCTCTCTTTCTCTCTCACACACACATTCACACACACTCTCTCACACACACATTCACACACTCTCTCGCACAGCGCTTGTGTATATCTGTATTCATTCATTCATTCAATCGTATTTATTGAGCGCTTACTGTGTGCAGAGCACTGTACTAAGCGCTTGGGAAGTACAAGTTGGCAACATATAGAGACGGTCCCTACCCAACAACGGGCCCACAGTCTAGAAGGGGGAGACAGACAACAAAACAAAATATATTAACAAACTAAAATAAATAGAAGAGTAAATATGTACAAGTAAAATCGAGTAATAAATCTGTACAAACATATATAGAGGTGCTGTGGGGAGGAGAAGGAGGTAAGACAGTAAGGAGGTAAGGAGGTAAGGCGGGGGGATGGGGAGGGTGTACATATTTAGTACTCTAGTACTTAGTATTTAGCACTCTATTTTATTAATGAGGTGCATATATTTATAAATCTGTTCATCTATTTTGATGGTATTGATGCCTGTCTACTTGTTTTGTTTTGTTGTCTGTCTCCCCCTTCTAGACCCATCGCATAGCGTTCCGGAGAAGGAGAATATTCATTCTAGACTGTGAGACTGTTGGGTACGGACCGTCTCTATCTGTTGCCGAATTATACTTTCCAAGCGCTTAGTACAGTGCTCTGCACACAGTAAGCGCTCAATAAATACGATTGAATGAATCTCTCCTCTCTCCCTCTCTCTCTCACACACACATACACTCTCCTTCCCTCTCCCTCTTTTTCTTTTACACACACATTCACACTCACATTCACTCTCACACACATTTACACACACACACTCAAACTCTCTCTCTCTCCCTCTCTCTCTCTCTCTCTCTCTCTCTCTCTCACACACACACACATTTCTAGACTGTGAGCCCGATGTTGTGTAGGGATTGCCTTTGTTGCCGAATTATACTTTTCAAGCGCTTAGTACAGGGTTCTGCACACAATAAATACGATTGAATGAATAAATTCACACTCTCTCTCTCACACACACACACACACACACTTTCCCTCCCCCCCCCCCACACATTCACAAACCCTTACACACACTCTTACAAACACTCACACCGTCTCTCTCTCTCCCCTCTCTCTCCAGGATCAGGGCCCGGTTAACTCTTCCATTGATTTGCACAGGTAATTAGCACTTAATTACTACTTAGAGAGCGAGCTGCTTACGGCCCCGAATAAATCAGCACATTCGGGTTCAAGATAAAAAAAAAAAAAGGAAACACAAAGTCCGAGATCACCTCTCGAGTCGAGAGGCGGGGAGAGGGACATGTTATAGGAAATGGGGCGTTGGCTAAATCCTTCAGGGATTCCGCCCGGCTTGAATTCTGGCCTGCGATTTCTGGCCTTGATTTCTAGACTGTGAGCCCGTTGTTGGGTAGGGATTGTCTCTATTTGTTGCCGAATTGTACTTTCCAAGCGCCTAGTACAGTACTCTGCACACAGTAAGCGCTCAATAAATAAGTAGGATTGAATGAGTGAATGGCCTTCTTTCATTCCGCGTAGAAAGTTTATTGACAAACACGATGTTTCCGTCTCCAGGGTATTAGGGAAACATGGTTAGAAGTGAATTCGATCTAGGTTAAATTCGTTCAGGGCTGAAGGAATAAACGATCCCCGATAACCATATTGAAAAAACAACAAAGAACCACTAAATGGGCGGCTCTCAAAACACAAAGAAAAAAATAGGGTAATGGGGGATTAAATATGTTTGGGAGCAGAAGGAAGGTGAAGGACTTTTGAAAATATGTGGCGAGCGAGTAATTATCTAATTTTTAAATGTCATAATTGTGAATTTAGGTTTTACACTTTCTATGTGAGTGTCTACTCACCTAGAATCACAGAATCAAGGTTCTGTAATAATAATGATGATCGATGCCTGTCTACTTGTTTTGTTCTGTTTTGTTGTCTGTCTCCCCCTGTGAGCCCGTTGTTGGGTAGGGATGGTCTCTATCTGTTGCCGAATTGTACTTTCCAAGCGCTTAGTTCAGTGATCTGCACACAGTAAGCGCTCAATAAATACGATTGAACAATGAGTGAAAAATAAGCTGGAGACTCGCTTTTCCCGTGTGCATTGAACGGGTCTAACGGGTAAAAAAGGCCTTTTTTTGTTTTCCTAAAGAGGGGAGAGTGGAATTGGAATCCAAGGCTTTAGCTCATTCCCGCCATGGAGATACAGTTAACGATTGAAAAACTGGGGTGCTCGGCGAATACACAACAGACACATACTCACACACGTACAATAGCTGAATAGACATCTTCACCAGACGCGGACATTTGAACGCACACTCGGATGGAAAATGAAATGCTCATTCCTCGGCTCTCCCGAATCTTGAAGAATTCGAAACGTCTTTGATATTTATTGGAGGTGCTCAGGCTCAGGGTTAGCGCCCTGGGCATTTCCCATTTTTTAGCACAGTGTGGCACTCCCTGAATTCGCCCCTTTCGAACAGTTACTTCGAAATGCGGTAGCGGAAAGATTGATCATTGAGTGTGGGCCTTTAGGGGTTTTTTTTGCTGCTTTGGGGGGTGGGGAGGACAGAGAGGGAGGTCAAAACCAGTGCCCAAGAGCCTTCTGACTCCCACCCTTCGTTTTGCAGAAAAGGGCTGACTCGACCCGGGGAGCCGCACACGGAGCAGATATTCATTCAATCGTATTTATTGAACGCTTACTGGGTGAAGAGCACTGTACTAAGCGCTTGAAAAGTACAATTCAGCAACAAATAGAGATAACCTCGGAAAGTACAATTCGCAACAGAGACAATACCTACTCAACAATTTATGCATACATGTATACATCTATAATTCTACATATTTATATTGATGCCTGTTTACCTGTTTTGATGTGTATATATCTATAATTCTATTTCATATATATATATAATGCTTGTTTACTTGTTTTGATGTGTATATCTATAATTCTTTTATTTTTATATTGGTGCCTGTTTACTTGTTTTGATGTCTATATATCTATAATTCTGTTTATTTATATTGATTCCTGTTTACTTGTTTTGATGTCTGTCTCCCCACCAACAGATGTGAGCCCGGTGTGGGCAGGGATTGTCTGTCTTTATTGCTGAATTGTACTTTCCCAAGCGCTTAATACAGTGCTCTGCACCCACTAAGCGCTCAATAAATACGATTGATTGAACGAATGAACGAATGAATTTTTTTCTTCTCCCAAGGAGAAGGCACAGGTTTCTGATTGTGGCCCCCAAAACGAGACGGTCTGGGTTGGGGTTTTTGTACAGGGACCGGCCAAAGAGATGGTTCAGGTTAGATTTCCTTTTCGAAAAGTGTTATTTTTGGGGGGTGGGTGGTGGTGAGATAGAGACAAGCAGTAGCCATGGCGGTAGCGTCACTACAAACACCTACTGTGTGCAGAGCGCTTATGTACTTCAACACTGGGAGAAGCAGTACACGGATGAGATTTTTAGAACAGTGCTTGGCACATAGTAAGCGCTTAACGAATACAATAATTATTATTTAGACACAGTCCCCGGTCCTCAAAGGGCTCAAAATCTAAGGGTGTGGGATGGGCGACAGACACAGAAGGTTGGATGAAAACAGAAATATAAAGGGCAAGAACGAAGATAAACACGGCAAGGGTATTGTGCCATTTTGTGGAGAGATGGAAAGAGAGAGAGAGAAGCATAGTTTCTGCCATAATTCAGACGATAAAAGCTTCCCCTGGTTTGACCTCCTCTCTTGTAGAAGCCCTGTCACCGCTCAGGGTCTCGCACATCAAAACAGGGGCTGGCGGAGGGAGTGCACCTGTCTGCTGTGTGACCTTGGGCAAGCCGCTTCACTTCTCTGTTCCTCATCTGTCAAATGGGGGTGAAGACTGTGAGCCCCACGTGGGATAACTTGTTTATATCTGTTGCCGAATTGTACTTTCCAAGCGCTTAGAATAATAATGATGGCATTTATTAAGCGCTTACTATATGCAAAGCACTGTTCTAAGCGCTGGGGAGGTTGCAAGGAGATCAGGTTGTCCCACGGGGGGCTCACAGTCTTAATCCCCATTTTACAGATGAGGGAGCTGAGGCCCAGAGAAGTTAAGAGACTTGCCCAAAGTCACACAGCTGACAATGGGCAGAGCCGGGATTCGAACCCATGTCCCCTGACTCCATAGCCCGTGCTCTTTCCACTGAGCCACGCTGCTTCTCTGGAACAGTGCTCTGCACACAGGAAGCGTTTAATAAATACTATTGAATGAATCTAACCCAGCGCTTAGAACAGTGGCAGGGATTGCCTCTCTTTATTGCTGTATTGTACTTTCCAAGCCCTTAGTACAGTGCTCTGCACACAGTAAGCGCTCAATAAATACGACTGAAAGAATGAACTGTGCTAGGCGAACAGTAAGCGCTTAACAAATACTATTATTATTATTATTATTACTAATTATTATTATTATTACAGGGGCCTGGATGAACTAGAATTCGAAGAATCCCGGATTCTAACCCAGCCCAACTGCTGGACAGATGAGGGTGACCTCGGGAAAGCCTCTTAACCTCTCTGGGCCTCAGTGTCCTTCTTTATCCCCACTGTTAGGTAGGGACTGTATATGTTGCCAACTTTTACTTCCCAAGCGCTTAGTACAGTGCTCTGCACACAGTAAGCGCTCAATAAATACGACTGACTGATTGATTGATTATCCGATGGGGATCAGATACCTGTTCTCCCTCCCTCTTGGGCAATAAGCCCCGCTTGGGCCGGGACAGTCCTGTATGGTCCTAGCGTTTAGCACAGCGCTAGGCACCTAGAAAGCCGATGTGCCAACCTTTCAGGATCCTCTTGCTGTCTCGCACTCTCCCCGGCGCTTAGTACAGTGCTCTGCACAAGGTAAGCGCTCAATAAATACCACCAACGGCCTGAATCCCGTGAACGCCCCCCGACCTCGGGCGCCGGGCTATCACGATAGCTGCGAACTCTGGCTTGTCTCGGTCTTTGATTCATTCATTCAATCATGTTTATTGAGCGTTTACCGTGCGCAGAGCACTGTACTAAGCGTTTGGGAGAGGACAATGCAACAATAAACACATCTCCTGCCCACAACGAATTTAGTCTAGAGAGAGAGGACATTTTCGGACCAAACGACTGTGACGGGGGTCCAGGGCTGGGGGACCTGCGTAGACCCCCCCCCCCCCCCCCAATTCGAATCGGGATCATCGCGCTGGGCTCCTCCATTCATTCGAATTTATTGAGCTCTTAGTGTGTGCGGAGCACTGTACTAAGTGCTTGGGAAAGTACAATACAGCAATAGAGACACTCTGACCACAACGAGCTCACAGTCTAGAAGCAGTGTGGCTTAGTGGAAAGAGCCCGGGCTTGGGAGTCAAAGGACGTGGGTTCTAATTCCGCCTCCGCCACTTTTCAGCTGTGTGAATTAGGCAAGCCACTTCACTTCTCTGTGCCTCAGTTACCTCATTTGTAAAATGGGGGTAAAGACTGTAAGCCCACGGTGGGACAACTTGATGACCTTGTAACCTCCCCAGCGCTTACAACAGTGCTTTGCACATAGTAAGTGCTTAATAAATGTTATTTAAAAAAAGACGTGGGTTCTAATTCCGCCTCTGCCACTGCCAACTGAGTGACTTTGGGCAAGCCACTTCTCCATGCCTCAGTTTCCTCATCTGTCAAATGGGGATGAAGACTGTGAGCCCCACGTGGGACAACTCGATGACCTCGTATCTCCCCCGACGCTTAGAACGGTGCTTGCCCCATAGTAAGCACTTAACAAATACCACCATTATTAGTTGTGGGCAGGGATTGTCTCTATTGCTGCATTGTACTTTCCAAGCGCTTAGTAATAATAACGATAGCGTGGCTCCGTGGAAAGAACCCGGGCTTTGGAGTCACAGGTCATGTGTTCAAATCCCGGCTCCGCCAATTCATTCATTCAATTGAGCACTTACTGTGTGTAGAGCACTGTACTAAACGCTTGGGATGTACAAATCGTCAATTGTCAGCTGTGTGACTTTGGGCAAGTCACTTAACATCTCTGTGCCTCAGTTACCTCATCTGGAAAATAGGGATGAAGATTGTGAGCCCCTCGTGGGACAACCCGATCACCTTGTAACCTCCCCAGCGCTTAGAATAGTGCTTTGCACATAGTAAGCTCCATTATTATTATTAATAACAATAACAATAACAATCATAATGGTATTTGTTAAGAGCTTACTATGCGCCAAGCACTGCTCTGCACACAGTAAGCGCTCAATAAATGCGATTGAATGAATGAATGATTACTATAATTATTATTATTAGAGAAGCAGCGTGGCTCAGTGGAAAGAGCACGGGCTTGGGAGTCAGAGGTCATGGATTCAAATCCCGGTTCCACCACTTGTCAGATGGGTGACTTTGGACAAGTCACTTAACTACTCTGTGCCTCGGTTACCTCATCTGTAAAGTGGGGATTAAGGCTATGAGCCCCACGTGGGACAACCTAATCACCTTGTTACCTCCCCAGCGTTTAGAACAGTGCTTTGCACATACTAAGCGCTTAAGAAATGAGCCCCCTCCTCCCAGACTGAGCTCCCTCCTTCCTCTCCCCCTCCACCCCCTCTCCATCCCCCCCGCCTTACCTCCTTCCCCTCCCCACAGCACCTGTATATATGTATATATGTTTGTACGTATTTATTACTCTATTTTATTTGTAGATATTTATTCTATTTATTTTATTTTGTTAATATGTTTTCTTTTGTTCTCTGTCTCCCCCTTCTAGACTGTGAGCCCACTGTTGGGTAGGGACCGTCTCTATATCTTGCCAACTTGTACTTCGCAAGCGCTTAGTACAGTGCTCTGCACACAGTAAGCGCTCAATAACTACGACTGAATGAATGAATGAAGAAATGTCATTATTATTATTATTATGATTATTATGGGGGTGGTTGGGCGGGGGAGCTGGACAGTGGTGGAAATGGGGGCAGAGGAGTCCTGCCCACCGCCCCAGGAGACTTACCGTCCGGGCTTTTGCATGGAGTGTAGACGGGGGGTCTCTTTTGGAGCCACTGTGCCGGTGGGGGGTATCCGCAGGGCGATTCTCCGCAGCAGCCGTCCGGGCAGAGCCCCCCGCCTTCCGGGCCGTCCGGCGGCGGGTCCTGGGGGTCCCGGGGAGGGGGAGTCTCCTCCCTTCGGCCCCTTCGGCCCCTTGTTGGCCTCCTCCTCTCCTCGCCCCCCCGCAGCAGGTTCTCGATGGAGAAGGAGGAGAGGCGACGGGGAGGGGGCCTCCCGGGGCCGGTCCCTTCGCCCGGCATGGCCCCCAGCCCCAAGGGGTCCTCTTCCCGGCCAGGCCGGGGGGCTCCCCGGAGGAGGAGGGGAGGCGCGGGGTCCTTGGAGGCCAGCTGCTGGACGCCGGGGCCTCTCCCCGGGCCTGCGGTCATGGCCGGAGGCCGGGCCGGACTCCTGGCCTCTGTCCGGCCTGCCGGGGGCCGTGGGGGAGGGGGCTTGGGGCTGGGGGATGAGGAGGGGGCTGGGCTGGGCCGGACCCCTCCCTCCCTCCCTCCCTCCCACCCTCCGTCCGTCCGTCCGTCCCTGGCCGTCCGGGCCCGGGCCTCGCCAGCCTCCTACTGGGGGGAGTGCAGGCCGGGCTGTGTGTCCGGGCGGAGCGGACTGAGCGCCCCCATTGCCCCCGGGGCCGGGGGAGGGAGCAGGGCAGGGCAGGGGAGGGGGAGGGGAAGGGGGAGAACCGGGCCCTCATTGGATGCGGGAAACCCAAGGGGGGGGGGGGGCGCGGATGACCAATCCCGTCCCCCTCTAACACATCAGCCCCCACGGTTCCTGGTGCTCCCCCTCCCTCTCCTCCTCCTCCCCTTGCTGCTCTCCCCCTCCTCCTTTCCTCTTCCTCCTCCTTTTTTCTCCACCTCCTCCTCTTTTCCTCCTCCTCTTTTCTTCTTCCTCTTCCTTTCCTCTTCCTCCTTTCCTCCTCTTCCTCCTCTTCCTCCTCCTTTCCTCTCCCTCTTCTTCCTCTTTTCTTCTTCCTCCTCCTCCTTCCCCTCCTTCTCCTCCTTTCTTTCTCCACAGCCTCCTTCCCCTCCTACTCCTTTCTTCCTCCTCCTTCTTCTCCTCCTTTTCTTCTTTTCTCCCTCCTTCTCCTTCTCCTCCTCCTCCTCCTCCTCCTCCTCCTTGCTCTCCTTCTGTTCCTTTCTTCCTCCTCCTCCTCCTTCTCCTCCTCCTCTTTTCTTCCTCCTCCCCCTCCTTCCCCTCTTTTATTCCTCCTCCTCCTTTTCCTCCTCCTCCTCCTCATCCCCCTTCCCCACCTCCTCTTTATCTTCCTCCTCTTTTCTTCCTCCTTCTCTTTTTTCTTTTCCCTCCTCTTCCTTTCCTCCTCCTCCTCTTTTCTTCTTCTTCCTCCTCCTCCTTCTCCTCCTTTCCTCCTCCTTTATGTGAGCCCACTCTTCTAGACTGTGAGCCCACTGTTGGGTAGGAACCGTCTCTATATGTTGCCAACTTGTACTTCCCAAGCGCTTAGTACAGTGCTCTGCACACAGTAAGCGCTCAATAAATACGATTGATTGATTGATATCCTCCTCTTTCCTTCTTCCTCCTCCTCCTTTCCTCCTCTTCTTCCTCCTCCTCCTCCTCTTCTTCCTCCTCCTCCTCCTTCTCTTCCTCCTCCTCCTCCTCGCCCTTTCCACGCCTCGGCAGGCGGCTTCCCCGGCCTCTTCCAAACGGGAACCGAGAAGTGTCCCTGTTCGCGCTAAATGCAGGGTTGATCCCGGAAGGGAGTGGGCTTGGGATGGGCGGCGGGCGAGGGAAGCCTAGTCTCCTCTACAACATAGCTCCCTTCTGACGATCCCCCGGTCCCTGGTCCCCCGCCCCCCTAAAAAATCCTACCTCCTCCACACTTGTTTCATTCATTCACTCAATCGTATTTATTGAGCACTTACTGTGGGCACAGCATTGTACTAAGCGCTTGGGAAAATACGCTACAGCAACAAAGAGAGATCATTCAATCGTATTTATTGAGCGCTTACTGTGTGCAGAACACTGTAATAATAATAATAATAATGATGGCATTTATTTAGCACTTACTATGTGCAAAGCACTGTTCTAAGCGCTGGGGAGGTTACAAGGTGATAAGGTTGTCCCACGGGGGGTTCACAGTCTTAACCCTAACCCCCATTTTGCAGATGAGGTAAGTGAGGCACAGAGAAGTTAAGTGACTTTCCCAAAGTCACACAGCTGACATTTGGCAGAGCCGGGATTTGAACCCATGACTTCTGACTCCAAAGCCCGTGCTCTTTCCACTGAGTCACGCTGTTTCTCTTGTACTAAGCCCACACCGGTCTTACAGTCTGGGGTGTGTGTGTGTGTGTGGAGAGACAGGCATTAAACAATCACACTCTTGATCCCCATTTGACAGATGAGGTAACTGAGGCGCAGATAATTTAAGCGGCTTGCCCAAGGCCACACTGTAGACAACTGGCGGAACCAGGATTAGAACCCACGTCCTCCGACTCCCAAGCCCGGGCTCTCTCCTCTAAGTCACGCTGCTTCTCCGACTGATGCCTATTTACTTGTATTGTCGTCTGTCTCCCCCGCCGTAGACTGTGAGCCCACTGGGGGCAGGGATTGTCTCTCTTTCTTACTGAATTGCACTTTCTCAAGCGCTTAGTGCCGTGCACTGCACACAGTAATCGCTCAATAAATACGATTGAATGAATGAATGAATCTCTTGCGACCGCGCTATAGCCGGGGTCCAAACGGAGCGCACTGTGCAGCTCTTGAACACAGTTCCCGACAAAGGAGGCTCTCCGGGCCCCGGGAGGAAGTGGGAGCGGTCGCCTCCCCGTGCAACCTTTATTATTATTATTATCTTATTATTATTAATAATAATGATGGCATTTATTAAGCGCTTACTATGTGCAAAGCACTGTTCTAAGCACTGGGGAGGTTACAAGGTGATCAGGTTGTCCCACGGGGGGCTCACAGTCTTAATCCCCATTTTACAGATGAGGGAACTGTGGCCTAGAGAAGTTAAGTGACTTGCCCAAAGTCACACAGCTGACAACTGGTGGAGCAGGGATTATTATTATTATTATTATTATTATTATTATTATTATTATTATTATTATTATATTATCACCACCTTTCCCCGCTTTCCAGGGCTCCAGCCAGTTGCCGCCACGGGGCAGAGAGGCGAGCATTGGTAGAACGCGGCTGGCCAGGGGAAAGTTTTTCCTGCCCACCCAGGAGCAGATGGGGGAGATGGGCAGTGGGTGAGGAAGGAGGGGAGAGGTTGACCTTAATAATAATAATAATAATAGTAATAATAATGTATTCGTTAAGCGCTTACTACGTGCCAAGCACTGTTCTAAGCTCTGGAGTAGATTCAAGGTCATCAGGTTGTGGGGGCTCACAATCCCCCTTTTACAGATGAGATAACTGAGGCACAGAGAAGGTAAGTGGCTTGCCCAAGGTCACCCAGCAGGCAAGTGGCGGAGTCGGGATTAGAACCCACGTCTTCTGACTCCCAAGCCACGTGCTCTTTCCACTAAGCCACGCTGCTTACTTCCCTTTCTCTTTTCCCCTTCCCTTTATGCGCCCCCCCCCCCCACTCTTCTCTCCCTTCCCCGACTCTGAATTAGAGACCCAAGTCTCCGCACCCCTAAATCCGCCTCTAATCGAATGTTTGGGAGGAACTAGAAACCCTCGGGGCGCATAAATCACTCCCCAGTGGCAGTTTCCATCCATACCTCCCAAACTGACGATCGCGGAGGAATAGGAGAAAGACCGGAGAGACACCAAGAGACAAGTACAGAGAGAAAAGAGGCAGGCAGGCAGAGACAAAGGGAGCTAGGGAGAGACGGAGATAGAAATACAGAAGGACGGAGAGGAAGAGACAGGGAGCCAAAGGACCAAAGATGCACGGAGACGAAAGGGGGGGGGAGAGAGAGAGAGAGAGAGAGAGAGAGAGAGAGAGAGAGAGAGAGAGAGAGAGAGAGAGAGAGAGAGAGAGAGAGAGAGAGAGAGAGAGAGAGAGAGAGAGAGAGAGAGAGAGAGAGAGAGAGAAATAGGAGGGAGAGGGAAAGAGAAAGAGGGCGGGGGAGAGAGAGGAGGGAGGGGGAGAGAGAGGAGGGAGGGGGAGAGAGAGGGGAGAGAAAGAGGAGGGAAGGAGAGAGAGAAAGAACGAGAGAAGCAGAGGGAGAAAGAGAAGGAAAGAGGGAGAACGAGAGGAGGGAGGGGGAGAGAAAGAGGGAAGGAAAGAGAGAAAGAGCGAGAGAAGCAGAGGGAGAAAGAGAAGGAAGGAGGGAGAACGAGAGGAGGGAGGGAGAGAGAAAGAGAGGGGAGGGAGAAAGAGAAGGTGGGAGGGAGAGAAACAGGGAGGGAGAGAGAAAGAGAGGAGAGAGAGGGGAAAGAAAGAGGAAGGAAGGAGAGAGAAGCAGAGAGGGAGAGAGAGAGAAGAAAGGAGGGAGAAGGAGAGGAGGGAGGGAGAGAGAGGGGAGAGAGAGAAAGAGAAGGAGGGAGGGGGAGAGACAGACAGAGAGACAGAGAGAGAGAGAGAGAGAGAGAGAGAGAGAGAGAGAGAGAGAGAGAGAGAGAGAGAGAGAGCACGTAGTGGGAAAATTGATGGTCCCGGTCAGCCTTGGGCACTTCCATCTGGAAAAGGCAAGAAAAAAGGAAGAGGAGGACGGGGCCCGGGGAACTGGGTGACGCCCGGCGTCTCTACTCGCCCTCATCTCCGAGCCCTGGCATAGCCGAACCCCCTCGACCCGACCTCCTTTTCCTGTCCTTAACGAGGAAACAGCTTCCCATGGACAGCAGACTCGGAGCCCAGCTCAGCCAGAGACACATATAATAATAATAATAATAATAATAATAATAATAATAATAATAATAATAATAATACTGATGGCATTTGTTAAGCACTTACTCTGTGCCAGGCACTGGACTATATATAAGATTACGTATATATCTGTCACTTTATTTAAATTGATGTCTGTTTACTTAAATGGCATCATTATTATTGTATTGATGTCTTTCCTTCTAGACTATGTGCAATGTACTGGACTAAGCACAAGATTATGTATAGATCTGTAATTTTATTTATTTATGTTGATGTCTGTTTACTTGCATTGATGTCTGTCTCCCTCTCCCCACCCCACGCCCTAGACTGTGAGCGCGTTTGTGAGCAGGGATTGTCTCTCTTTATTGCTGTGTTGTACTTTCCCAAGCATTAGTACAGTGCTCTGCACACAGTAAGCGCTCAATAAATAACGATTGAATTGAATTGAATTGAAGATCTCCTCCTCTCCACACCCCACTCCTCCTAACAGCACTCCAGCAGTTGGTACAGTGTTTGGCACATAGTAAGTGCTTAACAAATATCCTAATTAAATATTATGATTATTCCATACCATCTTTCCCCACAGCTTTGATCCATCCGAGAAGCGTCTCCGCCCTCCCCACCGCATCCCACCTCTTCTCCTGGGCTCCCTTAATAATAGCCCCTTAATAATAATAATAATGATATTTGTTAAATGCTTACTATATGCCAAGCACTGCTCTAAGCGCTGGTGTAGGTACAAGGTAATCAGGTTGTCCCATGTGGGGTTCACAGTCTTAATCCCCATTTTACAGATGAGATAACTGAGGCACAGAGAAGTTAAGTGGCTTCCCCAAGGTCACACAACTGAAGTCATGGCTCAGTGGAGAAGAGCACGGGCTTTGGAATCTGAGGTCATGGATTCAAATCCCGGCTCTTCCAATTGTCAGCTGTGTGACTTTGGGCAAGTCATCTCACTTCTCTGTGCCTCAGTGACCTCATCTGTAAAATTCAATCGTATTTGTAATCATAAAATGGGGATTAAGACTGTGAGCCCCCCGTGGGACAACCTGATCACCTTGTAATCTCCCCAGTGCTTAGAGCAGTGCTTTGCACATAGTAAGCACTTAATAAATGCCATCATTATTATCCAGCGCTTAGAACAGTGCTTTGCACATAGTAAGTGCTTAACAAATGCCATCATTATTATTAAATGGCCGATCCTAGATTAGAACCCACGACCTCTGACTCCCAAACCAGTGGTCTTTCCACTAAGCCACGCCTTCCCACAGAACCCCACCCCATCGATCAGTCAGGCGTATTTATTGAGTGCTTACTGTGGGCAGATGACTGTACTAAGCGCTGAGGAGAGGGCAGAGAATGTGTCTGTTTTTTGTTGTATTGTGTACGATCGAATGAATGAATAAATGACAGTACAATATAAGCTCGTTGTGGGAAGAAACTGTCTATTTATTGTTTATACTGGACTATCCAGGTGCTTAGTACAGTGCTCTGCACACTGTAAGCGCTCAATAAAAGTGATTGAATGAATGAATGAGTACAATATAAGCTCGTTGTGGGTAGGGAATGTGTCTGTTTATTGTTATAGTGTAGTCTCCCGAGCATTTTGTACAGTACTCTGCACACAGTAATTGCTCAATAAATACGATTAAATGAACAATGCATGACAGTAATAAGAATAATAATAATGGCATTTATTAAGCACTTACAATGTGCAAAGCACATTTTGTTGTGTATTGTGTACGATCGAATGAATGAATAAATGACAGTACAATATAAGCTCGTTGTGGGAAGAAACTGTCTATTTATTGTTTATACTGGACTATCCAGGTGCTTAGTACAGTGCTCTGCACACTGTAAGCGCTCAATAAAAGTGATTGAATGAATGAATGAGTACAATATAAGCTCGTTGTGGGTAGGGAATGTGTCTGTTTATTGTTATAGTGTAGTCTCCCGAGCATTTTGTACAGTACTCTGCACACAGTAATTGCTCAATAAATACGATTAAATGAACAATGCATGACAGTAATAAGAATAATAATAATGGCATTTATTAAGCACTTACAATGTGCAAAGCACTGTTCTAAGCGCTGGGGAGGTTACAACGTGATCAGGTTGCCCCACGGGGGCTCACAGTCTTAATCCCCATTTTACAGAGGAGGTAACTGAGGCCCAGGGAAGTTAAGTGACTTGCCCAAAGTCACACAGGTGGCAATTGGCAGAAACTGGATTTGAACCCATGACCTCCGACTCCAAAGCCCGTGTTCTTTCCTCTGAGCCATGCTGTTTCTCTAATATACAATATAAGATCATTGTGGGCAAGGAATGTGTCTGTTTATTGTTCATTCATTCATTCAGTTGTATTTATTGAGCGCTTACTGTGTGCAGAGCACTGTACTGAGCGCTTGGGAAGTACAAGTTGGCAACATTTAGTTCTATTGTCCTCTCCCAAGCGCTTAGTACTGTGCTCTGCACACGGTAAGCGCTCAATAAATATGATGAAAGGAATAAATGACTACTCATCCCGCCCTCCCCCCCACCACTCCCCACTCCCGGGGGGAAGCGAGTCTCTTAGTTCGACCTCGGTAGTGTTGGCACCGAGAAAGGTCCACGAGGTTTGGAGCTGATAATTCGCTTTTTAGTAATAATAATAATGCTTGTACTTCCCAAGCGCTTAGTACAGTGCTCTGCACACAGTAAGTGCTCAATAAATACGATTGAATGAGTGAATGAATGATATTAATAATAATGGTATTTGTTAAGTGCGTACTATGTGCCAAGCACGATTCTAAGCACTGGGGTAGATGCAGGGTAATCAGGTTGTCCCACTTGGGGCTCACACTTATAATCCCCATTTTCCAGATGAGGTAACTGAGGCACAGAGAAGTGAAGTGACTTGCCCAAGGTCACACAGCAGACAAGTGGCAGAGCCGGGATTAGAACCCACGTCCCCTTACTCCCAAGCCCGGGCTCTTTCCACTAAACCACGCTATTTTGCTAGAGCGCTCCCCCTCAACGACAACTTGATGTGTGCATTTAAGAATTAATGATGACGACGATGGTATTTGTTAAGCATTTACTATGTGCCAAGTACTGTTCAAAGCGCTGGGGGAGATACAGGATGATCAGGTTGTCTCACGTGGGGCTCACACTTTTAATCCCCATTTTACGGATGAGGTAACCGAGGCACAGAGAAGTGAAGTGCTTTCTAATACCGGGTCCGGAACTTGTCTGCTATGTGACCTTACCTCATCTGTAAAATGGGGAATAAGACTGTGAGCCCCATGTGGGCAACCTAATTACCTTGTATCTACCCCAGTGCTTAGAACAGTGCTTGGCACATAGTAAGTGCTTAATGGATGCCATCATTTTTATCATTGTTATTATTGTTATTATTATTATTATTATTAAGTGCTTACTATGTGCCAGGCATTATACTAAGTGCTGGGGTGGACACAAGCAAATCAGGTTGGACACAGTCCCTGTCCCACGTGGGGCTCACAGTCTTAATCCCCATTTTACAGATGAGGTAACTGAGGCCCAGAGAAGTGGAGAGATTTGCCCAAGGTCACACAGCAGACAAGTGGCGGAGATGGGATTAGAACTCATGACCTTCTCACTCCCAGGCTCGTGCTCTATCACTGAGCCACGTTTTTTATAACCTGAATCCAGTTTTCTCCCTGGATTCTCTCCTAGAGGAGAACTGAATCCTGCGGTGTCCTCCCAGCGTTGATGGAATGAGATCTAATGGGGTGAGGTGATCCAATTATGGTATATATTAAGCACTTACTATGGACCGAACAGGTGAAGTAGCAATCAGTCATATTTATTAAGTGCTTACTGCATTCAGAGCACTGTACTAAACACTTGGGAGAATACAATACAACAGAACAAGAAGCAGTGCGGTTTAGTGGGAAGAGGTGGGTTTGGGAGTCAGAGATTGTGGGTTCTAATCCTGACTCTGGTGCTTGTTTGCTCTGTGACCTTGGGCAAGTCACTTCACACTTCTGTGCCTCAGTTCCCTCATCTGTCAAATGGGGATTGAAACTGTGAGCCCCATGGGGGACAACCTGATTGCCTTGTATCTACCTGAGGGCTTAGAACAGTGCTTGGCACATAGTAAGCACTTAACAAATACCATAATTATTATTATTAACAAGTTTACGGTCAAGAGGGTGAGATAGAATATCATCAGATAGGAGATAATGAGAAGTAGAAGATGATTATCTTCTGGATGGATTGGATGGAACTCTCAGTCTCAGAGGGAAGGAGAGAAAGTGTTTTATTCTCATGATACAGATGAAGAACTTGAGGAATGAAATGACTTGTCCAAGGCCACAAGGTATACTAGAAGCAGGGCTGGAGTCCAATACAGGCGTCCTGAATCCCAGGCCCCTGCTCTTTCCTCTAGGAAACACTGCCTCCCCACTGAGATGGATTTTCCTCCATGCCATATCTAGACAATGGTTGGTCACTGTCTTAATACTAATAATTGTATTTGTTAAGTGCTTACTGTCTGTCAGACACCACACGAAGTTCCTGTCCTACATGGTGCTTACAGTCTAAAGAAGAGGGAGTATAAGCTTTACAGATGAGGAAACTGAGGCACAGAGAAGTTAGATCTCATCACAGGCAGGTGGCAGAGGAGGGATTAGAACCCTTGACCTGTGCTTTTTCATTCATTCAATCATATTTATTGAGTGCTTACTGTGTGCAGAGCACTGTACTAAGCGCTTGGGAAGTACAAGTCGGCAACATATAGAGACAGTCCCTAACCTAAAACAGGCCCACAGTCTGCTTTTTCCACTAGGCCATGTTGCTTTCCTTAATATTTAATGTTCCTATGAGAAAGGACACTCTCAATCAATCAATCAATCAATCGTATTTATTGAGCGCTTACTATGTGCAGAGCACTGTACTAAGCGCTTGGGAAGTACAAATTGGCATCACATAGAGACAGTCCCTACCCAACAGTGGGCTCACAGTCTAAAAGGGGGAGACAGAGAACAGAACCAAACATACCAACAAAATAAAATAAGTAGGATAGAAATGTACAAGTAAAATAAATAAATAAATAAATAAATAGAGTAATAAATATGTACAACCATATATACATATATACAGGTATGCGACACTGCGACACTCTCGCAGTGTGGCTCAGTGGAAAGAGCACGGGCTTGGGAGTCAAAGGTCATGGGTTTGAATCCTGACTCTGCCACTTGTCAGCTGTGTGACCTTGGGTAAGTTACTTCACTTCTCTGGGCCTCAGTTCCCTCATCTGTAAAATGGGGACTAAGACTGTGAGCCCCATGTGGGACAACCCTGATCACCTTGTATCCCCCCCAGCACTTAGAACAGTGCTTGACACATAGTAAGTGCTTAACAAATACCACCAATATTATTCTTATTATTATGAAGCTGTAGGTGTCCATTACAGATTTTCACTTTGGATCCTTTATTTGCCCCTTTCTCAGCACTTTACATACTTCTCCTCAATTTATTTATTTAGTTCTATTAACTCCTGTTTCCCCCTTTAGACTTCAAGCGCGTCTTGGGCCGGGAACTTGTCTACCAATTCTGTTACACTGTATTCATTCATCAGTCATCCAATCATATTTATTAAGTATTTACTGTGTGCAGAGCACTATATAAAGTGCTTGGGAAAGTACACTACAGCAGTAAAGAGTGACAATCCCTGACACGATGAGCTCACCATCTGGGGGGTAGGGGAGATGGACATCAGTATAAATAGACAGCAATATAAATAAAAAACTACAGATATCATCATCATCAATCGCATTTATTGAGCGCTTACTGTGTGCAGAGCACTGTACGAAGCGCTTGGGAAGTACAAATTGGCAACATATAGAGACAGTCCCTACCCAACAGTGGGCTAATACATAAGTGCTGTGAGGCAGGGGGAGGCACTCTCCCAAGCTCTTAGGACAGTGCTCTGTACACGATAAACATTCAATAAATAATAATAATTATGGTATTTATTAAGCTCTTACTACGTGCACAGCACTATTCTAAGTGCTGGAGAGGTTACAAGGAGATCAGGTTGTCCCACGGGGGGCTCACTGTCTTAATCCCCCTTTTACAGATGAGGGAACTGAGGCACAGAGAAGTTAAGTGACTTGCTCAAGCTGGGATTCAAACCCATGACCCCTGACTCCAAAGCCCGTGCTCTTTCCACTGAGCCACGCTGGTATTTGATAAGCACTTACTATGTGCCAGGCACTGTACTAAGCGCTGGGGAGGACTCAGTCCTTGTCCCACGTGGGGCTCACAGTCTCAATCCCCATTTTACAGATGAGGGAACTGAGGCACAGAGAAGTGAAGTGGCTTACCCAAGGTCACACAGCAGAGAAATGGCAGAACTGGGATTAGAACCCACAGTCTTCTGATTCCCAGGCCTAGGGTTGATCTGCTTCGCCATGCTCCTTGACCCTCTCACCCACTCCTCCCTGCCCTGGTCTTCCCTACTTCACTCTGCCCCATGTCCCCTACTGTCCCACTCCTCTCCACTAATAATAATAATAATAATTGTGATATTTGTTAAGTTCTTATTATGTGCCAGGCACTATACTAAATGCTGGAGTAGCTGCAAGGCATTCGGGTTGGACACAGTCCCTGTCCCACATCGGGCTCACAGTCTCAATCCCCATTTTACAGATGAGATAACTGAGGCACAGAAAAGTCAAGTGACTTGGCCAAGGTCACACAGCAGACAAGTGACAGAGTTGAGATTAGAACCCAGGTCCTTCTGACTCCCAGGCCCGGGCTCTACCCACTAGGCCATACTACTTTAGCCCTGTCTGGCTCCCTCTACTCCCCCTCCCCCTCCCCTGTCCCCCTACTCAGAGTGGCTACAGTCTGGACATGGGAGTCAGAAAGCCATGGGTTCAAATTCCTACTCTGCCACTTGTCTGCTTTGTGACCTTGGGCAAGTCACTTCACTTCTCTGAGCCTCAGTTCCCTCATCTGTAAAATGGGGACTAGGACTGTGAGCCCTTTGCAGGACAGGGATTGTCTTTAACCCAATTTGCTTGTATCCATCCCAGAGCTTAGTACAGTGCCTGGCACATAGTAAGTGCTTAACAAATACCGGAATTATTATTACTCCACATTTCCCCTCCCTGACAGCCCGCTCTCCCCTGTCAATTCAGAACTAGCCTCCACCTTTTCCCTTCCGCTGCCCCACCTCTTCACTCAGTCTCCTTCCTCCTCTTCTCCCTCCCCTCTCTCTCTCCTCTCCTTCCTTTCTCATTCATTCATTCATTCATTCATTCATTCATTCATTCATTCATTCAACATATTTATTGAGCATTTACTGTGTGCAGAGCACTGTGCTAAGCGCTTGCGAAGTACAAGTTGGCAACATACAGAGACAGTCATCATCATCAATCGTATTTATTGAGCGCTTACTGTGTGCAGAGCACTGTGCTAAGTGCTTGGGAAGTACAAGTTGGCAACATATAGAGACAGTCCCTACCCAACAGCGGGCTCACAGTCTAGAAGGGGGAGACAGGCAACAAAACAAAACATATTAACAAAATAAAATAAATAGAATGAATATGTACAAGTAAAATAAATAAATAAATAGAGTAATAAATATGTACAAACATATATACAGGTGCTGTGGGGAGGGGAAGGAGGTAAGGTGGGGGGATGGGGAGGGGGATTTGAACCCATGACCTCTGACTCCAAAGCCCGGGCTCCTTCCACTGGGCCACGCTGCTTCTCTGGAAGCAGAAATAATAATAAAAAATAATGGAAATAATAATAATAGAAATAAGAGAAATAATTTCCACCCTCAGGTCGAAGGTGGGGGGCTCCTGGGCCCGGCTGGGTGACCCCAGCTACTGACTCCCATTCTCCCATTCCCCATATCCCTCTTCTCATTCACTTTCCTTCTCCTCCTCCCTTCCCTTCCCCCATTCTTTTCCACATCTCACCCAACTGCTTCTTCTTCCCTTTCCCCTCTCCTCCCTGGTGTAGTGATTAGAACCTGGGCTTGGGAGTCAGAAGAAGGTCACTGGTTCTAATTCCAGCTCTGCCACTTGTCTGCTTTGTGATCTTGGCTGAGTCACTTCACTTCTCTGAGCCTCAGTTCCCTCATCTGGAAATGGGGATTGAGACTGTGAGCCCCACGTGGGACAGGGACTGTGCCCAACCCGATTTGCTTGAATCCACCCCAGCACTTAGTACAGTGCCTGACACATAGTAAGCACTTAACCAATACTATGAACATTATTATTATTATTCCCTCTCCTCCCCCTTCCCTCTTCTCTCCCTTGTTTTCTTTATCTTTTCCTTTCTCTCTCCCAGTCTCCCTTTCTTTTCTCCCTCCTTCCCCTCTCCCTTCCTCCTACCTGCCAGGGGTGAGAGGGGAGGAGCACAGGGGAAGAGAGAGGGGAAGAGCACATCCTAGGCCTTTATCCCTCTTCTCGTCGCATACTCTCTATGTCTGCCTCAGCTGTTTCCTTGTTTCTTTAACATTTCTGAGCATCACAGCTCTGCGGCTGGGTCCATAGTATTAATAATAATAATAATGACATTTGTTAAGCACTTACTATGTGCAAAGCACTGCTAAATTCTGGGGGTGGGGAATACAAGGTGATCAGGTTGTCCCACGTGGGGCTCACAGTCTTCATCCCCATTTTCCAGATGAGGTAACTGAGGCACAGAGATGTTACATGTTTGTATACATGTTTGTACAGATTTATTACTCTATTTGACTTGTACATATTTACTATTCTATTTATTTTGTTAATGATGTGCGTCTGGCTTTATTTCTATTTGTTCTGATGACATGACACCTGTCCACGTGTTTTGCTTTGTTGTCTGTCTCCCCCTTCTAGACTGTGAGCCCTTTGCTGGGTAGGGACCCTCTCTACATGTTGCCAACTTGTACTTCCCAAGCGCTTAGTACAGTGCTCTGCACACAGTAAATGCTCAATAAATATGATTGAATGAATGAATGAGCACTGCCTCCGCCTGCGCAGTCAACTCGGGTCTCCACCCTGGACTCTGTCTCCTGTGCCACTGCTGCCCAGCGCAAGGGAGTTTTGACTTGTAGCAGATGGTCAGCCACTCGCTAGCCACTGCCCAAGCTGGGAATGGAAATCTACTTCACTCTCCCTCCCTTAGTCGAGACTAGTAGAGGACTGGAAACTCTCCAGGTGTGACCTTGAGAGGGGAAGTCCTTGGTAAAGAACAATAGAATTACTAGCCATGATCCCAGCCTTCAAGGAGTTGACACTCTAACAAGGGGTCCAGGCATTCAAATGAATATCAGGTCAGAGAAGGAACAGAGCATAAAAATCTGCACACAAAAATCTGTTTATTTTGATATTAAGTGCTTTACTATGTGTCATGCACTGTTCTAAGTGCTGGGGTAGATATCAGATAGTCAGGTTGGACAGAGTCCCTGTCCCACATAGGGCTCACAGTCTTCATCCCCATTTTACAGATGAGGGAACTGAGACCTGGAGAAGTGGAGTGACTTACCCAAGGTCACACAGCAGACATGACGGAACAGGAATTAGAAACTTCTGAGTCCCAAGTGTGTGCTCTATCCACTAAGCCATCCTGTTTATTCTTGCATTGTACTCTCCCAAGTGCTCTGTACAGTGCTCTGCACATGGTGAGCACTCAATAAATATGATTGAATCATGAATGAATGAATAAATGCACACACATGCTACCAGGGATGAAAAGCTCAATAAATATGTTTGAATGAATGAATGAATGCACACACATGCTAAGGGGGTGCGAAGCAGTAGGACCTAGTGGGTAGAGCCTGGGCTTGGGAGTCAGAAGGATCTGGGTTCTAATCCACTTGTCTGCTATATGATTTTGGGCAAGTCACTTCATTTCTCAGTGTCTCAGTTGCCTCATCTGTAAAATGGGGATTAAGAGTGTGAACCCCATGGGGGACAGGGACTGTGTCCAACCTGGTTAGCTTGTATCTACTCCAGTGCTCAGAACAGTGCCTGGCACAGAGTAAGTGTCATTAAAAAACAAAACAAAAAACATACCCAAGTTATTTTGAAGACACGGAGGTGCTGAAATGGCAGTAAGGGTGGTGGATAGGGTGGGGAGATGAGAGGTTAATCAAGGAAGACCTCCTGGAGGAGATGATTTCAGAAGGGCTTTGAAGATGGGGGCGGGGGCTCTGGCCTGCCATTTGTGAAGCAAGCAAGAAGTCGGCGGTGAGAGAGATGAGGCGATTCGTCTTTATCAATACATTTGACGATGACGGGTACTGCTTTAGCTATTTATCTATCTGACTATCATTTCCAAAACTTCCTCTATAAAGTTTCCTCGGGACTGGGTCCAACAAAAGATAATGCAGCAGTAATTGAATCGGATCTCAATACAGAGTTGTGGAAATGGATTGCCTTTCTCCCACTGAAATGTAACCGTATCAGATTCAGCCCTTGCGGTGATGAATCGGGATGCATTAAGAAGTCTGGGTCTATGTTAAAATAACTCAGTGTGGATTCATTCGGACTCAATTGTTCTGGGCTAAGTTATGTGCCTAATTATTCCCTGCCCCTACAATATACACATTACCTCAACTAACTATCACTCAGTCAATCAGTGGAATTTATTGAGCACTTCCTATGTGCAGTGAACGGCATGAAGTGCTTGGGAGTGCACAATACACAACAGAATTAGCAGACCTGTTCCCTGCCCATAATGAGCTTACAGTCTAGAGAAGAGCTTACAGTCTAATAATAAATAATAATGATTATTTATTATTATTACTATTATTATTACTTGGGGCCAACCTCTGTTCTAAGCGCTGGGGTAGACACAAGTTAATCAGGTTGGACACAGTCCCTGTCCCACATGAGGCTCACACTCTTATTTCACAGATGAGGTAACTGAGGCCCAGAGGAGAGAAATTACTTGCCCAAGGTCACACAGCAGACACGTGGTGGTGTTAGGATTAGAACCCATGACCTACTGACTCCCAGCCCCGTGCTCTATCCACTAAGCCATGCTGCATCTCTGCTCGTCTAGAGACGAGCATACAAACAATCAACCAGGGACTGTCTCTATATGTTGCCAACTTGTATTTCCCAAAGGCTTAGTACAGTGCTCTGCATACAGTAAGCACTCAATTAATACGATTGATTGAATGATCTCACAGAGATCTCCACTCTCTTGACCCCATCCATCTTTCTGAGCGCCTCACACCCCACCTCGCCGCCCTGTACTCTCTACCCAGTCTCGATGATCAGATTACTGCTCTCCACTCTACCCTTTCTACTCAGCTAGACTCACTCGCTCCCCTTTCCCTTTGCCGCTCTCGTACCACTAACCCACAGCCCTGGATCACTGCCACTGTCTTCCTCCTTCGCTTTTATGCTCGAGCTGCCGAACGCTGGTGGCGAAAGTCTAAACACCATGCCAACCTCGTTCACTTCAAGTTTATCCTTTCCTGTCTTAACTCAGCCCTCTCCTCTGCCAGACAAAACTATTTCTCCTCCCTCATTGACACCCATGCCCATCACCCCCGCCAGCTCTTCCATACATTCAACTCCCTTCTCAGACCCCTGGTTCCTCCCCCTCCTCCTTCCCTCACCCCCAACGATCTGGCCTCTTACTTCATTAACAAAATTAAATCCGTCAGATCCGACGTCCTCAAAGTCACTTCCCCCCTTTCTTCAACCCCCCGGCTCTCAACACTCTCTGCTACTCTCCCATCCTTCCCAGCGGTATCCTCAGAGGAGCTCTCCTCACTGCTCTCAAGTGCTACCCCGGCCACCTGTGCTTCTGACCCCATTCCCTCTCATCTCATGAAATCTCTCGCTCCATCCCTTCTCCCCTCTTTAACTTCCATCTTCAACCGCTCACTCTCCACTGGTTCCTTCCCCTCTGCCTTCAAACATGCCCATGTCTCTCCCATCCTAAAAAAACCCTCTCTTGACCCCACCTCACCTTCTAGTTATCGCCCCATATCCCTCCTACCATTCCTTTCCAAACTCCTTGAACGAGTTGTCTACACTCCCTGCCTCGAATTCCTCAGCACCAACTCTCTCTTCGACCCCCTCCAGTCTGGCTTCCGTCCCCTACATTCCATGGAAACTGCCCTCTCAAAGGTCACCGATGACCTCCTGCTTGCCAAATCCAACGGCTCATACTCTATCCTAATCCTCCTCGACCTCTCAGCTGCCTTCGACACTGTGGACCACCCCCTTCTCCTCAACACACTATCTGACCTTGGCTTCACAGACTCCATCCTCTCCTGGTTCTCCTCTTATCTCTCCGGTCGTTCAGTCTCAGTCTCTTTTGCAGGCTCCTCCTCCCCCTCCCATCCCCTTACTGTGAGGGTTCCCCAAGGTTCAGTCCTTGGTCCCCTTCTGTTCTCGATCTACACGCACTCCCTTGGTGACCTCATTCGCTCCCATGGCTTCAACTATCATCTCTACGCTGATGACACCCAGATCTACATCTCTGCCCCTGCTCTCTCCCCCTCTCTCCAGGCTTGCATCTCCTCCTGCCTTCAGGACATCTCCATCTGGATGTCTGCCCACCACCTAAAACTCAACATGTCCAAGACTGAACTCCTTGTCTTCCCTCCCAAACCCTGCCCTCCCATCTCAGTTGCCGGCACTACCATCCTTCCCGTCTCACAAGCCCGCAACCTTGGTGTCATCCTCGACTCCACTCTCTCATTCACCCCTCACATCCAAGCTGTCACCCAAACCTGCCAGTCTCAGCTCCACAACATTGCCAAGATCCACCCTTTCCTCTCCATCCATACCGCTACCCTGCTCGTTCAAGCTCTCATCCTATCCCGTCTGGACTACTGCATCAGCCTTCTCTCTGATCTCCCATCCTCGTGTCTCTCTCCACTTCAATCCATACTTCATGCTGCTACCCGGATTATCTTTGTCCAGAAACGCTCTGGGCATATCACTCCCCTCCTCAAAAATCTCCAGTGGCTACCAATCAATCTAAGCATCAGGCAGAAACTCCTCACCCTCGGCTTCAAGGCTGTCCATCACCTCGCCCCCTCCTACCTCACCTCCCTTCTCTCCTTCTACAGCCCACCCCGCATCCTCCGCTCCTCTGCCGCTAATCTCCTCACCGTACCTCGTTCTCGCCTGTCCCGCCATCGACCCCTGGCCCACGTCCTCCCCCGGGCCTGGAATGGCCTCCCTCTGCCCATCCGCCAAGCTCGCTCTCTTCCTCCCTTCAAGGCCCTACTGAGAGCTCACCTCCTCCAGGAGGCCTTCCCAGACTGAGCTCCTTCCTTCCTCTCCCCCTCCTCCCCCTCTCCATCCCCCCCATCTTACCTCCTTCCCTTCCCCACAGCACCTGTCTATATGTATATATGTTTGTACATATTTATTACTCTATTTATTTATTTATTTTACTTGTACGTATCTATTCTATTTATTTTATTTTGTTTTGTTAGTATGTTTGATTTTGTTCTCTGTCTCCCCCTTTTAGACTGTGAGCCCACTGTTGGGTAGGGACTGTCTCTATATGTTGCCAACTTGTACTTCCCAAGTGCTTAGTACAGTGCTCTGCACACAGTAAGCGCTCAATAAATATGATTGATTGATTGATTGATATTTATTGAGCGCTTACAGTGTGCAGAGCACTGTACTAAGCACTTGTGAGAGTACAATACAATAGAGTTGGTAGACATGTTCCCTGCCCTCAACGAACTTCCTGTCCAGAGGACTAGTCTAGGTAGCCAATTCACTCTTCAGAAAAATCAGTGTTGTACTGTCCTAAACTCTTCACTACAGTGCTCTGTGCAAAGTAAGTGTTCAGTCAATTCAGTTGACCGATGGATTCCATTTGGTGCATTAACCCTGGGGTAAATGGAGAGTGGTCTTAGATTCCGATATTTAAATGTCAGATGTTTTGGAAAAGTCATGCGGAGAATTCGCCCCATATGGAAATTCTGATCGGAAACTTGATTCGGTGTTGATATTCAGGTCTTGACTTCAATTCCTATTCTGGCACGGGACTCCTCTTCCGCTAGACTGTAAGCTCACTGTGGGCAGGGAATGTGTTTGCCAACTCTGTTATACTGTACTCTCCTATGCACTTATAGTGCTCTGCACACAGTATGCCCTCAATAAATATGATTGATTGGAAGCCCAAGGGGCTGATTTGCCTCTCAGATCAAATTAAATCTTCTATCCCAACAGATCTCTCCTCTCTGCCTCCCACTTTACCTCTGCTTCTAGTAGAAATAGGGTTGCCCAGTGGAAAGAGCCTCTGCCTGTGAGTCAGAGGACCTGGGTTCTAATCCCAGCTCAGGGTGGCTTAGTGGAAAGAGCCAGGGCTTGGGAGTCAGAGGTCATGGGTTCTAATCCCTCCTCTGCCACCTGTCTGCTGTGTGACCTTGGGCAATCCACTTTAACTTCGCTGTGCCTCCATTACCTCATCTGTCAAATGGGCAAAGTCAGGATTAGAATCCATGACCCCCTGCACCTCCCAGGACTGTGCTCTTTCCACTATGCCATGCTGCTTGTATTCTTCCAAGTGCTTAGAGCAGAGCTACTGAGAGCTCACCTCCTCCAGGAGGCCTTCCCAGGCTGAGCCCTCCTTTTCCTCTGCTCCTCCTCCCCTCCCCATCGCCCCTACTCCCTCCCTCTGCTCTACCCCCGACCCTGCCCCACAGCACTTGTACATATTTATTGTTCTATTTATCCTATTAATGATGTGTATATATCTATAATTTCATTCAGCACTTAGAATAGTGCTTTGTACATAGTAAGGGCTTAATAAATGCCATTATTATTATTATTATTCATTTATTTTTCATGCTATTGATGCCTGTCTTACTTGTTTTGTTTTGTTGTCTGTCTCCCCCCCTTCTAGACTGTGAGCCCGCTGTTGGGTAAGGATTGTCTCTATCTGTTGCTGAATCGTACTTTCCAAGCACTTAGTACAGTGCTCTGCACACAGCAAGCGCTCAATAAATACGATTGAATGAACGAATGAAGTAGATAAATACTACTGATTGCTTGATTCTCCCTTCCCAAGCCGTTGCTCAAAAAAAGTCACACCCGGCTCGTCACACCCGGCTCTGCCACTTGTCAGCTGTGTGACTTTGGGCAAGTCACTTCACTTCTCTGTGCCTCAGTTCCTTCATCAGTAATATGGGATGAAGACTGTGAGCCCCACTTGAGACAACCTGACAACCTTAGCCCCAGCGCTAAGAACAGTGCTTTGCACATCATAAGTGCTTCACAAATGCTATTATTATTATTATTATTATTATTACAGTTTGTCAAAACGGTCTGTCTTCAAGGCAGGGACTCCTGGTTTTCCACAGGGATGGTGATGTGCGGACTGAGGCTCTGGTTTACAGTTTCTGCCAATGTTTCCTCTACCTTCCTGGCTTTATGTTTCCCAATGTCATGTCCCCTACTGCTGCTCATTCTCAGAAAAGTGTGACCCAGTGATGGAGTGGGCCTGGGAGTTAGAAGGTCATGGGTTCTAATCCCCGCTCCCCCTCATGTCTTTAATAAGCCACTTTACTTATCTGGGCCTCAGTTCCCTCATCTGTAAAATGGGGATGAAGACTGCGAGCCCCAGGTGGGACTGTGTCCAACGTGATTAGCTTCTATTTACCCCAGCTCCAAAGCAGCATGGTGGTAAGAGCAGGGGCATAGGAGTCAGTGGACCTGGGTTCTAATCCTGGCTGCACCTTTTGTCTGTTGTGTGACCTTGGGCAAGCCACTTCACTTCTCTGTGCCTCAGTTCCTTCATCTCTAAAAGGGGGGTTAAGAGTGTGAGCTCCACGTGAGACAGGGACTGTGTCCAACATGATTAGCTTGTATCTACCCTAATGCTTAGAACAGTGCTTGGCACATAGTAAGCATTTAACAAGTACCATAATAATTATAATTATAATTATCATTATTATTACAGTGCCTGGAACATAGTAAGCGCTTGATGAATACCATAAAAAAGAGACTTCAGGGCTGAGAACCTGAGTAAAAGAATCAACATCAGTCAGTCAGTCAATCATATTTATTGAGCGCTGACAGCATAGCTCAGTGGAAAGAGCATGGGCTTTGGAGTCAGTGGTAATGGGTTCAAATTCCGGTTCCACTGTTGTCAGCTGTTTGACTTTGGGCAAGTCACTTATGTGCCTCAGTTACCTCATCTGTAAAATGGGGGATTGACTGTGAGCCCTCCTTGGGACAACCTGATCACTTTGTAGCCTCCCCAGCACTTAGAACAGTATGTAGCGTGCACATAGTGAGTGCTTAATAAATGTCATTATTATTATTATTATTATTATTACTAAGTGCTTGGGAGAGTCCAATAGAACAACAGACACATTCCCTGCCCACAGCAAGCTTATAGTGGCATAGCAACCCCCGTCTCATCCTCACCCGACTTATTACCCCTGGGGCACAGAGCGCAACGTGCCAGCAGATGGGCAGGGATTCCACACCCGGCCAACAGCACTTCATTCACTCATTCAATCATATTCATTGAGCACTTACTGTGTGCAAAGCACTGCACTAAGCACGTGAAAAGGCCATGGTTTCCTACATGCAGAATCTGCTGTTTTTATTTATTCATTTATATTAATTTATCACATTCATTTCTATTAATGTCTTTCTCCCCCTCTAGACTGTGAGCTCATTGTGGGCAGGGGATATCACTGTTTATTGTTGTACTGTACTTTCATTCATTTATTCTTTCAATCGTATTTATTGAGCACTTACTGTGTGCAGAGCACTGTACTAAGCACTTGGAAAGTACAATTCGGCAACAGACACAATCCCTGCCCGCACCAGGCTTACAGTCTAGAAGGGGGGAGATAGACACCAAAACAAGTAAACAGGCAAACGTAGCATCATTGTAAATAAAAATGATTATAGCTATATGCACATCATTAACAAAATAAATATAACTATAATTATAAATATGTACAGATCTATACAAGTGCTGTGGGGCAGGGTAGGGAGTTAGAGCAATGGAAACACTCTCCCAAGAGCTTAGTACGGTGCTCTGTACACAGTAAATGCTCAATAAATCCGATTGAATGAGTTAATGAATGAATAAATTTTGAAGGTCGCAGACATCAGTGCAACACTGTGCTGACGCTGGGCTGGACCACTGTAATGCAGGGGGTGGTTGCCTTGGTAACCGCTGTAGACTTTGACATCCCCCATCCCCAACTTTGACCAGCCTTTTGTCAGCATCCCTGCTGGGCCCGACCACTTGGTGAAACACCTAGGTTCATTCATTCATTCATTCAATCCTATTGATTCATTCATTCAATCAGATTTTTCTAGTGCTTACTGTATGCACAGCACTGTACTAAACGCTTGGGAGAGGACAATACAACAATAAACAAACACAGGCCTGCTCACAATGAGCTTACAGTCTCTGAGGGGGAGAAAGATGTTCATTCATTCATTCATTCATTCAATCATATTTATTGAGTGCTTACTATGTGCAGAGCACTGTACTAAGCGCTTGGGAAGTACAAGTTGGCAACATATAGAGACGGTCCCTCCCCAACAATGGGCTCACAGTCTAGAAGGGGGAGACAGACAACAAAGCATGTGGTCAGAATAAATGATAAGTTAATATAAATAAATAAATAAATAATAATAATGGTGTTTGTCAAGCGTTTACTATGTGCAAAGCACTGTTCTAAGCGCTGGGGGGATACAAGGTGATCAGGTTGCCCCACATGTGGCTCCCAGTCTTAATCCCCATTTTACAGATGAGGTAACTGAGGCTCAGAGAAGTTAAGTGACTTGCCCAAGGTCACACAGCAAACATGATGACGATGATGATTATGGTACTTGTTAAGCGCTTACTATGTGCAAAGCACTGTTCTAAGCACTGAGGGGGGATACAAGGTGATCAGGTTGTCCCATGTGGGGCTCACAGTCTTCATCCTCATTTTACAGGTGAGGTAACTGAGGCTCAGAGAATTTAAGTGGCTTGCCCAAGATCCCACAGCTGACAAGTAGCGGAGCTGGGATTAGAACCCATGACCTCTGACTCCCAGGCCTGTGCTCTGTCCACTGAGCCACGCTGCTTCTCTAATAAAAACCTAGGTGGTTTTTCCTGTTAGAAATCTTCCCCTCCGCTGAGAGCACAGCCCCAGCAGAGAGAGTTGGGAAAACTACCCAGGTCTCCCTACTCCCAGAGCCGGCTCTTTCCAGTGGATCTGGGCAGGGTTTCCTGGAAACAGCTGGATGGTATTTGAGTCTGGATAGGGAGAGGGAAGAAAAATTTTCCTCTAAGGCAATGACTGGGAGAGCTCTGCAAATGTCCCCCGAGAAACTAGGGGTTTAGGAACTCTGTAACCCATCCCCTTCCCACGTTCTCAACTCCATTGTCAAATCAAACAAAAATAACAATAATAATGAATGCAGTTGTGGTATGTGTTGAAGTGCTTATTATGTGCTGGCATGACGTGGAAAGAAGCAGCATGGCACAGTATATAGAGCATGGAGCCTAGGATTCAGAAGGTCATGGGTTCTAATTCCAGCTCTGCCATTTTTTTTATAATGTCATTTATTAAGTGCTTACTATGTGCAAAGCACTGTTCTAAGTGGGGAGGTTACAAGGTGATCAGGTTGTCCCCCGGGGGGCTCACAGTCTTCACCTCCATTTTACAGATGAGGGAACTGAGGCCCAGAGAAGTTAAGTGACTTGCCCAAAGTCACACAGCTGACAATTGGCGGAGCCGGGACTTGAACCCATGACCTCTGACGCCAAAGCCCGGGCTCTTTCCACTGAGCCATGCTGCTTCTCATTTGTCTGCAGTATGACCTTAAGCAAGTCACTTCACTTCTCTGGGCCTCAGTTACCTCTTCTGGAAATGGGGATTGAAACCGTGAGCCCCACATGGGACAGGGACTGTGTCCAACCCATTTGCTTGCATCCACCCCAGAGATTCGTACAGTGTCTGATGCAAAGTTAGAGTTTAGCATGGCTGCTCTGTAACCTTGGGCAAGTTATTTCACTTCTCTGGGCCTCAGGTACCTCATCTGTAAAATGGAGATTAAGAGTGTGAGCCCCATTAGGAACAGGGACCAGATCCAACCTGATTAACTTGTATCTACCTCAGGGCTTACAAAAGCGCTTGGCACCTAGAAAGTGCTTAACAAGTATCATTATTATTATTAAATACTACTCTGAAAATGCCCCCCAGAAACTCCGGGATTTAGGAACTCCCTAACCTACCCCCTTTCCCAATGTTCCTAACTCAGCCATCAAACCAAGTCAGCTTGGCACATAGTAAGCACTTAACAAATACCACAGTTTTTTATCATTATCATTATTATTAATGATTATGGCATTTAAGGGCTTACTATATGCCAGTGCTTAGTGCAGTGCCTAGCACATAGTAAGCGCTTAATGAATACTTCTCGTTCCAGAGCACTGTTTGGGATGCTATGGGTGTGAACAGATTGTACGACAAGTCGAGTCCCTGGCCTCGAGGAGTTTACAATCTGGGAAAATGAAAGCCTGGCAGCTCTCTAGACTGTAAACTTGTTGAGGGCAGGGATCCTGTCTGTTTATATTGTTTTATTGTACCCTCCCAAGCACTTAGCACAGTGATCTTCACACAGTGTGTGCTCAATAAATAATTATGGCACTTGTGAAGTGCTTACTATGTGCCAGGTACTGTTTTATATGCTGGGGTAGATACAAGCTAATCGAGTTGGACACAGTCCTAATCCCACAGAGGGCTCACAGTCTTAATGCCCATTTTACCGATGAGGTAACTGAGGCCCAGGGAAGTGAAGTGACTTGCCCAAAGTCACACAGCGGACATGTTGTGGAGCCAGGGTTAGAACCCAGGTCCCCCGCCACTGCCTTCTAGATTGGGAGCCCATTGTTGGGTAGGGATTGTCTCTATTTGTTACCGAATTGTACTTTCCAAGCACTTAGTATGGTGCTCTGCACACAGTATGCGCTCAATAAATACGATTGAATGAATTAATGTATATGCCAGGAACTGTATGTATTAAGTGCTGCGGTAGATACAAGCTAATCAGGTTGGACACAGTCTCTGTCCCACATAAGGTTCCCTGTCTTCATCCCCATCCCTGGCCTAGTATGCCCTCCCTCCTCACATCTGCCAAACTAGCTCTCTTGCTCCCTTCAAAGCCCTACTGAGAGCTCACCTCCTTCAGGAGGCCTTCCCAGACTGAGCCCCCTCTTTCCTCTCCCCCTCCCCATCCCCCCACCCTACCTCCTTCCCCTCCCCATAGCACTTGTATATATTTGTACAGATTTATTACTCTATTTATTTTACTTGTACATATTTACTACCCTATTTATTTTGTTAATGAGGTGCATATAGCTATAATTCTACTTATTCTGATGGTTTTGACACCTGTCTACATGTTTTGTTTTGTTGTCTGTCTCCCCCTTCTAGACTGTGAGCCCGTTGTTGGGTAGGGACTGTCTCTATATGTTGCCGACTTGTACTTCCCAAGCGCTTAGTCCAGTGCTCTGCACAAAGTAAGCGCTCAATAAATGCGATTGGATGAATGAATGAATGAATTTTTCAGCGGAGGAATTGCATTTTCCATTTCCCAGTATCCTCAGGGATGACCCGGAGCCTGTCTGCCCTGTGCTCGGGTTGGTGGCCAGGGTGCCCTGCTGGGTTGGTAGGCAAGGCCGGAGAGGAAGAAGGAGACCCTTTGGCCCCCTCAAAGCCAGCCCGGTTCCTAGGATCGGGAACTGAATCCACGGCAACAGAAGGAAGTGAAGGCGTTTGGTCTGGTTTTCATAAGCCTCCGGAGAAGTGTAACTCAATCTGGCCATTCCAATACCGAAGGTCATTATCATAATTCCAACTTTATCCTCCACAAATCATCCTAAAGTCTGAACCTTTTGGCATCGCCCAAGAGTTACCGAAGGACCTCTAAGGCATTTTCTCTGCATGCCTTCCTCTCCTCCAGGTTCCTCAGGTGATCATGCAGGTTTTGCAATGCAAAGAATTGGAGACCCCCCCCCCCACCCCATATACGTTTGAAATCTCCAGCGAGACGGAAGCATTTCCTGAACTGTTCTGAGGCTTTATCCACATTCCTATACTGAACCTCCCCCGCCCTGGTGCTAATGGAGAGAAGTTATCTTGCGGGGATCTGGGCTGCTATTTCATATTCAGGGGTTGAGGCCTGAAATGCAAACTATCCGGATAAAGAGTTAGCCTTCTTGCCTCAAGGCACTGGCTTTTTATCCCCCACAGACATGATTTCTTTTTATTTGAATGAAGTGTGGCTTTAAAATACAGGCGTGAAGGCATATCTGGTTCTAATATCCAAATCACCTTGTGATGTGGTAGTTTCTGTTTCACAACAGGGTGCGTATTTGGGCCTGAAGTTGGGCAGAGGCTCTTTGAGGCCTCTGAAGCCCTTCCCTCCTTGAGTATTATTGGAAGTGACTCTGCCAGAGGGGGAAAAGGATCATTCATTCATTCGATCATATTTATTGAGCACTTAACTGCGCAGAGCACTGGACTAAGAGCTTGAGAAAGCACGATACAACAATAAACACACACACATTCCCTTTCATTCATTCAATTGTATTTATTGAGCACTTCCTGTGTGCAGAGCACTGTATTAAGCACTTAGGAAGTACAAGTTGGCGACGTATAGAAAGAGTCCCTACCCAACAACAGGCTCACGGTCTAGAAGGCGAGGGGGACAGACTACAAAACAAAACATGTCCCTTTCATTCATTCAGTTGTATTTATTGAGCACTTACTGTGTGCAGAGCACTGTACCAAGTGCTTGGGAAGTACAAGTCAGAAACATATAGAGCTTAGAACAGTGCTTTGCACATAGTAAGCGCTTAATAAATGCCATCATTATATAGAGAAGGTCCCTACCCAACAATGGGCTCACAGTCACATTCCCTGCCCACGAAGAGCTTGCCCCCAAAGGCAAAGAGGGGAAAGATAAGAACCAGACATCATTTTTTGAGGAGAAGTGGGGGACGTTCTCAAAATCAGCAGCTTCCCTCACGAATACGGATGGATCGGCCAGGAATCAGCCCACTAAAGGAGAGGGGAAAGGGGCCTCATGGAATCTCTCAGTAATGACAATAATGAGAATAATGCTTAATAATAATAAGTGGAAAGAGCCCAGGCTTTGGAGTCAGAGGTCATGGGTTCAAATCCCGACTCCGCCAATTGTCGGCTGTGTGACTTTGGGCAAGTCACTTCACTTCTCTGCGCCTCAGTTCCCACATCTGTAAAATGGGGATGAAGACTGTGAGCCCCATGTGGGACAACCTGATTACCTTGTCTCTACACCAGTGCTTGGAACAGTGCTTGGCACATAGTAAGCACTTAACAAAGACCATCATAATTATTATTATTATTACAAACAAATCAGGTTGGACACAGTCCCTGTACCACATGGGGCTCACACTCTTAATCCCCATTTTTACAGATGAGGTAACTGAGGCCCAGAGAAGTGAAGTGATTTGCCCAAAGACACATAGCTGACAACTGGCGGAGCTGGGATTTGAACCCATAATAATAATAATGATGGCTGGGATTAGAACCCAGTTCCTTTGGACCCCCAGGTCCATTCTGTTTCTCAGAAGTGGAAGTAGTAGTAGTAGTAATGTAATAGGAGAAATAGCATTTACTGAAAACCTACTGTGTGCAGAGCACTATACTAAGTGCTTGGAAGAGTACTATCTGAAGGACATTTACAGTCTTCTACTATTAGTTATAATCAAATTTACTGAGCACTCCCCAATCCCAGGTGCAGTACACTGTACTAAGCACAAGGGAGTCAGTCAATCATATTTATTGAGTGCTTACTGTGTGCAGAGCTCTGTACTAACTACAGTGTAGCATAGGAAGCAGCATGGCTCAGTGGAAAGAGCATGGGCTTTGGAGTCAGAGGTCATGGGTTCAAATCCCGGCTCCACCACTTGTCAGCTGTGTGACTTTGGGCACGTCACTTAACTTCTCTGGGCCTCAGTTACCTCATCTGTAAAATGGGGATAAAGACTGTAAGCCCTCTGTGGGACAACCTGATCACCTTGTAACCTCCCCAGAGCTTAGAACAGTGCTTTGCACATAGTAAGCGCTTAATAAATGCCATCATTATTATTACTTGGGACAGTACAGTAGAACAATACAACTGACACATTCCATCCCGACAGTGAACTTTCAGTTTAGAGGAGATACAGTCAAGCACTTAGTACAGTGCTCTGCACACAGTAAGTGCTCAATAAATACAACTGAATGAATGAACAGTCTAGTGGGAGAGGACATCACTATGGGTTGACACATTTCCTGCCCACAAAGAGCTTGTATTCCAGGGTCTTGGGAGCTACTTAGGTTTACGTCTGATGGACAAACATAAATACTGCATTTCCAGGCCCTTGAGGAGGTTACAGTCTAATGGGGGAGGCAGACATAATAATAATAATTATAATAATAATAATAATAACAATATTAACAATAATAACAATCCCGACTCCGGGATTTAATCCCTGGAAATTTAATCCCTGGAAATGAACATTTCCAGGCCCTTGAGAAGGTTACAGTCTAATGGGAGAGGCAGACATTATAATAATAATAATAATAACAATATTAACAATAATAACAATAATAATTCCGGCTCCATCAGTTGTAATCCCAGCTCCACCAGTTGTCAGCTGTGTGACTTTGGGCAAATCACTTAACTTCTCTGTGCCTCAGTTCCCTCATCTATAAAATGGGGATTAAGACTGTGAGCCCCACGTGGGACAACCTGATCACCTTGTAACCTCCCCAGCATTTAGAACAGTGCTTTGCACATAGTAAGTGCTTAACAAATGCCATCATTATTATAATAATAATAAATAGTATTTTGTAAATTCTTACTATGTGCCAGGCACTGTACTAAGCACTGGGGTGGATATGAGCAAATCTAATTGGATACAGTCCTTGTCCCATGTGGGGCTAACAGTCTCAATCCCCATTTTACAGATGAGGGAACTGAGGCACAGAGAAGTGAAGCGACTTGCCCAAGGTCACACAGCAGACAAGTGGTAGAGCTGGGATTAGAGCCCATGACCTTCTGACTCCCAGGGCTGTGCTCATGAAAATAATTCAATGAATCAGTGGTGTTTATTGAATGTTTACTTCATAGAAAGTGCTGTACTAACTGCTTGGGAGAGTTCATACAATATAGGTGCATGGTGTAGTGCGTAGAGCCTGGGCCTGGGATTCAGAAAGTCATGGATTCTAATCCCGGCACTGCCACTTGTCTGCAAGGTGATCTTGGGCAAGTCACTTCACTTCTCTGGGTCCCAGTGACTTCATCTGTAAAATGGGGATTGAGACTGTGAGCCCCGCATGGGACAGGGACTGTTTCCTACCTGATTTGCTCGTAGCCACCTCAGTTCTTAGTACAGTGCCCGGCCCATAGTAAGTGCTTAATAAATACCATCATTATTATTATTATTATCATTATTATTAGATGCAATCCTTGCTCTCAAGGAGCCTATAGTCCAGAGGGGCAGATAGATATGAAAATAAATTCTGGATATGTAGGCAAGTGCTGTGGGGCTGAGGGTGTGGGGACTAACAAGTGCCCAGGTGATTCAGAAGGGGGAGGAAGTGGGTGAATTAGGAATTAATAATAATTATGGTATTTGTTAAGTGCTTACTATGTGACAAGCACTGTTCTAAGCACTGCAGTAGATAAAAGGTAATCAGGTTGTCCCACGTGGGGCTCACAATCTTAATCCCCATTTTCCAGATGAGGTAACTGAAGTGAAACAACTTGCCCAAGGTCACACAGCAAACAAGTGGCGGGGCCGGGATTAGAACCCACGTCTTTTGACTCCCAACCTCAGGCTTTTTCAACTAGGCCATACTGCTTCTCAAAATTATGGTATTTGTTAAGTTTTTACTATGAGCCTAGTACAGTGCTCTGCACACAGTAAGCGCTCAATAAATACGATTGAAAGAATGAATGTGCCAAGCACTGTTCTAAGCACTGAGGTATATACAAGGTAATCAGGTTGGACACAGTCCCTGTCCCACATAGAACTCACACTCTTAATCCCAATTTTACAGATGAGGTAACTGAGGCACAGAGAAGCAAAGTGACTTGCCAAAGGTCACACAGCAGATGAGCAGCGGAGCCGGGATTAGAACCCATGACCTGATTCCTAGGCCCATACTCCATCCACTATGCCTTGCTGATAATGACAGTATTTGTTAAGTGCTTACTATGTGCCAAGCACTGTTCTAAGCATTGGAGTAGATCAAGGAATTAATCAGGGAAGGAGATGTGATTTTAGTACCTGTTAACTTGTTTTGCTGTCTGTCTCCCCATTCTAGACTGTGATCTCATTGTTGGGTAGGGACTGTCTCTATATGTTGCCGATTTGTACCTCCCAAGCACTTACTACAGTGCTCTGCACACAGTAAGCACTCAATAAATACGATTGAATGAATTTTAATAGGACTTTGAAGGTGGGGAGAGTGGTGGTCTGTTGGATATGAAGGTGGAGGAGATTCCAGACCAGAGGGAGGATTTGGACAAGGAGTTATCGACCAGGCAGATGAGATTAAGGTGTAGCGAGAAGACAGCTCACTCAAGGAGTTTGGAGAGAAAAGATAGGAGGGTGTCACCCATCGTCCAGGGACGGGTTTGTTCAGTAATCGGCGAAGAGAGAGAGAGAGGCCAGATTTTATATAAAATTTTTTCTGCAAGGCGAATTTAATTATGTAGTTGTTGAGGCACAATGGATTGAGCTTCCCTTTCGGGAGGAATGTAATCAATTAACAATATTCGTGCTTCCCTAATGGGAGGAATACAATCATCCATTAATCGCACGTGGGTGACGTGGCTAGCTCTCACCCATGTGTACTTCCCACTCGGGCAGAATCCACTTACTTTCCCACATGGGAAGAATCCATTCCATCACCTATGCATGTGGTGGGTGGCTAGCTATCTCTCACCATGTGCTCTCCCTACATGGGAGGAATCCACTTATGATCCCCATCCGCAGAGGGGCACCTGGGTCCCATCCACGAGACACTCAGCCATCCCACGACCCTTGCCTCAGTATGTCAGTTCTGGTTGCAGAGCCGGCTTCTGGCCTTCTGGGACGAGAAAGACACGTGGGCCGCTGTCATTGCTGCTGCAGCTCCTTCTGCTGCTGCATGTCTCGGTGTTCTGGCCCCAAAGGTCAGAGGCCACAGGTATTTATCACCTGTGCCCCTTGTCCATTCCAGCTTCTGGCTCAGTCTATCCAATCTCTGCCCTCCCCCTTCCTCCATACCTAATTTTATTGGCACGGGGGGCAAGGGACACCTTCTGTATTCACAGCTTGGGCTGTCAATCTAGCAGATTTGTTTGTGGGAGTGGTATCCCACCCTCACTTCCGAGTTCCACCTGCTGGCTCACTTGGTCACAAGATAGCTTGACCTTGAGATGGCCAGTACCCCAGGGTCACCTTGGGACAGAGGGAGATGGGGCCATAACTGAGGGAGCCGTGTGGTCCAGGGAGGGTGTTTTTAGGATGGGGGAGACATGGGCATGTTTGAAAGCAGGGGGAAGAAGCCATTGGAGAGCTAACACTGAAGATGCCTGTTAGGGAGGGAAGAAGACAGGGGGTGAGAGTTTTTGATAGGGGAGAGCTGAGAGCTTTAAAGCTGATAGGAGTTTTCTGTTTGATGTGGAGGTGGATGGGTAACCTCTGGTGGTTCTTGAGGAGTGGGGAGATTTGGACTCAACGGTTTTTAAGGAAAATGATCCAGGCAGGTGAAGGATGGACTACAGTGGGGAGAGACAGGAGGCCCAGAGGTCAGCAAGGCGGCTGATGCAGAAATCAAAGCAAGATAGGAGAAGCGTTTGGATCAGCGAACATTTTTGCTGCATGGATCATTTTTCAACAAAAATGTTCAGACTGTGTCTCCCCACTTCTCAAGAACCTCCAATGGCTGCCCATCCACCCCCGCATCAAACAGAAACCTCTCACCGTTGGCTTGAAAGCTGTCCATCACCTCGGCCCCTCCTACCTCACCTCACTGATCTTCTAATAATAATAATAATGATGGCATTTATTAAGCACTTACTATGTGCACTGTTCTAAGTGCTGGGGAGGTTACAAGGTGATCAGGTTGTTCCACAGGGGGCTCACAATTTTAATCCCCATTTTACAGATGACGTAACTGAGACACAAAGAAGTTAAGTGACTTGCCCAAAGTCACACAGCTGACAAGTGGCGGAGCCGGGATTTGAACCCATGAACTCTGACTCCAAAGCCCAGGCTCTTTCCACTGAGCCAAGCTGCTTCTCCAACAAGCCGCTTCTTCAGCCCGGCCCGCACACACCACCGCTCCTCTTCGCTCCAACTTGTTCATGGTGTTTTGATCTCTTCTATCTCACCAATGACACCTTTCCCAAGTCCTCTCCCTAGCCTGGCACTCCCTCCCCATCCTTAGATGCCAGATCTCACTTCTCTCCCCATGCATTTTGCGCCACGAACTGTTAATGGGGAGAAATCCTCCTAGGTAAGCTGAGAAACCAGAGGTTTACAGTGACTCCTGATCGATTGTCTTCACAGCTAAAATGATATCGTCGACCGATCATGCAAGGAAAGAACAGAATTAGGGAGAAGGGAGGTGGGATTTTTTGTAATCCTGGGCAGCCTCTCCTCCTGCTCCTTGCTACCAAGTCAGTTGTGGAAGCAGCATTCCTGGATTGGAAGCAGGAGTCCCTAAATGAATTGCAAGTGTGGTGGGTGGAGGAAGGACTCCAGATTGAGCCCCCTTTTTCCTCTCCTCCTCCCTATTCCCCTGGCCCTACCTCCTTCCCCTCCCCACAGCACCTAAATATGTTTGGACAGATTTATTACTCTATTTATTTTACTTGTACATATTTACTATTCTATTGATTTTGTTAATGATGTGCATCTTTTAGACTGTGAGCCCACTGTTGGGTAGGGACTGTCTCTATATGTTGCCAACTTGTACTTCCCAAGCGCTTAATACAGTGCTCTGCACACAGTAACCACTCAATAAATACGATTGATTGATTGATTGATCTAGCTTTACTTCTATTTATTCTGATGACTTGCCACCTGTCCACATGTTTTGTTTTGTTTTGTTGTCTGTCTCCCCCTTCTAATAATGATGGCATTTATTAAGCACCTACTATGTGCAAAGCACTGTTCTAAGCTCTGGGGAGGTTACAAGGTGATCAGGTTGTCCCTCGGGGGGCTCACAGTCTTAATACTCATTTTACAGATGAGGTAACTGAGGCACAGAGAAGTTAAGTGACTTGCCCAAAGTCACACAGCTGACATTTGGTGGAGCCGGGGTTTGAACCCATGACCTCTGACTCCAAAGCCCATGCTCTTTCCACTGAGCCATGACCTTCTAGACTGTGAGCCCGTTGTTGGGTAGGGACCGCCTCTATATATGGAAAGCAGTGTGGCTCAGTGGAAAGAGCACGGGCTTTGGAGTCAGAGGTCATGGGTTTGAATCCCGGCTCTGCCAATAGTCAGCAGTGTGACTTTGGGCAAGTCACTTCACTTCTCTGGGCCTCAGTTCCCTCATCTGTGAAATGGGGATGAAGACTGTGAGCCCCCCGTGGGACAACCTGATCACCTTGTAACCTCTCCAGCGCTTAGAACAGTGCTTCGCACATAGTAAGCGCTTAATAAATGCCATTATTATTATTATTATATGTTACCAATTTGTACTTACCAAGTGCTAAGTACAGTGCTCTGCACACAGCAAGCACTCAATAAATACGATTGAATGAATGAATGAAGGAGAGGAGGGGACGAGAACTCTACAACAGTTGAATTCTGCTCCTCTTCTAATTTCAGTCATTTAGGAAGTGGCCCTCCTTTGGATTATGTCTTTCATATCTCTCTCTGGTTCCTTCCTCCAGAGCTCAGCCCCTCCAACAAGGCTCTTGACACTTCCCCCTCTGTTATTTTACTCCCACTGTACCCAGGCCTGGACCCCCACCTCCCATCCCCACATCATTCAGACCCCCAGCTCTCCCGACCTTCAAATTCCTCCTCAAATCCCACCTCCTCTAACAAGCTTTCCCCAGTGACTCCCCGGCACCCTGAGTCATAAATATCTGCCAGTGTTCTACAGAATCCAGGCACTTATTTCTGCCTCTACTTATTGTTTATATATATATGTGTGTGTGTGTGTTTATTGTTAATAATAATAGTAATTAATAATTATGGCACTTGTTAAGCACTTGCTATGTGCCAAGCACTGTTCTAAGCGCTGGGTTAGATATAAGTTAATCAGGTTGGATACGGTCCCTGGCCCACATGGGCATACAGTCTCATTTTTACAGATGAAGTAACTGAGGCACAGAGAAGTAAAGTGACTTGCCCAAGGTCTCATGGCACACAAGTGGTGGAGCTAGGATAAGAACTCATGACCTTCTGACTCCAAGGACCCTGCTCTATCCACTGCACCATGCTGCCTCTGAGGTTTTGAATCTTCATTTTGCAGATGAGGGAACTGAGACACAGAGAAGTGAAGTGACTTGGCCAAGGTCACACAGCAGACAAGCGATGTAGTGGGATTTGAACCCAGGTCCTCCGACTCCCCAGCTCGTGCTCTTTCCACTAAGCCATGCTAGTGTTGCCTAGTGGAAGAGCTCGGGCCTGGGAGTAGGAGGATCTGTCCTAATTCCGGCTCTGCCACTTGTCTGCTGTGTGACTTTTGGCAAGCCACTTAACTTCTCTGTGTCTCGGTTCCCTCTTCTGTAGAGAAGCAGCGTGGCTCAGTGGAAAGAGCACGGGCTTTGGAGTCAGTGGTCATGGGTTCAAATCCTAGCTCCGCCAATTGTCAGCTGTGTGACTTTGGGCAAGTCACTTAACTTCTCTGTGCCTCAGTTACCTCATCTGTATAATGGGGATGAAGACTGTGAGCCCCCCGTAGGACAACCTGATCACCTTGTAGCCTCCCCAGCGCTTAGAATAGTGCTTTGCACATAGTAAGTGCTTAATAAATGCCATCATTATTATTAAAGTGAAGATTCAATACCTGTTCTCCCACGTACTTAGAGGGTGAGCCCCACGTGGGAGCTGATTAGCACTTAGAGCAGTGCATGACAATAGTAAGTACTTAATAAATACCACTGTTATGGTGATGCTGACTGACAGGCAAACTGCAGGAGCTCAGCTGGGCTGTGGGCTACTAATTAAGCTCCATCTGCTCGTAGCACCCAGATGATTATTCCTAGCTCTATATAGAAAATCTGAATTAAACCTGAATTTCTCAACTTTAGCTCCAATATGCATTTAATTAAAAAGGAAATTTTCCGGCATTGTAACATCGAGACAGGAGCCCTGTGAGTGTTTGGAATCAGTATTTCAGTGTTTCATGAAACAATTTATTCTGACACTTTAATTGGATCAGCATGGGGTAAAGCATCATTTTTGAAGGGATTTTTCAGTCCGAAAAATTCTGACCTGAATTTCCAGAGCAAATCTACTGCTCAGGAAAAACAAACCAACCTGTGAGAGAACAAAATGTTTTTTAACATCTTTTTTGAAGGGATTTTCCAGTCAGAAAAATTCTGACCTTAATTTCCAGGGCAAATCTACCACTCAGGAAAAACAAACCAACCTGTGAGAGAACAGAATTATTTTTAATGGTATCTGTTAAGCTCTTACTTTGTGCCAGGCATTGTACTAAGTGCTTGGACACAGTCCATGTCCCTCATGGGGCTTACAGTCTTAATCCCCATTTTACAGATGAGGGAACTGCGGCCCAGGGAAGTTGAGTGACTTGCCCAAGGTCATACGTCGGACAAATAGCGGAGCTAGTTTAGAACCCAGGTCTTCTGACTCCCAGGCCTGGCCTTTTTCCATTAGGTTACATGTCTTCAGTTAGACCTCTAGGTCACCCTGCTCTTTCCACTAGGCCACAGTTTGGCTCCTTTCTCTCTGGCTGTTCATTCTCAAGTCTCCTTCATGGGCTCCTCCTTTTCCTCCCATCCTCTAATTGTGGGAGTCCCTTAAGGTTCGGTTCTGCATCCCCTTCTATTCTCTGTCTATTCTCAGTGGTTGCCCATCAACCTCCATATCAAACAAAAACTCCTCTCCATTGGTTTTAAAGCCCTCTGTCCCCTTACCCCCTCCTTCCTCACCTCCTTTCTCTCCTTCTCCAATCCAGCCTGCACACTTCACTCCTCTGGTGCCACTAACCTTCTCACTGGGCCTCCAGCTTGCCTGCCTCGCCACCGGCCCCTGGCCCACATCCTACCTCTGGCCTGGAATGCCCTCCCTCCTCAAATCCACCAGACAATGACTTTCCCCCTCTTTCAAAGACTTACTGAAGGCCCATCTCCTCCAAGAAGCCTTCCCTGACTAAGCCCCACTGTTCCTCATCTCCCACTCCCTTCTGCATCACCCTTATTCGCTTTGCTCTTCCCCACTCCTAGCCAAACAGCACTTATGTCCATATCTGTCATTTTATTTATTTGTATTGTTGTCTGTCTTCCCTCCTCTAGACTGTAAACTCATGGTTGGCAGGGAATATCACTGTTTATTGTTGCATTGTACTTTCCCAAGTGCTTAGTACAGTGCTCTGCACACAGGAAGCACTCAATAAATATGACTGAATGAATTGAATGAATGAATGTCTACACCCACTCACTTGGAGAACTCATTTGCTCCCAAGCCTTCAACTACATATTTACATTGTACATAGTTACTATTCTCTTGTACATATTTAATATTCTATTTATTGTGTTAATGATGTGTATCTAGCTTTACTTCTATTTATTCTGATGACTTGACACCTGTCCCCATGTTTTGTCTTGTTGTCTATCTCCCCCTTCTAGACTGTGAGCCCACTGTTGGGTAGGGACCGTCTCTATATACGTTGCCAACTTGTACTTCCCAAGCGCTTAGTACAGTGCTCTGCACACAGTAAGTGCTCAATAAATACGATTGACTGATTAGAAGGGGGAGACATACAACAAAACAAAACATGTAGACAGGTACCAACCCTCAGGCCTATATCCTTTCCTCTATTTACTGACTATTTACTAAGTACTTGCTATGTGCAAAGCACTGCTAAGCACTGGGTAAAATTCATGGATGAGAATTATACACCTTTCATGTCTTTTCAGGAGCTCCCAATATAAGAATGAAGGGGAGAGGATTGATGATGGTCTCATAAGGAGAGGTGAATTAAGGGTGAGAGTCCTTTCCCAAGCACTTAGTACAGTACACCACAGCCAGTGGATGTAGAAGAAATAATCTCGGCTCTGCTACTTATCCGCTGTGTGACCTTGGGCAAGTCATTTCACATCTCTCTGCCTCAGTCCCTCATCTTGAAAATGGGAATTAAAACTGTAAGACCCATGTCGGACAGGGACTGTGTCCAACCTGATTACCTTGTATTCATTTATTCAATCATATTTATTGAGTGCTTACTGTGTGCAGAGCACTGTACCAAGTGCTTGGGAAAGTACAATACAGCAATAAAGAGAGACAATCCCTGTCCACAGTGGGCTTACAGTCTAGATGGGGGGAGACAGACATCAAAACAAGTAAACAGGCATTATATAAATAAATAGAATTATAGATATATTCCTATATACATAAGTGCTGTAGGGCGGGGAGAGGGGGGAAGAGCAAAGGGAGTGAGTTGAGGTGACACGGAAGGGAAGGGAAGCTGAGGAAAAGGGGGCTTAGTCTGGGAAGGCCTCCTGGAGGAGGTGAGCTCTCAGTAGGGCTTTGAAGGGACTAAGAGAGCTAGTTTGGCAGATGTGTGGAGGGAGGGCATTCCAGGCCAGGGGAAGGATGTGGGCCGGGGGTCGAGGGCGGGACAGGTGAGAATGAGGCCCAGTGATGAGGTTAGTTGTGGCAGAGGAGTGGAGTGTGCTGGCTGGGATGGAGAAGGAGAGAAAGGGTAAGAAGCAGCAAGGTGATGAAGACTTTTAAAGCCAAAGCTTGTATCTACCCCAGCACTTAGAACAGTGCCTGACACATAGTGAGTGCTTAACAAACACTATTTGCAACAACAACAATACCACACTGCCATTACTACCATGAGAAGGAAAATCTGGATAAATGTGGGGAATGGAGGGGGTTAAAAAAGGCCCAGCCTTTTCCTCAATTATAAGGTGAATTCAGGAAAAGGCAGTTTACTTTCCGGTCAACAGGGCCTGGTTGGGCCTGGCCTTAGGCTCTGCCTGTTTGGGCAAGTGAAGAGTAAGGCAATTACCCAGGTACTTCGGGCCAGAAAGTTCAATGCCACTTTTAAGAAAACAGTTGTTTCACAGTTGTCTAATCCCAGCTCTGGCACTTGCCCGCTGGGTGACTTGGGACAAGTCACTTCAGTTTCCACATCTGTAAAATTGGGATTAAATCTTACTCTCTGCTACTTAGACTGCGACCCCCATGTGGGACTGTATCTGACACAGTTATCTTGTGCCTTCCCCAGTGCTTAGTCCAGTGTTTGGCACATGATCTGGTGGCAAGAGCACGGGCTTGAAAGTCAAAGGATGTGTGTTCTAATCCTGGCTCTGCCACTTGTCTGCTGCGTGACCTTGGGCAAGTCATTTAAGTTCTCTGTGCCTCAGTTCCCTCATCTGTAAAATGGGGATGAAGACTGAGTCATTCATTCATTCAATCGTATTTATTGAGCTCTTACTGTGTGCAGAGCACTGTACTAAGCGCTTGGGAAGTACAAGTTGGCAACATTTAGAGACAGTCCCTACCCAACAGCGGGCTCACAGTCTAGAGTCCCATGTGGGATGGGGACTGTGCCCAACCTGATTACCTTGTGTCTATCTCAGTGCTTAGAACACTGCTTGGCACATAGTAAGTGCTTAACAATTACCATAGTAATAAAAATAACTATTAACAAATACCGCAATCCATCAGGGAGTCAGCATGGCATAGTGGATAGAGCACCGGCCTAGGAGTCCAAAGGACCTGGGTTCTACTTGTTCTGACGATTTTAACACCTGTCTACATGTTTTGTTTTGTTGTCTGTCTCCCCCTTCTAGACTGTGAGCCCGTTGTTGGGTAGGGACCGTCTCTATATGTTGCCGACTTGTACTTCCCAAGCGCTTAGTACAGTGCTCTGCACACTGTAAGCGCTCAATAAATACAACTGAATGAATCCTGGCTCTGTCACTTGTCTACTATGTGGCCTTGGGCAAATCGCTTAACTTCTCTGTGCCACAGTTACTCCATCTGAAAAATGGGGATTAAGACTGTGACCCCGGTGGGGGACAGGGACTGTGTCCAACCCGATTTGCTTGTAGCCACTCCATTCATTCATTCAATTCATTCATTCATTCAATCGTATTTATTGAGCACTTACTGTGTGCAGAGCACTGTAGTAAGCGCTTGGGAAGTACAAGTTGGCAACATATAGAGACGGTCCTTACCCAATGCTTACTATGTGCAGAGCACTGTACTAAGCGTTTGGAAAGTACAATTCAGCAGTCCAGTGCTTAGTTCAGTGCCTGGCACATAGTAAGCGCTTAACAAATATCACAATTATTATTATTAATAATTATTCATCTTTTACTGTGGGGGGTGGGGGGCTGGTGAGGAAAAACGGGTCCTGATCTGCATTTAGTCAGGTTAGCCGAAGGAATTCACCTGGATAACCAGTCACCCCCCTGCTTGTCTCTCTCCTGCGAAGTGACTGCAGCAAATGGTATGTGAATGCCTGGAATTCCTCAATGGATCTCTGCCGTCTAAATAGTACCATCTTCAGGACATTTATAGAATAACAATGTGGGAATATTTCAAGTAGTAATAATTATTATTAATAATAATAATTTTGGTATTTGTTAAGCACGTTCTATGTGCCAGGCACTGTACTAATCTTTGGGGTGGATAAAAGCAAATCGGGTTGGACACAGTCCCTGTCGCACGTGGGGCTCACAATCGCAATCTCCATTGTACAGATGAGGGAACTGAGGCCCAGAGAAGTGAAGTGACTTGCCCAAGGTCACATAATGATAATACAAATAATAATAATGAGATTTATTAAGCGCTTACTATGTGCAAAGCACTGTTCTAAGCGCTGGGAAGGTTACAAGGTGATCAGGTTGTCCCACGGGGTGCTCACAATCCCCATTTTACAGATGAGGTAATTGAGGAACAGAGAAGTGAAGTGACTTGCCCAAGGTCACATAATAATAATAATAATAATAATAATAATAATAATAATGGCATTTATTAAGTGCTTACTATGTGCCAAGCACTGTTCTAAGTGCTGGGGAGGTTACAAGGTGATCAGGTTGTCCCATGGGGGACTCAGAATCCCCATTTTACAGATGAGGTAACTGAGGCACAGAGAAGTGAAGTGACTTGCCCCAAAGTCACATAGCAGACAAGTGGCAGAGCTGGGATTAGAACCCATGACCTTCTGACTCCCAGTTCTGTGCTCTAGGTCTGGTATAGTATACCATGATGCTACACTACATCATGGCAATAATAATACTAATAATGATGATATTGATTAAGCACTTACTATATGTCAAGCACTGTTCTAAACTCTGGGGTAGATTCATTCATTCGTTCATTCAATCGTATTTATTGAGCTCTTACTGTGTGCAGAGCATTGTACTAAGCACTTAGGAAGTACAAGTTTGCAACATATAGAAATGGTCCCTACACGATAACGGGCTCACAGTCTAAAAGGGGGAGACAGACAACAAAACAAAACATGTAGACAGGTGTCAAGTCATCAGGATAAATAGAATTAAAGCTATATGCACATCATTAACAAAATAAATAGAATAGTAAATATGTACAAGTAAAATAGAGTAATAAATCTGTACAAATATATATATGTATATATATATATATAAATATATACAAGTGCTGTGGAGTGGGGAACGAGGTAGGGTGGGGGGATGGGGAGGAGGAGAGGAAAAAAGGGGGCTCAGTCTAGGAAGGCCTCCTGGAGGAGGTGAGCTCTCAGTAGGGCTTTGAGGGAAGGAAGAGAGCTAGCTTGGAGGATGTAGATTACTGTGTCAGCCTCTTTTCTGACCTCCCAACCTCCTGACTCTCCCAATTACAGTCCATACTTCACGCCCCTGCCCGGGTTATCTTTCTACAGAAATGTTCAAAGCATGTTACCCTCCTCCTCAAAAATCTCCAGTGGTTGCCTCTCCACCTCCTTATCAAACAAAAACTCCTCACTATTGGCTTTAAAGCACTCTATCACCTTGCCCCCTGCCTACCTCATCTCCCTTCTCTCCTACTACACAGACTGCACACTTTGCTCCTCTGGTGCTAACCTTCTCACTGTGTCTTGATCTCACCTGTCTTGCTGCCAACCCCTGGCCAACGTCCTACCCATGGCCTGGAATGTCCTCCCTCCTCAAATCCACCAGACAATCACTATTCCCTCTCTTCAAAACCCCACTGAAGGCACATCTCCTCCAAGAGGCCTTCCCAGACTAAGCTCCACTCTTCCTCATCTCCCACTCCCTTCTGTGTCACTGTTACTTGCTCCCTTTGCTCTTTCCCCTTCTCCCCACCCCACCAAACTTATATATATATATATATATATATATATATATATATATATATCTATCAGTAAGTTTATTTATATTGATGTCTGTCTCCCCCCATCTAGACTGTGAGCTCGTTGTGGGCAGGGTTTGTGTCTCTTTATTGCTGTACTGTACTTTTCCAAGCGCTTAATACAGTGCTTTGCACTGTACTAAGATACAAGCTAATCAGGTTGGACACAGTCCCTGTCCCACAGGCAAAGCCTAGTGTCTATGTACAGTGCTTAGTACAGTGCGTGGTACCAAGTAAGTGCTTAAGAAATACCATTATTTTTTATTATTATTATTGTAGTAAGTGCTTAGCAACTACTACTACTATTGCTTTGCACATAGTAAGTGCTTAATAAATGCTATTATTATTATTATTATTATAGGGCTCACAATCCTAATCCCCATTTTACACTCACTCATTCAATGGTATTTATTGAGCTCTTACTGTGTGCAGAGCACTGTACTAAGCACTGGTGAAAGCACAGTATAGCAATATAGCAGCCACATTCCTTGCCCACAGTGAGTTTACAGTTTAAAGAGGAAGTGGCAGAGCAGGAAGAGCGGGACAGATATCCTGTGGGGCTGGGAGAAGGTGTGCAGCAAAGTGCTCAAGAGGTATTATTATTATCATTATTATGGCTCTTGTTAAGCGCTTACTATATGCCAAGAACTGTTCTAAGCTCTGGAATAGATACAAGATAACCAGGTTGGATGCAGTCCCTGTCCCACAAAGTGCTCACACTCTTAATCCCCATTTTACAGACGAGTTAACTGAGGCACAGAGAAGTGACATGAATTGCCCAAGGTCATGCAGCAGATGAGTGGTGGGGCTGGGATTAGAACCCAAGTCCTCCTGTCTCCCAGGCCCGTGCTCTAGTCACTAGGCCACACTGCTCCAGACCCAAGGCCATAGATGGATACAGAGGGGAGGGCCAGGAAATGAGGGCTTAGTCGGGGAAGGCCTCTAGAAGGAGGTGGGATTCATTCATTCATTCATTCGATTGTATTTATTGAGCGCTTACCGTGTGCAGAGCACTGAACTAAGCACTTGGGAAGTACAAGTTGGCAACATATAGAGACGGTCCCTACCCAATTACGGGCTCACAGTCTAGAAGAGTGAGACAGACAACAAAACCAAATGTGGTAAGTCATCAGAACAAATAGAATTAAAGGTAAATATACATCATTGACGAAATAAATAGAATAGTAAATATGTACAAGTAAAATAGAGTAATAAATCTGTACAAATATATATACAGGTGCTGTGGGGAGGGGAAGGAGGTAGGGCTGGGGGAATGGGAAGGAGGAGAGGAAAAAGGGGGCTCAGTGTGGGAAGGCCTCCTGGAGGAGGTGAGCTCTCAGTAGGGCTTTGAAGGGAGAAGAGGGCTAGGTTGGCGGATGTGCGGAGGGAGGGCATTCCAGGCCAGGGGGAGGACGTGGGCCGAGGGTCGACGGCGGGACAGGTGGGAAGGAGGCCCAGTGAGGAGGTGAGCAGTGGCAGAGGAGTGGATGGTGCGGGCTGGGCTGGAGAAGGAGAGAAGGGAGGTGAGGTAGGAGGGGGAGAGATGGTGGAGAGCCTCAAAGCCGAGAGTGAGGAGTTTTTGCTTGATGTCAGAAGGGCTGTGAAGGAGGGGAGAGCCATGTTCTGTCAGATGGGGGACTTGGGCGAGCGGGTAGAGGCGAGGTAGATGGGATAGAAGTGCCATGAAACCGGTTGGCATTGGAGCAGTGAAGCATGCGGGCAGGCTTGTAGGAGATCAGTGAGGTAAGGGAAGAAGAGGTGAGCTGAGCAAGGGCCTTAAAATCGATGGTGGGGAGTTCCTGTTTGTAGCAAAGGAAAATGGGCAACCACTGGAAATTTGTGAGTCTTGGGCCCAGGACACTTCTCCTAGCTCCACAGATGAGGTCCCATCTGTCACTCAGCACCACACAGGGTCCCAAAGAGTGGGCATCCCCGACTCTGGGTAGAGGCGACTCACCACATCGGTGGGACAGAGTTCCAGGGTAG